>NC_049204.1:1936753-2236753 GCF_013347855.1 Anguilla anguilla | reverse complement strand
CAGGCCAGTTACTGTTAAAGACTTCACTACAGAGAGATGGAGAACTATTGGGAGTGTCCTTTTTTGTGTTGCTGAAAAGGCTGTTATCTTGTTCGTGTTAATTTTTAATTTTTATTTTTTTAAATAGGGGATCAGGAAGGACTTCTGGCCCCGAACAGAGACTGCAGGAGTCAGGACTACAACTCTTACCCGCTGAACAGCACCCCCTTTGGGTTCCTCCGGGAAGTACAGCCAACTGGCGGATTACTGTTGCGTTTGAAGAGGGAATAGTGTGTTGAAAACTGCAGCCAGAGGCAGAGGTGGTTTAGGAGAAGGGGCGTTTTTTCTGAGGGGCGAGGGAGAGGAAGTCAAAAGGGGAATGCCCCTCCGGTGAGTCGGACCTTCAACAACCCCGCCCACTTTGGCTCCGCCCTCTCTGGCCCCGCCCGTGGGACCCCTGTGTGACCATGCTGGCCTCGCCCACGGAGGCACTCACAGCACAGCCCCCCAGCACACGCAGGCCAGCGTCCCCTTCGCACCCCCGCCAGAGATGTCCCCGTTGCCAGGCAACGGCTCTTCTCCGGACAACCCCATCGCCGGCGGCGACGGCGGCGGCGGGGGCGAGCTGCGCTGGGCGTCGCTGCTCATGGTCGCGGTGATCGTCCCCACCATCGGGGGCAACATCCTGGTCATCCTGGCCGTGGCGCTGGAGAGGAAGCTGCAGAACGCCACGAACTACTTCCTGATGTCGCTGGCCGTGGCCGACCTCCTGGTGGGGCTGCTCGTCATGCCCATCGCCCTGGTAACCGTGCTCTTCAGTAAGTACGCCCTGCGCATCCAACAGCCCGTCACTTCCTGCCCGCTACTTCCGGGGTCTAACGGATCGTCCTCAGTGTGCCTGCGCAAAACTTAGCAGGCTCCTCTCTGTGCGGTGTCTCTCTCTCCCTCTCTCTCTCTCTCTCTCTCTCTCTCTCTGAGCGGAAGAGCAGTCTCTCTCAGTGCGGCGTGTCTCTCTTTCTCTCTCTCTCAGAGCGGTAGAGCGGTCTCTCTCTCAGAGTAGAAGAGCGGTCTCTCTCAGAGCGGTCTCTCGCTCAGAGCAGAAGAGCGGTCTCTCAGAGTAGAAGAGCGGTCTCTCTCTCAGAGCGGTCTCTCAGAGCAGAAGAGCGGTCTCTCTCAGAGTGGTCTCTCTCTCAGAGTAGAAGAGCGGTCTCTCTCTCAGAGCGGTCTCTCAGAGCAGAAGAGCGGTCTCTCTCAGAGTGGTCTCTCTCTCAGAGCAGAAGAGCGGTCTCTCTCAGAGTGGTCTCTCTCTCAGAGCAGAAGAGCGGTCTCTCTCTCAGAGCTGTGTGAGTGTGTTGCGGAGCAGCGGTTAGGACAGACGGCCTGGTGTTCGCTGTTCACTCCCCTGAGGAGCAGCCTTTCAGCCACGCTGACATACGCAAACATCTCTCTGTCCAAATCACACTTCCTCTGTTTTTACAGCACGACAAAAAAATCTAAAGATCTACTCTACTGAAGCCAACATAAATCGCAGAGCTGTACTTCTCTGTGGATAGCACATATAATTCCAACAGCCAACCAGCAGGCAGTAGAGATAATTCAAACAGCCAACCAGCAGGTAGCAGAGATAATTCCAACAGCCAACCAGCAGGTAGCAGAGATAATTCCAACAGCCAACCATCAGGCAGTAGAGATAATTCCAACAGTTAATTAGCCAGTAGCGGAGCTAATCCCAACAGCCAACCAGCTGGTAGTGGAGCTAATCCCAACAGCCAATCAGCCAGTAGTGGCGCTAATCCCAACAGCCAATCAGTTTCCTCTGCTGCGGTCTGCACTGCCTTCAGCAGTCCAGTGCTGCTCATTATTTTGGTGGAGCGTGGCTGTACAGAAGGGTGTGTGTGTGTGTGTGTGTGTGTGTGTGCGTGTGCGTCTGCGCGTGCGTCTCTGAGTGTCTGTCAGTGTGCTAGTGCGTCTAATTTTACAGCTTTACACCACTGCTAGAAATCTACAGGGAAACCACCGTCCAATCACACGAGAGGAGAGCTGACGGCCCCCGGTAGAGAAAAAACAGACCGTTTTAGGGCAGTCACCCTAACTGCCTACACCGGTCTCGGTCACATCCAACATCTTCATCACTTAGTTCTGTTGAAAACATGCCTTTAGTTTCTAACAGAATTACGCACTTACACTTATTCCAGCTTATTACAGGTCTGGCTCACGGGCACAGTCACTCAACAGCTCATTATCATCAACAGCGCAGTTTCAGGGATCAAGAAGCAACACAGCCAATGAAATAATAAGCTGGCAGGACAGCCTGTAACGGACAAGTACCGCCGTGGATTATGGGAACGCACCTGGCCACCAGACTTTACCCGTCTCACTGGTGACACCCCCCCCCCGTTCCGCTCCTGTGCCACACACACCTGAGAGAATGTGGGCGGGGTCTATCTACGCCCAGTTCCACACCCAAGCCCACATCAGAAATGTTTAGAGGAAGATTAGAGTAACAATGTGAGACACAACGGTCACCCACTGCCGTATAAATCACACACGTCAAACATTCTGCACTGTAGCAATAAAAACAGTTTTTTTATTTCTTAATTTTAAAACATATTTTTGCATTTGGCAAAATGCAAAAATATATACTTTCACAGAAGAGGCTACAGATCGTTCCTTCCTTTATTTGCTAACTGATAGTCAACATTCCCCACAGTTCTCCCCATCGTTTCATATGCGATCTTGTGTGATTTACAGAGTAGCCAAACATGAACGTATGAATTTAAAATGAAATATAGCGATTGAAGCCCCTGAGAACAGTGTAGAAAATATTTTAAAAACCAGCGGGAGAACTGGCCACCCATCAGGGACCTGGACCATACAAAATCAGCAGAGAGAGAACGGGTGACCTGTCCAAAACCCGAAGTTGCAACATCTACTGCGCTGAGTCTTAGCAGAAATCTGGCACTTTTCTTGCGGGGAGTTCGAGAGCAATCTCGCAAATCTCCTTAAAAAACAAGCAAGACAACCATCCCTGCACATTTTAATTATTTTATGTACCTAAAGATTGATGGGCTGAGTGTTTTTAAAAAAATGAATCACTGCAAAACGAGCCCTGTCACTGACCACAGAAACGTCCCGGGCCACCGTCTCCACTGACCCAAAATAACTGCAGAACAGAAGAACGAAGTGAGATCGGAGATCTGAGGCCAAGGAGTCTGACAGGTGCAGAGAGGTCCAGACAGTCTGTAATAATATCACAGCGACCGTTTCTCTGTCCAAAGCCATTAAATAAATCATTTTAAAAAAGCCATTTTGTGCAGCGAGTTCCCTGAGCTTCAAACAAAATCGTATTTCAAAGTCTGGGAGGATTTTTTTTATTTAAAATTGTTTTTTTTTTTTAAAGCCAAGAACATGACTTATAAGTACAAAACATGTTTATTAATAAAGAGGACCTCCCTAAAAGACTGTCCCCACCACGAGCAGGGGAAAGGGGCGGGGCTTGTATAGACGGCCGCAACCTCAGACTCCCGCCTGTGCTGACCGGTGTTCAGCGAAGCGTTCAGTACCCAGCGCTCCGCTTAGCAACACGGAACACGGAACACGGAACACGCCACCACAGAGTGCCACAACGCACCGGTTCAAGGGCAGATCGCTTATGAACTCAGGAGCTCTGCAGCGTTTAGTAGAGCCTGCTTTGGGGGGGGGGGGGAGACTAGCATTAGCACTGATAAACAGCAGAGATGTGTTTCAGTTTTCAGAGGGGAATGATTTCTGTGGGGACAAAATCCCAAGTCATCAGCAAAAAATAAATAAATAAAATAACAGCGGTTATTTGTTATGGATTTCCAAAATATGGATTTCCAAAATATAATAAACACACGCAAAATAATGCTGAGAAGACAGGAAACTAACCTGCATGGACAAATCCAGACCGCAATCAAAAAGAACAGACACACAAAGGTACATAACCCCACCAAAAGCTATAATGAACCAAGTGTACCGTTCAATTCAGTTCCATTTCAAACTTACATTAGAAATGTATAAAGTCAAACCGACCAATTACCAACTCTACACAGACTGACCTTTGGAGTGAATTAGGGACAAACAGAAATGATCTCCGCTTCCATGAAGGATCACTTAACACATTTCACAACTTCACTGAAATCAGCAAACAAGCATAACGCAGAACGTTCAGACGATGGCACAACCTTTCCAACCAAAGCACCCCGAATGTAAACCTCTTTTTAGGAGTCGATCAATCCCACCCCATTTCCCGCCATATTTCACGTCTGGGATCCAAAACAAACAAAGTTCCGGGAGGAACCTGACCAAAACAAAAATGGAGATCACCGACCTTCAGCTCCTTGCAGGGACACGAGACCCATTTTCCAGCAAATTCATTCCTCGCACACACCACTTAAAAAATAAACTCAACCTCAACATCGGGAGTTTTCATTTCTCGCGTTTGAAGCTAGGCCTGTCATGTTGTTGGCATGCACTACAATCAATCTTGTTATATGAAGCAAAGGTCTGTTAAAGACAAGGAAAGTAAACAGCAGAAATTAAGGATAGATTTAGTGCTTCCTGGCAAAACCGTATGCAAGGCCTTCTCAATATGTTATTCATATGCTGTAAACGTACAAGGACAGAAAAATATAACAATTGCAATGTGATGCAGTAAACAGAAGTTAACTTGCAATTTTCAAACAGGTGAAAAGACAAATGAAGTCATATTTTAACACATTTTCTACTGCTGCCGTGACTTGATAAAAAGGAGTTTTTAAAACACGACTCCAGCACAAGCCTGGTCTTAACAGAATGTCTGCATGCACTTCAAAGCCGTTTCTTTCGCACGAGGGTTGCGTGTTGTGAGTCAGCGGTCTTAGAGTACGGCCAAGTACATATTTTTAAAACCCCCTGCAAATCAATATTAAACAACAGTCAACAATAGCCAGGAGACAAACGTCAGCACACACAGCCGCAACCATCCACCATGTTCCTGTTTTTTTTTTTTTTTTTGGAAGGAGGTAGACATTACATCTGAAACCGAACCCTACATGAGACGGAACAGTCAGGCGGCAACGACGTCAGGCGGCAACGACGTCAACGAGCTACCGAAGAGCCGATGAACATTCAACCTTCAAACGTAAATCTTCAAAAGGCTCAAAAAATGACAGACGTTTCTACAAATGACATTTCCACTCCCAAGACAAAACTATTTCTTTGGGGGGGGGAGTTGGAAAAGAGAGGAAAAAAAATTCACCGCCATCATTGAAGCGCATAAAAACATGTCGAGAAAGTGCTCAGAGCAAATTCCTCGTCCTGTAATGTCATGCAGACCTCTGGTCTACTGTACCGGTTAAAGGCAAACCTCGTCAATGCGGTCAATGGACTTGCAGGACCTTGGTCATGTTCACTAAAATGTCTGATTCTACAGACCCAGGAGAGATCAGCTCTCGCATCCCTTCTCACCTTCTTCACTAGAGGAGGTTTACGATCGGTGGCAGGAACTTAAGGCGCTATATCACAGTGCAGACCCTTAATGAATTTCATGCATGAACTTCTAGAGGAGCGGAAATCAACCTGGACCTGGAGATCTACCATCCTGTCCGCTTTCCTTTCAACTCTAATTTGGCACACCTCACTCCACTAATCAGCAACACTAACATCTGACTCCACTAATTAGCAGAACTAACATCTGACTCCACTAATTAGCAGCTGTTGAATGAGGTGTGCTTTGTGAGGACAGGAGTGAAAATCTACAGGATGGTAGCTCTGCAGGAACAGGGTTGGTCACCACTTTTCCAGAAGATGCATCCCCCTTTCATGACACTCATGTTGCATGTAACCCTCCAGCACTTTTTGTCATTTGTATTTGTCCTAATATTGTAGCATGTTCTTCTCCCTAGTTTGGCTTGGCATAAGTTAGGTCTGAATAGTGTTCGCTGTGTGAACTGAACTGTGTTCTTGGCTAGAAATAGCTGTACAAAATGAGTATCGTACCTTATTGAACTTGTGTTTTGTAGTTGTCCAATGACCATGATATGCACTTTTGTACGTCACTTTGGATAAAAGCATCTGCCAAATAAATGTAATATAATGTAAATAGAATTTTTGGCTTCAGCAGTGGAGAGACAGAATTTTCAATGTTAAGAACATGGAGTTGAGTATCTGTTGGGTCTACCAAATAACAAACAAACAAAAAAAAACAAAAAAACTGTGATGCCATCCTCTCTCCCTGTATCTCAGACTCTGGTTGGCCGTTGCCCGGATACCTCTGTCCAATCTGGCTCTTCCTGGACGTGCTGTTCTCCACGGCCTCCATCATGCACCTGTGTGCCATCTCGCTGGACCGCTACATCGCCATCAAGAGGCCCATCCAGCACAGCCAGTACAAGTCCCGGTCGAAAGCGCTGGCCAAGATCACCGTGGTCTGGCTCATATCCATCGGTAAGTCACATCTCACCGGAACACATCGACTCTGCCAGGCTCAAACATCCTCACCAGGGAGGAGGGGCAGAGAAATCTCCCTTCCTCTGGGTACAGAGGATACCGGAGGGCAGGAGGAGACATCACATCACACTGTTCTACCCTCCTGACTCTTACGAGAAATAAATATGAACACGATTGGTCTGAAAAAAAAAAAAACAAAAAAAAAAAACTAAAAGAACAGACGTAAATCTGCCTTTAGTTAATACCTGAACAAAACGTGAAAGAGAACGTGAAATGATCCAAGACCATACACGCCGATAACTCAGACCCACATTTTTAAAAGCAGACGACATAGACAGTAGGGGACCAGCGGTACTTCACTGGGCTGCACTGCACCAGACCTCCGAGGTGACCGGCGTGCAGAAGACCAGCCGTCCGTCCCGAGACAGGTTCACACCGAAGAGTGCCGAGAAGGAGACAAGGTTTCCCGCAGACCGCACCACCGAGAGGCCTCTGCTGCAGATCAATCAGTACCTCGTTTCACACCAACGCCCTTATGAACAGCGTTACACAACGCACGATGCGGAACACAGGGCCAAGGAGAACGGGGGGGGCTATTTTTTATCACGGAACATTCTGGAAACAATTCTCCAAGCCTCCGAAAACCTCTGGTTTCTAACAATCCCAATTTCACCTAAATAAATTACTCAGAGACTACAATGAGTATTAGACCATATGTAATGTGTCATGTAACTAAAGGGATATGTAATAAAAGTATAAAATAAAAGCCCAGAGCAAAGTTGGCTCACACAGCTGCTAAACACTCCCTGTACACAACTGCACAGTCACCAGGCTCATTAAGTATTGTGTAAGCAGTTCTTGGATGAAAAATGCCATTAATTGAGCTGAGGCTATATAAAAACAAACAGACAAATGAATCCTGTCCAGGCTGATAAATCTGCAGTAAGAACCCTTCCGTTTATTTACTCAATTTAACGTTTTTTTCCCCCCCCATTTTATTTTTCTCATTACTTCCTGCTTTTCCAGGTTTAACTCTTGACACCACTTCCGAAGCTCCCTCAAATTTGCCACATACACTGCTTACAGCCCATTAGACGTGTGCAAAAAACATTTATCAGGCATGAACTACAGACGACAGGCGAAATGGTGGACGTCGCTCGACCCCCCCCCCCGATTCGCCCCGTTCCACAGCTTTAAGCCGCTCGATCGGGAGTAAAGCAGGGCTGTTATTTGCGGTGCTTAGACGCGCGGCGATGGAAGCCAAGAGAACAGACCCCTGGGACTGCCAAACACGCCCCACCGTCTTAAATCAGCAAATACAATTAAAACGGCCGCGTTCGTTTGCTCATCGCTCATAAAGCCTACCGTTCAGTCGCCAGCGGCCACTGTTCACCGTCAGCGGTCTTCTCCTGAGTCACCGGTCCAGAGCCTTTTACTGCCAGCGCACACTTTTCAGACCGGCCGGACACAAATTATTCAAACTGCTTCTTGTCTAAACATAAAATGCGCTATAAATTAGTCAGAAAGCTAATTTTTTACATAAATACTAACCCATGATCGCTTTGTCAAGCTTTGCGATTACAAAAGATTTGAGCTGGCAAAGCTGCTGCCCAACTCTGAATCAAAAGAGCTGGAGAGATGAGCGCCTGAAGATCAGACTCGCCATCTAAGGATCATAATCTATGTAAAGCCTGAGGCAGGACAGTTAGCTTAAGGGCATCAGATTATTTAGCCATGCTGAACTTCAAATCAGAGATAAGCGCTTTAAAAGTCCCACAACAGCCTTGAGGGAGTCTTGCATACTCTTAACTGGAGAACCGCATTATGGGTAAAGAAAAAAGTTAACCAGCAGTGTAGTATAACGGCCAGGGAGTGGGTTGCAGGTTTGATTCCCAGGTGGAGCACAGCCGTTGTACCCTAGAGTAAGGTACTTAACCTGAATTGCCTCAGTAAAATACCCAGCTGCATAAATGGAACGTGTGCAAAAGAGCGCAAGCTGTGCATGACGCTCTGGAAAAGAGCATCGGCTAAATCCCCCAAAATGCAAACGTAAAAAATGACCGGTCAGCTGACCCACAGTCTGTAACACACACACAGCGGTCAGCCTGAACCAGTGCCCGTTACACAAACACACACACACACACACACACACACACATAGCGGTCAGCTGACCCACAGTCTGTTACACAAACACAGCGGTCAGCCTGAACCAGCGCCTGAGCTTTGTTCTTCAGCTTTCGGGGAAATTAAACACTCTGCAAGCCGGGCCTGTTGGTATGAACTGAAGACTACTGCTCTGGCTTGGTTTGGGAAGGCGGCAGATTCGGCTGTTCGGTCGCTGCTCCCAGTCCGGGATTCACAGCCCCAGACAACCTCAACGGCACCCCAGAATATTCCCATTTTCACTGGCACACCAGAACATTCCTGTTTTTAATGCCATCCCAGAATATTCCCGTTTTTAACGCCATCCCAGAATATTCCCATTTTTAATGGCACCCCAAGATATTCCCGTTTTTATGGCACGCCAGGATATTCCTGCTATTGCTTGAGGTCGGACGTAACACACCATCTCTCTTGACCCAGCGGTTTTTAATGTGAGTGTAGCCAGATGAGGGACATTTAGGATTTACGAGATCGGCACACGGACTCTTAAGATTCTTCCAGAAGGCCGGGCTTCCAAGTTCACTGCGCTGTCATAACTACCGTCGGCCGTGATTAACGGTTCATTTATTGAACTTAAACTGTTTTGATCAGACATTTTCCAGGAGTGCAATTCCGTGCGGTTTCCCGTTAGAACCGCTGGCTCTGCTACTGTGACATCATCCAGTCAGCCCTCCCCTTCCTTAAGAACAGCAGCCGCTGGCTCTGCTACTGTGACATCATCCCGTCAGCCCTCCCCTTCCTTAAGAACAGCAGCCGCTGGCTCTGCTACTGTGACATCATCCAGTCAGCCCTCCCCTTCCTTAAGAACAGCAGCCGCTGGCTCTGCTACTGTGACATCATCCAGTCAGCCCTCCCCTTCCTTAAGAACAGCAGCCGCTGGCTCTGCTACTGTGACATCATCCAGTCAGCCCTCCCCTTCCTTAAGAGCAGCAGCCGCTGGCTCTGCTACTGTGACATCATCCAGTCAGCCCTCCCCTTCCTTAAGAACAGCAGCCGCTGGCTCTGCTACTGTGACATCATCCAGTCAGCCCTCCCCTTCCTTAAGAACAGCAGCCGCTGGCTGTGCTACTGTGACATCATCCAGTTAGCCCTCCTCTTCCTTAAGAACAGCAGCCGCTGGCTCTGCTACTGTGACATCATCCTTCCCTTCCTTAAGAACAGCAGCTCAATATAAAAGCATATAAAAGAACTGGCAGGTGTGTGCCGCAGGCCCACAACAGGCGGCTAAACAAAAAGCCTGATTAAAACAGTGCCAGCTGTCCTGCCGCTTTTCCCATCGGCCAAGTTTACAGTAAACAGACTGAATGTTCCAAGCCTCGTCCTGCAGGGCCTTATCACCTTTATCATTTATTGATGAGTTTATTGTGTCCCTGACATATAAATGTGATCCGTCTAATCTATGAATGACCTGGCACTGATGCATGGAAACAATCAGCTAATTCAGGCAGTTCATCTGAGATGAACATCCGGAACATTCCGGGCTAATAACCGGCCCTCTCTGCTCCCTTCTCTCCTGCAGGCATCGCCACGCCCATCCCCATCAAAGGCCTGCGAAACTTCCACTTCCCCAACAACGTCACCTTCGTCAACGACGCCTGCGTGCTGAAGCCGGAGAGCTTCCGGGATTTCATCAAGTTCGGCTCGCTGGTGGCCTTCTTCATCCCGCTCACCATCATGATGGTCATCTACCTGCTGACCATCCGCGCGCTGCGCCGCAAGGCCTGCCTGCTCCGCTCCCGCGCCTTCCGCCGGACCGCCCGGCCCGCCGCCCCCCCTGCGCCCGGCCCGCACCCGCACCCGGCCCCGCCCTCGCTGGAGGACGTCCCCCTGCGCAGGATGTCCACCATGGGCAAGCGGTCCATGCAGAACCTCAGCAATGAGCAGCGGGCCTCCAAGGTGCTGGGCATAGTCTTCCTCCTGTTCGTGGTGATGTGGTGCCCGTTCTTCATCACCAACGTGACGTCGGCGCTGTGCGACACGGCCTGCGACGGGGCCGCCGTCGCCCGGCTGATGGAGATCTTCGTCTGGGTGGGCTACGTGTCCTCGGGCATCAACCCGCTGGTCTACACGCTGTTCAACAGGACCTTCCGCGAGGCCTTCGCCCGCTACATCACCTGCAGCTACGGCGGGGTCGCGGCGGCGCCGCCCGCGGAGCTGCAGCGCAAGAACACCGCCACCGCCATCGCCGTGCCGGCGTCCTTCCGCTCCTCCGTCGCCGAGAACTCCAAGCTCTTCATGAAGAGGGGCGTGAGCAACGGCATCGGCCCGGCGGGGTGCCAGAGCCCCCTCCGCCGGCGCCCAAACCCCACGAACGTCCCCCCCGCCCCCCCGTCCGCCTGCGTCCTGCTGGACGCCTCGCTCCTCACCGAGAACCAAAACTGCACACGGGAGGAGCGTGTGAGCTACGTGTAGCTTTAAACACGCCCTGCACACACCAGGAGCGAGTCAGCTACGTGTAGCTTTAAACACGCCCTGCACACACCAGGAGCGAGTCAGCTACGTGTAGCTCTAAACACGCCCTGCACACACCAGGAGCGAGTCAGCTACGTGTAGCTTTAAACACGCCCTGCACACACCAGGAGCGTGTCAGCTACGTGTAGCTCTAAACACGCCCTGCACACACCAGGAGCGAGTCAGCTACGTGTAGCTCTAAACCCGCCCTGCACACTCCAGGAGCGTGTCAGCTACGTGTAGCTTTAAACACGCCCTGCACACACCAGGAGCTTGTCAGCTACGTGTAGCTTTAAACATGCCCTGCACACACCAGGAGCATGTCAGCTACGTGTAGCTCTAAACACGCCCTGCACACACCAGGAGCGAGTCAGCTACGTGTAGCTTTAAACACGCCCTGCACACACCAGAAGCGTGTCAGCTACGTGTAGCTCTAAACACACCCTGCACACACAAGGAGCACTTGAGCTACCTGTAGCTTTAAAACTCCCTCAGTACACTACCGTCAGCTTCCAGGTGAGGGTGCTAAAGGGAAAAACTGACCTTTTCCAGAACTGCACATGCAGACGAATCACAGCACAAACTCAAACTTTCACCTGCACACAAGACAAGGCGACAGTAATTTAACCAAATGAGGGAGCTCCAGTGCTGAAGAAAGAAATTCAGATTTTTCTTTAAAAAAGGGAACTGAAATAAATGGATACATCAAACAAACAAAAAAAAGTATTATGAAAGAAAGCCAAGAAAAGACTAGGCCCGCGGAGTACAGAATGGGGGCGTGGGTCTCTCATTCAGACGGGATCCCAGACGAGAGGGTGTGGAATAAGAGCGCGTTTGTGCGTTCAGACAACTCACGCCTGGCTACGCGGCGGCATCGCCCCGGCCCACCTGAATCTGCGGCGGGACGACAGCCGGGAAAGGGTATCAAACAGCACCCACCAATCACAGATCACAGATGTACCGCCCGCTCCACGTCTTCACACGCTCCCATACAACGAGCTCTCCTGACCGCCATACTCTCCGTACACCAAACTTCCCGGTGAAATCGGGCAGAATCATTTAGTCTCGTCAACTCCCCAGCAGTCTTGGGGTGCCATACACAGGCCCCCCCCCCCCAAAATATCTGAACTTAAACAACTCTGCAGCTTAACAGAGACAACACATCTGCCAATGGGAAGCTTTGGGGACTTTTTTTTTTTTTTTTTTTTTACAAATGGAAGTATATACAGACAAATATATCCTGTGCAAGAATGGCTTTGGTTTAAAGAATAAACACAAAGCGCTGCTTGGTTTACAAAGAGTGTGTGTCAGTTCCGTTGTCGTCTCCTACACTGGGAGTCATTACTTCACTGCACCATAAAAAAAACACACAGCCTTGATTCCGGTGCTGACTCATTGGGGTCTTCATGCAGGTTTATACAGTACATGAGCTTGTAGCTTCACAGGCATGGTTCAGTGAGCGTGTTAAAGGGGATGCTCACCGTAAAATATTTTGGGAGAGCGGAGAGGGTTACGGACAGTAACCGAAAGTGCCACAGCCCGGAGGTATTGAATACCTTTACTGCATTTAGGAGACGCTCTTATCCAGGGTGACTCCCATTCTTTACATACAGTCCATTTCTACAGCTGGATATTTTCTGAAGCTGTTCAGGTTGAGTACCTTTAGCTCAGGGGCACAGCAGCAGTGTCCAACCTGGGATTGGAAACTGCAACCTCTCGGTTACAATCAAATAACCTGTTAAATCAATGATTCACAGGGGAACATTTCCCTCAGTATGTATGGGAGGAGGAGGGGGGAGGGCTGATCCTGACCCCAAACTAAAAGCAGCCTTCTGTTCGTGGTCATGTGATGTCACCCCACAGCCAATCAGCCGCAGGGACAGCCTTTTTTGGGCTCGCACCCCAGTCCATCTGCTGGGCCTGCTGCTGTGATTAACCTTACTGGCCTGACCAAAGGGTACACTCACAGCAAAACAAGAACAAATACAAAGCAAATGAATAAGAAGAAACGCACAACCCAGAGGCTACCCAGAAGCACTCAGCCGTCAATGCGCTAGCTTCCAGAACTTTCTCTTGGCCGTGCAGAGTACACTGCGTGAGTCATAACCTGTCGTTCCAAAGTGCTCTCCCTATACACACACACCTGCACACAGACACACACACACACACACACACACACACACCTGCACACAGACACACACACACATACATACACACACCTGCACACAGACACAGAGGCGCTAGCCGGCACACACCTGCACAGACAGACACACACTGCACGCCTCATTTGCTAGGCAGTCAGCAATCCCAACAATTTACAACTACGGATTTCTATCAGCATAGTCTATCTGAGATAAAGCCTCACAATTTCCCAGTCCCGAATCACAGCTAAGGCTTGTGCTGCATCTGTGTTAGTTTTCATAGCTGCAAGTGCATCCTAAAGATTTTACTGAGCAAGTACAGGAGAGAGCCAGCCTAGCTTACAGAGCTTCAGAAAACTAAAACCAAGGTAACGGGTTGGAGCGAAAACCAGCAGGCAGACCGGCCGTCCGGGACCGGAGTTGTGCCCCCCTGCCCAATGTGAACGAGTTGTGCCCCCTGCCCATTGTGAATGAGGTGTGCCCCCCTGCTCTGTGTGAGCGAGTTGTGCCCCCCTGCTCTGTGTGAGCGAGTTGTGCCCCCTGCCCATTGTGAATGAGGTGTGCCCCCCTGCTCTGTGTGAGCGAGTTGTGCCCCCCTGCTCTGTGTGAGCGAGTTGTGCCCCCCTGCTCTGTGTGAACGAGTTGTGCCCCCCTGCTCTGTGTGAACGAGTTGTGCCCCCCTGCTCTGTGTGAGCGAGTTGTGCCCCCCTGCTCTGTGTGAGCGAGTTGTGCCCCCCTGCTCTGTGTGAACGGGCTGTCCCCCCCTGCTCTGTGTGAGCGAGTTGTGCCCCCCTGCTCTGTGTGAATGAGCTGTGCCCCCTGCTCTGTGTGAACGACTTGTGCCCCCCTGCTCTGTGTGAGCGAGTTGTGCCCCCCTGCTCTGTGTGAACAAGTTGTGCCCCCCTGCTCTGTGTGAACGAGTTGTGCCCCCCTGCTCTGTGTGAACGAGTTGTGCCCCCTGCTCTGTGTGAGCGGGCTGCGCCCCCCTGCTCTGTGTGAACGACTTGTGCCCCCCTGCTCTGTGTGAGCGAGTTGTCCCCCCTGCTCTGTGTGAGCGAGTTGTGCCCCCCTGCTCTGTGTGAACGGGCTGTGCCCCCCTGCTCTGTGTGAACGGGCTGTGCCCCCCTGCTCTGTGTGAGCGGGCGTGGCAGACGTTCCGCTGTGCGCTAGACACACAGGCGGGACGCCCCGATCGGTTACGCCTCAATTAAAATTAGCGACGCATTTCAACGGCGTTAACAATCCCGTTCAATAACAGTAACAATATCTGCCATCGGTCACACTGGGATTATAAGAGCGTTTTTTTTTTTTAAACGCAGGGCTGCTTGGAAACATTTCTATTTTCTCCGACAGACATTCCACCCGCAGTACCTCAGACAGAGGAATGCCCGGAATCGTCAGTATAAAACCTCGCCGCCGATATTCCTGGGGACGAACCTGCCGTCCCACACCCGAGAGAACGAGAACCACGGCAACGCAGGAAACTCGAGCGAGGGATCCAGCACGCACAGGAAACTCGAGCGAGGGATCCAGCACGCACAGGAAACTCGAGCGAGGGATGCAGCACGCAGGGTCATTCCGTAGCCTGTTCCGCAAAAATCAGAATGCTCTGAAATTAAACTGAACAGAACGTTCGGCGATTCCAAAGCGTTGACATGGAGATGAGATAAAGGAACATAACAGACTGCAGCACCTTACATTACAGTCATTCAGCAGACACTCTTATCCAGAGCGACTTACACAACATTTGACATAGCATTTACACGGCATCCATTTATACAGCTGGATATACACTGAAGACTGCAGGTTAGGTACCTTGCTCAAGGGTGCAATGGCAGTGTCTTACCTGGGAATCGAACCAGCGACCTTTAGGTCACTAGACCAGTTCCTTACCCATTACACTACACTGCCGCCCCACCACTGACACCACACACTCACAACACCAGGAGTGGGTATGCACGATACGCATTGCAATGGAGAGTCTGAGAGAGAGAGAATTTTTTATGGGATGGTGTGTGAGTCTGGGGGGGGGGGGTCAGGGCCTAACGCATAAACAAAAGAACTGGAAAAACGGTCCCTGGGAAAATAAATTAAATGAAGACACCGGCCAACGCGCTGTAAACATACGCAGACTTATGTAAGCACTTCAGTGCCGATAATAAGAGTATTCTGTCCTTTCACCCAGTTCTGAAACCAGTGGGCACTAGACAGCCCTGTGGGGAGGCCAGACTCAAGTCCCCAGAAATGGAGAAAGAGATCCCCTTTCTCTAGGCCAATGTTTTAATCAAATTAAAAAATAAAATATTATTTAATGCTTTTGTGGTTGGTCTAGAACCTAGATGCAGCCAGGGGCACCACTCTCTGCAGTCTGATACAGGCTGCAATTAGAAACTTTCCACTGAATACTTCACTCATAAAACACCTCACCCTCACCAGTGGCAGGATAAATCTCACATCCGAAACGCAGTAATGTAGAATAACAAACGCCGTAGCCCATGTTAACTCGGTCCAGGACACCACCGCTGTCTCCTTTCTGGCCGAATTTGACTCCACACGATTGAGGCTGACAGCCGACGTCATTTCTCAGCTTCGCTCCTTCAAAAGCGCCACGGCGCGTTTTCCACCGAGGCGATTCCGGAATCGGAACGCCGTTCTCCGCGGAGACGTCGCTGGACGCCATAAAGCACGGTGAAGTCATTTCTCCATTTGTGCATGTCTGATCCCCCCGCAGAAAACCCCTGAATACGCAGAGCATGGAAAAGGCACCTGGTCTGGACACCACAGCAGGTTCATAAACAACACAATTAGCAGTGGGTTTGCTTAAAAACAAAAACAAACTTGCATCTCCATGTCTTCCATCAGTTATGTATGGTCAATGTGTCAGGGCTCTGTGACCAATAAAACATCGACTCAAAACACCATGTGACTAAAACATTATGTGACTAAAATGCCATGTGACTAAAACACCATGTGACTAAAACTAAGCAGGATGTAGATTAATGTCACAATACCAGAACAGCGACCTTTCTACAGATGAGTTTCTCCTCTTTTTTCCCACGATGCCAAAAATATTCAATTCCATGGCAAAGCAACATGCTCAACTGATCCTGGCACACAGCGTACTAAAACCTATACGTTTCAAAGACCGGAATTTACCTTGACTAAACACGGGTATTCCAGGGCATTTAACACTGTTGCGCTAAAAGCAAACGGTCCCGCGCACAGTTCCCAGCATGCTTAGGGTGACGGATGGAGAATCGAACCACAGCTAGTGACAGCACCAGGGAAACCAGATTGATCTGCTGCCGTTTCGGGAGTTTAAACAAGGAGGCCAGAGCACAAACCACAGACAAGGTGAAGAACAAGGCAAAGAAACCGCAGGCCAGTTCTAATGGGGGAGGGGAGGGGGGGGGGGGGGCGCACATGGAACGCACACTCTCCCAAAACTATCGCAGGAATTCTCCCCCGCCCCCTCTTTGTGTAAACACGCACGAGCCAGTTAATCACAGCAGAGAGATTGAGGAGAGTCCGAGAGAGCATGTGGGGGCATGGGGTCTCCATGGAGATGCCTAGCCAATGAGGGAGAGGGGGATTACAGGGACATGGCGTCTCCGTGGAGATGCTCAGCCAATGAGGGAGAGGGGGATAACAGGGACATGGCGTCTCCGTGGAGATGCCCAGCCAATGAGAGAGAGGGGGATTACAGGGACATGGCGTCTCCGTAGAGATGCCCAGCCAATGAGAGAGGGGGATTACAGGGACATGGCGTCTCCGAAGAAATGCCCAGCCAATGAGAGAGAGGGGGATTACAGGGACATGGCGTCTCCGTGGAGATGCCCAGCCAATGAGAGAGAAGGGGAACATACCTGAACATAATGAACCCGATGGACTCCACGGCAGCCCTTCTGACATCATCGTTCACATCACTCACCTGCAGAGATGAAGAGGAAGAGGAATGCTGTCAGCAAAGCAGCAGAGAAACACTGAGAAGGTCAGGAGGGACACTGAGAAGGTTTAGTCGGCCACAACAAAAGGACCCCCCCACCCCACCTGGTCGTTAGGTGCCCACAGATCTGCCTGTCCCTCCTGTTCGGGCGAGCAGGACTGTGGTGAGTAGCAGTGACGCAAACTCCCACAACAACAGAAGCAAACTCTTCCAGGTGATATTGTGTGTTTCAGTTAGTAACATGCTGCCTCAACGACTCCCAGGAATTCACAGATGTGTTCATGTCAAAAACAAAAACACCCAATCCAGGTCAAGGGCTTACTGTTCTGTGATATGATGCCAAACAAATAAAAGATCTGAGAAACCACTTGTGCTACAACGGCTCATTACAGCTGGTACAACCCAACGATCCTGAATTACGCAGACAGTACCGGTCGACTAACACAGGTCAATTTTTAATTTTTTTTTTGGGCTTTTTCAGTTTTATTTGACAGATCGGTGTAGACAGACAGGAAGAACTAGGAAGAGAGAGAGGGAGAGACATGCGACAAAGGTCGGCGGCCGGACTCAAGCCACCGACGTTGCGGCTTGCAACGAGCATATGGAAAGCGCTCCACGGGCTACACCACGAGACACCCCGAACACAGGTCAATTTGAGAAAATGCCCTGCTTACGCTGAAACATACAGGTCCATACAACTGCGTGACCACACAGACAAAAGCCATAGGATGCACAGTGCAACCGGTAAAAAATACGAGTACCTGCTCATTCCACAGAAAAGTACAATCACTGAGCACAGAAATCACCTGTTCTCTAGTCAGCTTGCCACACATCTCTCAAATGTCGCTTAAGACTTGCATAATTTTGTCCCCATAATTTTAAAAATCTCCTAAACTCTGCCATAGGTATGTTTAGGGTTGTTCAGTGTGAGAACCATGGCCTTCTGGGAAATCCTTCAGTGTGATTCACACCAGCAGTTTAAACCGTACTCTGGTGAGCAGATGCTGCCCCCTGCTGGGACACAGCAGAATTACGCACAGACTGCCTATTACACGGATATGGTTCCCATGGTTACAGAGCCTGGTACCCACTTTGTGACTACATTCCCACCACTTAAAATGTACCAAATATATTAAAATATGCTTCTGAATGGCAACCACTGCAGAACATGCAACGTTACCTGGAGCAGTGGTTCACTGGACTGATGTGAATATTAGTGGTTAATGAAGCACCAGAGTGAAAGAGGGACATAAATCTGTTTATGTCTAAGACCACCCCCACTCTCCTGTACCTGTTCATAAAGACCACCTCCACTCTCCTGTGCCTGTTCATAAAGACCACCTCCACTCTCCTGTACCTGTTCATAAAGATCACCTCCACTCTCCTGTACCTGTTCATAAAGATCACCTCCACTCTCCTGTACCTGTTCATAAAGACCACCTCCACTCTCCTGTACCTGTTCATAAAGACCACCTCCGCTCTCCTGTACCTGTTCATAAAGATCACCTCCACTCTCCTGTACCTGTTCATAAAGACCACCTCCGCTCTCCTGTACCTGTTCATAAAGACCACCTCCACTCTCCTGTACCTGTTCATAAAGATCACCTCCACTCTCCTGTACCTGTTCATAAAGATCAACGCCAACATGCCGTGGGGTGGGCGGCTCCTAAAGAAAGGAGTAGGCAGTCCATGTAGTAGTGGGAGGAGTCTGTGCCCTGGAGTGGGAGGAGTGTGTGGTAATGGGTGGTGCCTGTGCCCTGGAGTAGGAGGAGTCTGTGCCTTAGAGTGGGAGGAGTCTGTAGAGTGGGTGGGCACTGTAGTAGTGGGAGGAGTCTGTGGTAATGGGTGGTGCCTGTGCCCTGGAGTAGGAGGAGTCTGTAGAGTGGGTGGGCACTGTAGTAGTGGGAGGAGTCTCTGGTAATGGGTGGTGCCTGTGCCCTGGAGTGGGAGGAGTCTGTGGTAATGGGTGGTGCCTGTGCCCTGGAGTGGGAGGAGTCTGTAGAGTGGGCGGGCCCTGTAGTAGTGGGCGGCGCGTGACCCGCCCGGATTGGGGCGGGCGGCGTAGGGATACTCACGGCCACGTGCAGCAGGCGCCGGATGGCCTTGTTGTTCCCGGAGCCGCAGTACGCCATCCCCACCGTGTACATCCCCGACCGGCGCAGGATGGGGTCCTGGAGCCGCCGACGCCGACGGGCAAGAGAAACAAACAGACCGTCGGGGAATACGTCTCACTTCACGCTGCGCGGCAGCACCACACAGACCCCTTCCGCTCACCGTCAGGGAGAAGAGATACGGTTCGTTTATAAACCCTGTCACCTGCATCAAAGGACTGCCAAGCAGGACTTCCTGCCCGTGCCACTGTGGTTGAGATCCACTAAACAGGCTCGATTCCAGCAGCTCAACAGGCAGAGAGAATGGATCATAACGGGAAGAGCAGGAACAGGCTGCCAGGCCCCGGATTTAAGAGCCTGGCAGCTGACCTATCCCAACTGACCGTTCTGCCATAACGGTCTAAACAGCCAGCTGTGCCAATACAGCCATACTCCTGTATCAGGCCACAGCAAAACACTTCAGGGGATTTCAACAAATATGTGCTTGTTTATACTGTGAGGGCAGGGGAAGTTATGAACAGAAGTTCTTAATTGTGAGATTCCTGACATAGATATACTCTCATACATCACAGGAGTACAATCAACTTATGGTGATGTGGGTGGGGCCTGGAGGCATACGTGACGCTCCTGGGCCTGTGAGACGTGGGAGGGGCCTGTCGATTGCAGGAGGGGCCTGTAGATTGTGGGAGGGGTCTGTGGGACATGGGAGGGGCCTACAGGACAGCGGAGGGGTCTGTAGGATGTGAGAGGGGTCTGTAGGATGTGAGAGGGGCCTGTTGGATGTGGGAGGGGCCTGTGGGATGGGGGAGGAGTCTGTGGGACATGGGAGGGGCCTACAGGACATGGGAGAAGCCTGTTGGATGTGGGAGGGACCTGTGGGATGGGGGAGGAGTCTGTGGGACATGGGAGGGGCCTACAGGACATGGGAGAAGCCTGTAGGATGTGGGAGGGGTCTGTGGGACATGGGAGGGGCCTACAGGACAGCGGAGGGGTCTGTAGGATGTGAGAGGGGCCTGTTGGATGTGGGAGGGGCCTGTGGGATGGGGGAGGAGTCTGTGGGGCGTGGGAGGGGCCTGTGCTTTGTGGGAGGGGCCTAGGGCAGCGCCGGCCGTACCTTGTCCCTGCAGAGGCTCTCGATGAGGGTGTCGGCCTCCTCCATCCTGCCGTACATGACGAGCGCGATCCCCACGGCCAGCCCACGCAGGATCTTCTCGTGCTGCGTCTCCTGGGCGTAGCCCACCATGTCCTCTATGGCCTGAGCAGACTTAGAGCCCAGCATCACCAGCCCCAGAGCCAGGCCGGCGGCCTCACCTGCACCAATCACAGAGAGCGGTAAAGACACGCCCCTAACCCTGCACCAATCACAGAGAGCGGCAAAGACACGCCCACAACCCTGCACCAATCACACAGACCGGTAAAGAAGCCCCCCCACCCCAGAGCCAATCACACAGACAGGCAGAGACACGTCCCCACCCCAGAGCCAATCACACAGACAGGCAGAGAGGAAGGGGAGGAGGAGAGGGGCTGAAATGGCAGCGGAGATGGCGGTGTGAGGAGCAGCAGGTGTGCACAGGTGCGTTGTTACCTGTGACGGCGTCGTCCTGGTACAGGTTGGATTTGAGGAGGTCGTAGACGTCCTGCCGGGCGGTGCCCAAAGCGGCCAGCCCCAGGCCCAGCGCCCCGCCGTGACGCACAATCTGAGGGGAGGAAAACACGGCAAGCGGCTTAACACGGCAAGAGCCTCAACACGGCAAGAGCCTCAACGCGGCGAGCGCCTCAACGCGGTGAGCGCCTCAACACGGGAGCGCCTCAACATGGCTAGGGCCTCAACACAGCACACGGTTTAACGCGGCGGGCACCTTCACACAGCGCTCAGTGTAACACAGCGAGCGCCTCAACACAGCAAGAGCCTCAACATGGCGAGCGCCTCAACACGGGAGCGCCTCAACACAGTATGCAGTTTAACACAGCTAGGGCCTCAACACAGCGCTAGTAGCTCCACACAGTGAGCACCTCAACACGGCCAGTGCATCACAGTCAGCCACTCACGTCATTGCTGGCGTTTTTGAGCTGGTTGAGCAGATAGTCGATGATGTCCCCCCCGTGGTTGGCATGGATCAGTCCGAGGGCGTACAGACCCCCCCCTTCCTGGTAGGCCGACCCGGGCGAGGTGTCTTTGGGCAGGTAGGTGGCCATCAGCTGCAATGCCTCCTTCTCATGACCCTGAAGACAGAACGCGAACACTAACTTTACACAGCGGCTTTCTCTAAAACACAGCGCACACACGCACACACACACGCACACACAGACCCCCGTGCACACACATACACGCGCACACACACACACACACACACACACACACACACACACACACACACACACACACACACACACACACACACACACACACACACACACACACACACACACACACACACACACACACACACACACACACACACACACACACACAGGCACACAGGCACACAGGCACACACAGACCCACGTGCACACACAGACCCACGGACGCACACAGAGATTATCCCGAATACAATTCACATGTACGCACACACACAGACACACAATAAACAATGCACAAGACACACGTGCACACACATACACGCACACACACACATACACAAAAACACAGACACACACACACACACGCACACACTCATCTTGCCTTGTGAATGACTCCCAGACTCGCTGTGGCAGTGAACTTGGCCCAGTTCGTGGCTCTTGCTAACCACTCCAAATTCTCTCTGCTCAAAGACAGAAGGCATTATAGACCAACCTGCGTTTCATCACATAACCACAGAAGGACAAACACAAAAATCAAGTCAGCGTTGAAGCTTCCGGGGGGTTTGTTCCGGCCTGGGTAACAGTCATCGTTTCCCCTCAGTTCTTTCCACAGTGACGGAGAACAATCAGCGAGAAACCAACCCAGAGATTCCAGGCTGTATATGAATCACTGAGTTACTCACAATATAACATTGGAACACGATCTTAAGAAAGTTCTGCTGTCCCATAATCCACAAGTGACGGATCAGTGGGGACAGAGTATATACAGCTTTCACTTCTCCCAATGAAACACGGCATCATTCAGCACTAATGCCAAGCCCCTAGGTCCAATATTTACAGCATTCTGAGTTTGATAGCAGTAAAATTGACAGACTTTTTTGTATTTGTTTTGAATGTTAGACTTCTTGCCTCAGCGAGAGTAGAGTTTGATAAACGCACAATTGCCTAAGCTACTAGAGGTTTTGAACAGTTCGGTTAACCAGAATCTCTGAGGTTCTACAACACGGCGTCTGGAGGAAGCAGGATGGACCAGAACACCTCCATGGCGACACACAGGTGAAACTCCTGAGCAGGTAAAGGCCGGGTCATACCTGAGGAACTGGTCGCTGGTGGTCCCGGTATGCATGAAGGAGTTGGCTATGACCGTCGCCGTGTGGCACACGGAGTTCCGAACCGCATCCTGCCGAACGGGTGAAAGGGTGGGAGGAGAAACGCGTCAATCAAGATCACTTCTCACACGCGCACAGAGCGAGAAATCTGGCGGCCGACGAGGACCTTAACCATCCCTTATTCCCGGCCAAATTCGGAACGCCCATTATCCGCCAGCGCAGCTGTGTTCATGCCCCAACCCCACCGCTGACTCGGGAGAGTGTAGGCGTCCGCAGTCTACAGCCAAGCTCACACAGAGCGGAGCAGGAGGAAGACCTTTCACATGCGGCTTTTCACATGCAGCCCAAGGGGCGCCCAATCGAGCAGTAGGGGTTGCGGTGAAATGCACACCCCCTAACTGACTGAACCCTCCCACACCCTGGGCAACGCAACCGCCAATTACACACCGCTCTGTGGACATTTTAAACTTTAGATGTGTTACATTTTAAACTTTAGATATAGGCTCATAACAGTACAGAGGTCCCCAACAGGCAAATATGTTTTACATGTTTAATCCTGCCAAATAATGAACTTCAAAAATCACAGGAAACTTCTGGAAGCAACATGAGCTCGGGCCTCAGACAGGGCTAACCTTTGTGTTCTTGAGAATCATCAGGTCTGTGTTGTTGTTTCGGATGAGGAACTGCAGATGCAGTTCTATGGCCATTTCTCCACTGAGTATCATAATCATCTTAGAGTTCTGGTCTTTTGGTTCCTCTTTCTACAGGGAAGAGAAGAATGACAGTGGTTAGCAAAAAAGTCCTACATACACACGACATGCCTACATATCATGCGCAGCTTCAATAAAAACTATAATTCAGAAAAAACGTCAGCACAAAACTAATGCATGCCATTAGTTATGTACAAAACTAGAATGGCAGTATTTAAACAGAAAAGCAGAGCCATGTTTGAATAGTATGGAAGATGGAAGGACCCACTGTAACAGTGGTCCACAGAGAAAGGCCAGTTGGAGGAGTGTAATCAGCAAACTCACCACCTCTGAGGACTTTCCTGTCGGGGAGCTGCCAGCTTTATCATCCGTTTCCATGGCATCGCTAAAATTAAAGAGACGCCACAGCGTTAGATAATCTAATTATGCTCACCGTGTCCGGTAAGTTGATTATCCAATACCTTTAATTCAGAATGGACTTTACAACCTTGGTCTTTCACCCTGAAATCACCCCCCCCCCCACGCACGCGCACGCGCACACACCCACACACACACTCACAAGCGCACACACACACAGATTAAGCTCTCTGACAGCTGAGAGCAGCAGAGCATAAAGTAATGAAAGTCAAATACTAGCAGCCCATTTAGAGTTTCAAAAGAGAGACATTTAGGGTCTGAAGAAGCATTTAGGGTCCTCTGTGATAAAAACACAGTATTCCTGCACGCCAGGTTTTCTGCGCCTGCACCGGAATGAGAAGCGGACCGGGCCGCACCCACCTGTCCTTGTCCGGCGTGGGGACGGTGCCGGTGTTGGTGGAGCCGGGCACGGCGGGGATGGGGCTGCCCACGGTGTGCAGGTTCTGGATGACAGACGAGAGGAACTGCTGGCTGGCGCTCTGGTACAGGTCGAAGCAGATCTGGTAGGCCATCAGCAGGTTGCCCTCCTTCATCAGCTTCTCCAGGATGTCGCTCACCGCCTGGGGGTCGTCCAGGAAGATCAGGCACTGTGCGGGACAGACAGAGAGAGAGAGAGAAAGAGAGAGGAGGAGGAGGGGGGTCAACATCAGCGTTCACAGCCCCGAGGAGTTTGGTCCAGGTCAGACATTTTTGGAACCCGCAGATTCTCCACTGGCAGAAAGTGGTAAATTGGAGCTCTGCAACACTGGTTCTGGAGAACCGCAGGGTCTGCTGGGGTCCCCAACCCTGGTCCCGAAGAGCCACAGGGTCTGCTGGGGTCCCCAGCCCTGGTCCCAAAGAGCCACAGGTTCTGCTGGGGTCCCCAGCCCTGGTCCCAAAGAGCCACAGGTTCTGCTGGGGTCCCCAGCCCTGGTCTCAAAGAGCCACAGGTTCTGCTGGGGTCCCCAGCCCTGGTCCCAAAGAGCCACAGGGTCTGCTGGGGTCCCCAGCCCTGGTCCCAGAGAGCCACAGGGTCTTCTTGTTACTCCACATTCAACTGATCATCACGCATCATGGCTTGGTGTCAGAATTGGTTGCATGTCACTGGGTTAATGTGTGAAGGTTCTAATGCAACACTACCCGAGCGGGTTCTAACTTCCGTAAACATCAGAGCGAAACGCTGAAGCGTGACAGCTCACGGTCAGGCTAGCGCTCTCTGAAACGCGCGCGCGGCAGTACCTGGCACACGTTGATGAAGTCCGGCTTCTCCAGGTTCATGTAGAGCTTGACCAGCACCCTGAGGACCTCGTTCCTGAACTGCTTGTTCTGCATGAGTGACATGCACACCTTCAGGCTGTAGGCCAGCAGTCCGCTAACGTCGTTCTGCGCGAGCGAAGAAGAAAGATAGCGACAAATTCACACACTTCACCTCGTCACCACACACTTCACATACGAGCGTTTAATAGATGAAAGTCACGGCCTACAGAACAAATTATCCATCTGTGTTATCTACTGGGTGACCATAAGACAGCCAACCAACAGCAAGACCTTGCAGCTTCCACGCGATTGACAAAAACGCATCACATGATCACATGGAAGCTGTACGACCTTGCTGCTGATTGGCCATGTTATCAACGCCCAATGGACCAACAGTGTACAATAAAAAGAATAGTAATACAACATACAGTGGCAAAGATCACTGGTGCATTTGATAATTATCGCTGTGGTATATTGCACAGCCCTACCTGGGGATCGAACCCGCAACTAATCAATTCCAAGCACAGGCTCAACCCACTACACTACACGTCCGGCTGCAGCCTTGTTATCCCAGAGAAGTTCACCATCTCAGGGGTTAACCAAGCCCATACCTGCATAGCTTCAACTACCAGACAGGGAGTCGGCATGGCTGATTACAGTCATATACTGCATTGACGGGGAAATAATTTAATATCTGGAATTGAGTTTGCTCTTCAGTAATTACTGCAATTAGTGCTACATTTAAGTTCAGCAGAATAATGTGTAAAGAGCTGCAGGCTAAAGTGTGCACAAAGGTTTCGGGGAAAAAACAAGCATAAAGTCAGTGGCATCACAGCCAACAGAAGCAGTCGTATCACATAACGCCAAGAGCCACAGAAGGTGCAAGAGAGAGCAACCCTTCGATAAACAGGTTTTTTGGAATGTTTTTTTTTCTTCTTCAAAATTATAAGTGTTCTAGAACTCCATTGCTTTCAACTATCAATGTTCCATCAACATTGGAATGTTCAGTTGAGAACATTCTAATTACATATTTGTGATCTCACACCATAAAGGGTCGAAGATATTTTGCTTTAAGCAGCAAATGCATTTCAGAATGAAGTGTCAGACGTGAACACAGGAACGTGGGTAAGGCCGGTAAACAACTGAAACTGGGCAGAGCTGAGTACGGGTTGAGTCATGACACGGTGTAACCCGGTGCGTCTGCCGTCTGCCGTCTGCGATAGAAAACAGGCAGTGACTCCGCTGTCTGCGGTAGAGAACAGGCAGTGACTCTGCAGTCTGCGGTAGAGAACAGGCAGTGACTCCACTGTCTGCGGTGCAGAACAGGCAGTGACTCCGCTGTCTGCGGTACAGAACAGGCAGTGACTCCTCTGTATGCGGTAGAGAACAGGCAGTGACTCCGCTGTATGCGGTAGAGAACAGGCAGTGACTCCGCTGTCTGCGGTAGAGAACAGGCAGTGACTCCTCTGTCTGCGGTAGAGAACAGGCAGTGACTCCGCTGTCTGCGGTAGAGAACAGGCAGTGACTCTGCAGTCTGCGGTAGAGAACAGGCAGTGACTCCACTGTCTGCGGTGCAGAACAGGCAGTGACTCCGCTGTCTGCGGTACAGAACAGGCAGTGACTCCGCTGTCTGCGGTACAGAACAGGCAGTGACTCCGCTGTCTGCGGTAGAGAACAGGCAGTGACTCCTCTGTCTGCGGTGCAGAACAGGCAGTGACTCCTCTGTCTGCGGTAGAGAACAGGCAGTGACTCCTCTGTATGCGGTAGAGAACAGGCAGTGACTCTGCAGTCTGCGGTAGAGAAAAGGCAGTGACTCCGCTGTCTGCGGTAGAGAACAGGCAGTGACTCCTGTCTGCGGTAGAGAACAGGCAGTGACTCTGCTGTCTGCGGTAGAGAACAGGCAGTGACTCTGCTGTCTGCGGTACAGAACAGGCAGTGACTCTGCAGTCTGCGATAGAGAACAGGCAGTGACTCCTCTGTCTGCGGTAGAGAACAGGCAGTGACTCCTCTGTCTGCGGTAGAGAACAGGCAGTGACTCCTCTGTCTGCGGTAGAGAACAGGCAGTGACTCCTCTGTCTGCGGTAGAGAACAGGCAGTGACTCCTCTGTCTGCGGTAGAGAACAGGCAGTGACTCCGCTGTCCTGACTGCAGCGAGGAGCTCATTCCACAGAGGAGGTGCGACCCAGCGAGGGAGCCTTTATGGAACGGCGTGGTGTCAAAAGGATTTCAGCGAATACTTACAGACTCCAGGATGGTCTTCTCAAAGATGTCCAAGCGTCGCGTCTCCAAGGCGATGCCAATGGCCTGCTTGTACTTGTGGTCGCCCAGGCAACGCAGGAACATTTTGTTGACGATGCCCTCCAGGCGGGGGTCGATGACCTTCCTCTCCTCCCCCTCCTGCAGCTCCGTGTTCTCCACGCGCTGCTTGGTGTAGTGGTCGATGCATTTCGCTGTCGGGGGAAATTTTTTTTACGTTCACTGCACGGTTTCTCATTAAAATGCAGATGAATTCCAAATTAAGCAAGCTCAGAGGATTGGGGAATCAATCCATCAGGGTTGGGGCATCAAATGTCAATTTGAACCCCCCCTCAACTACTGAAAACAAAGACTTTTTTTTTTTTTTTTTTTACTGTTCCCTCACTTTTTTTTAAACAGAAAAGTGTTCTGCCTCATTTGCTAAATCCTCCTCAAGTGTGCAGACACATCTCCTCAGGATATTCACAAGACCCCCCCCACCCCCCACCCCCCGATCGCCGGGAACCTCTTGAGGTCCCACCACTCTCCCTCCCACTCACCTATTATGGTCTCCACATACTCCGAGTCGTCAGCCACGTTGAACAGGTCTCCGGCGCCGAGAGCGTAGTTCAGAGACTCCTCAAACGCGCCCAGGTGGTAGAAGACTTTGGAGGCGACCAACGCCGCAAACTCCCGGCTCCGGAACGTCTCATCCTCGTACAGGACCTCACTAAACGGGAAAGCAAGCGATCGTCGATGAAACGAAAGAGGAGTCGGAATTAGCAATTGCACTTTATTTTTCTTCAAATTAATTAGTCTACTGCTCTCCACATTGCACAGTAAAAACAAAAATGAGCTTTTCCTTGTGTGTGAGGCCTGGTTCAATATCATTACACGCAATGACGCAAACCAATTCTTCCATACTGCACCTGTTTGTGGCTTGCAACATAAAAAGTATAACCACTTACGTTATAACCCATCAACAGCTGCCAATGTAGAAGAATATGTTTAAATACAATGATATTGGAAACTATCAATGTTTCATTTCAACGTTTAAATAAAAGCTACAATTACAGTAAAATAAGAGAAAATTTACAAAACCCTGAATTAAAGGGAAAGGGTATCCCTTATCCCGCAAAACGTGTTGTTACTTCATTTTAGTGTTGTGATAATATGCACACAATATTTTTCATTTCAGTCATTCACCAGACACTGTAAGAAAATGCTCTCATAAATATAGCTTGACTTGTTTTTTATAGACTTCAATTTGAATGCTTTTACAATTTCTTATATTTTCCTTGGACAATAAAAACAGTTTTTTTCACTTACATTTTATCAACCGATTCTGAAATCTCAGCCCAGAAGTCATTGACTATGGAGTTCAGCTTATGTAGCGCAAATTCCTGCGGCAAGAAAGTAAAATACACACAGACACCATTAGGTAAAATTAACTATGAACGCAGTTACAGTAGTCAACTGCACGGATGAAAAGATTTACATTTAGGTATCTAACAGACACTTATCCAGCACGACTTAGAACTTACAGCGTTGACCAATCAGTATTTAGAGCAGCATATTTAGTGAGCAAATTCAGGTTATGTTCCTCGCTCCAACCCGCTACTTGGCTTTTTGAGCCCAATTACTTGAACATCATCCTACACTGCCGGCCCAAATGAAAACATAAATCACCAGGAAAGGAGCTCACCTTAAGTTGAGGTTCTTCTTCGTCCAACAGGGAAATGATCCCAGCTGTAAAACATAACAAGTATAATTGCTTTACTGCTGCAACCAAAACACGGACGCGTGGTCGCTGAGTCACAATAGCAGGGACCTCGTT
Organism: Anguilla anguilla; assembly: GCF_013347855.1. Classification (NCBI taxonomy): domain Eukaryota; kingdom Metazoa; phylum Chordata; class Actinopteri; order Anguilliformes; family Anguillidae; genus Anguilla; species Anguilla anguilla. The sequence continues at coordinate 2,207,667 of NC_049204.1, read as the reverse complement.
AGCTTTAGCGAGCTACGTACCCAGTTGGACCCATGTAAACAGCACTTGACACTTGATTTGCAATGACTTGCACTTCACTAAGGCATGTTGTGATTCCCAAAACGTATTAGCTACACTGTGTAAGTTACAACACCAATGTATCACACTTCGACTGCTAATAACTGGGGCACTAAAACTTCTGCCCAAATGCAGAAGTCGTTAGTCTAGTAAAGTAAGGGGCTATAGCAGGTAAAAGGTTAAAGCTACACCATACACAAGTTCGCTGAGGTTGGGTACAACGCCAGTAGGCAAACTTGCTAGCTTAACATCCAAATGAGCATGTCGAATATAGCTACAACTAGTGACTGGCAATAACAGTTTTCCAACAAAAATCGTAATTCAACGTCGCAATAAAATTTTATTTCGAAGTTGACAAGTGATGTGAAATAAACGTCGGATTGTGCTAATGTAGCAAGTTAGCCAGCGACTTTCATTAGCTAACCGGCTAATGTTAGCGCAGTGCGAAAAAAGACATCGCTGTAGCTAATGTAGAAGGCAAACAGTAAAAGCGATTGCACATCCTAATGTGCATTAACTTTAATTTAACCGATTAGTGTTTCTAAGCCTACATGAACAAAAACTGTCAGCTACAGTCATTTCACAGGACAATTGCTAATTCTCTGTGACTCAGCTAAATCAGCCGGTTCGTCTCTTTCACACTCGCTCAACACTTACCCGCAGAAGTTATCATGTTTAGATGCAGATCAGCCGCTTTTTATTCCACACAACCACCACACGTACCAAACGTGTTTCCTGACAAGAAATGCAAAAAAAACAACCCTCTCAAACGCGATTTTTGTCTCACCAACACAATAACGCTGCACCTCGATTCCACCTAAATTTTTGTTTCATAAAGAAAGCCCCCGGCGTCTAGGGCCCTTTCAGTGTGTTAGGGCTGTCCATTATACGCCTGATTGTTTTTCAAGTCACTTGTTAAAATAATTAATATATTTAACAATATATGTGATCACAAACTTAAAAACCGTATTAAAAAGAAAATTATATATTGTATATGCGTATGTTTTTTCCAGGAAATGAAAAATACATTACATGTTCTAAGCTGGCATTATCTTTTTTTTTTTTATCTCCCGCGCCCAAATCAACCGTGCCTGCGACTGAGAGCCGAGCGCCTTCCCTTTCAGTCACGGTGCCTCGTACAGACCATATTGCGCTAAACTTCCTTTCTTGAGACTTATGCAACGTACCTTTCATACTCTCTTTTTCTTTCATTTTCTTTGCACCATATGTCTTGTGTACTGGTTATTCTATATATACCATTAGACTGTTAATTACGTTCAGTTGTGCATAATGTAACGTTCTGTATTGTCAATTATTCTTGTTCCTCGTTGTTGTGTATTGTAAATTGTGTTAATAAAAAAACCTCACACTCGGTAGGCTCTTTCAGGTACTTCATAGCAAACTATACTATAATAACCTGGCCATACTGTTTTTGCAGCTAACTAGTGGTTTGCATCTTCTTGTGTCTGAGGATTGCTTGTATAGTTATCATGAGGACTCTGTGCTTGTAGGGTTGTTCTGAGGACTCAATGGTTGTATGGCTGTACTGAGGACTCTGGTTGTGAGGTTGTCCTAAGGACTCAGTGGTTATGTACATGAATGTCCTAAGGACTCAGTGGTTGTGTACATGAATGTCCTGAGGACTCAGTGGTTGTGAGGTTGTACTGAGGATTCAGTGGTTGTGTGGCTGTACTGAGGACTTAGTGGTTGTGTACGTGGTTGTCTTGAGGATTGTCCACAGGATTACAGGAAATAAGAAATCGTTGGACCACAATAAATGCCTTTTCCTACAGGGCAGGACAAACACGGTCCTGTGTTTCCAGACCTCCCTAATTCACAGTCCCTCAAATGTAGTGGGTTGTTTATTGCTTTCCTTAACATTAAGATCTGCCCCCTATATCAGGATTAAGTCACATGTCAAAAATAAACGTGCTGCATATAAAGGACTATTTATTTCTTTAAGTTCTCACACAATTGTGTCCTCTTTCTGCAATATACTTAATGACACAACCAGGTACCTACCACAGGAAAATGAAAAATTCAGGACAAAACATATTCCAATTTTATATTAAATGATGGATGTTGTAAAGTTCATAGTTTTTAAATGTCCTTCATTTTTATTAAACAACATACAGGTCCTTTCCAGCTCTAAACTTATAGATATACATATACACAAAGTTCACCCAAAATTAAAGGTAACAGAGTTATGAGTGATTATAATCTTGTTGATCTATAATAAAGTTGATCTGCAAAAAACCTACAACAACACAGCAGCTGTGGTTGTTGTTGAAGAAGCGGCCATTTCATTGGAGAGGTTTCAGTATGAGCAGCTGTTGTAGTATTTGGAGTGACGGTTGTTGTTGTTCCAGGGCTTGTTGTTGTTGGTTGGAGTGGTTGTTGTTATGAGAGGATCTGTTGTAGTTGCAGTGGTTGCTGTAGTAGGAGCAGATGTTGTAGCAGGAGGGGTTGTTGCAGTGGGAGTGGTTTTTGTAGTCAGTGGGGCTGTTCTTTAAAATGAGAGAAAAATCCAGCATTCGCACATATTTCAGTCAATTAATGATTGAATGAATTGCAAGGGAAGCCATAAATAATACAGTGCAGTCTGTAAGTATTTGAAAAGTGACACAATTTATTATTGCTTTGGCTCTGTACTCCAGCACATTGGATTTGAAATAAAGCAATAAATATGAGGTCAGAGTGCAGACTGTCGGATGTCTTCTGAGGGTATTTACATCCGTATCGGGGGAACAGTGTAGGAATTACAGCCCTTTTTATAAATAGTTCCCCCAATTTAGCACCACTGTTTCATTTCAAATCCATTGTACTGTAGTACAGAGCCAAAACAACAAAAATTGTGTCAGTACCCAAATTCTTACAGTTATAAAGTGATACACCTGCACTTTCAACATTGATTTGAAATGTTAATTGGCTTATTAACTTTGTGTCCACCTTCCCCCAATTGGCAAGGTTGCTGAACAGTTCTGTTACTGGTCATTCACTGTGGTTTTGGTTTGGCATAGGTTACTCACATTTTTTCCTGATGGATTTCACTGTAATCTTAATGGTTCCGTTCAAATGTTTCAGCAGTAGTTTGTTCGCCTAAAAAAAAAGAGAAAAGTGCTGGCATGAAGTATGTAAGTGCAAAATGTATGGAGTCAAATCCATGGAAAAACCTGTATTTTGCATTTTAACCCTTTCCCTCCAATTTGTAAAATATACATATATGTGTGTGTGCGTGTGTGCGTGTGCGTGTATAATGTAAAAAGCTTATAATACGTATAATACGTGGTGTTGGTGGGCTAGTAGGGGAAAATCTTCCCTCTGGTCAAATAATCCCCAATTCCCCAGTGCAGTGATGGGGACACTGTGCAGTAGTGTTTCAGATCAGACGTTAAACCGATTCATCCATACTCATTGTGGTCATGAAAGACCCCATGACACTCATCACAAAGAGTAGAGGGTTTCCCGGTGTCCTGGCTAAATTTCCAACCTGGCGCTCTCAACCTTGCCACCTAATCATCCCCTGACTTAAGTGGCTAATAATCATTATCTCCCTCTCCACTGATGTGTGCTGAGCGTTCTGGTGCAAAATGGCTGCCGGCCATCACCCAGGTGGGTGCTACACAATGGTGGTGGTTGAGGCGAGTTTTCCCTTCCTCACTGTACAGTGCTTTGAGTGTGAGGAAAGCACAATAAATGAAATGAATAATAACAATAACAATAACGATAATAAATATAGCTGCGAGCAGCAATGGCGGGGCCAAGCACGAATGGGGCGCCTGGCCGACAAGCAACCGGAGGATCCCCTGAAGACGACACCAGTCCATCGCAGGGAGAGCGGCACAGCCATTCTGCAAAGTTTTGTAAAAACCGACCAGTCGGTTATAGGGGCCGCAATAGACTTCCATGGCAGAAAGCATTTGAAGCATTTGTCAAAACAGTTTAATTTGTGGAAGATCACAGCCCTAGGACACAAGATGAGGTACTTTGAGATTCCCAGCTCACCACACCAAAACCTGCTGGTGCAATCCTTGGGCTTGGAGGTCCCTACCTTCCTGCTGCCTGCTGCCTGACCTGCAGAGGCCCCTGGTTGTCCACTGCGTGCTGCCTGACCTGCAGAGGCCCCTGGTTGTCCACTGCCTGCTGCCTGACCTGCAGAGGCCCCTGGCTGTCCGCTGCCTGCTGCCTGACCTGCAGAGGCCCCTGGTTGTCCACTGCCTGCTGCCTGACCTACAGAAGCCCCGGGTTGTCTGCTGCCTGCTGCCTAACGTGCAGAGGCCCCTGGTTGTCTGGAGGGCCTTTATTAACTGTTGCTAGTACCTAGGCTACAGCACTCATGTGCGACCTCCAGTCCTGCCACAGGGTGTGTTGGAAGGCTCCTCCTCCATCTCTGCTGACAGACAGCAACTCTTATGTGACTTTACAACCCAAAGAACCTCATTTGACCATACTGACCTCTTGAGTATTATAGACATTTGTACTCCTTAGGAAGGAAATTCCATCCCCTTTTCATTTTGACTCGGCTTGTCAAGCAAGATATTTTTTTTCCCAAGTTGACTGAAATGTTCTCATATTCCTGTTCACACTTTAATCCTAATGTAATCATACTGTTGTCATGTTTGTATTATTTTATCCAGAATTTCATTGCTGGTTTGACAATTTCTTTGGAAATCACCTTAATATGTGTCATTGCATTTACTGAAACCATTGTTTTTAGCACCTTCAGTTGTATCACATTTATTATTGGAAATGCTATTCATGTTGTCAATTGTATGTATTTTCAGTGGTATGACAATAAATAAATGTAATCATTATTTATGTGGTTATTATCAATCAATAGGTATACTCATTGCTCATTAATAAATCTTAGCAAAAGTTAACATTGCGTTTTTGCAACATGCCTATAGGTACCGAAAAATTGTATTTTTCTCATTTTAGTTATGCCAGATAGAGGTTGTATGAAACAATACCAGTGATATAACCTAATTATTATAATATGCATCCAAGCTTTGACAGCTGGCCAGTTACTTGAAGGTTGTCACTTGAAGGTCTGGCCTGTTGGTGGCGCTACAGAGTTGGATGTATTGACACGAAATTCGACGCCTGGATACATTGGACGGTCCTTTATCAACATGGCAATTTTCATAAAAATCCACCAAGGGTATCCGTGTCTACTCGGATTTCTAATACCCTTGAACCATTTCTTTGTGAAAAGTAACCGTTTTATAGCTAAATGGCGCCATCTGCTGTCGGTAATGTTTAATGACATGAAAAAGTCGACTTCTATGGCAGAACGCATTTGAAGAATTTTTCAAAAATGTCTAATTTGAGGACGATCCAATTGGCGGGGCTTATGAGTCCTAATTAGAAACTTGTTACCCTTGACGAGTTGCACATATGTGCAAAATGTCATGACTGTAGCTCAAATGGGGACGGAGATACGCATGTTCAAAGTTATCTAAGAAAAACACCTTTTTGCTCATGAAATCGCCTCCTCTTGGCCAATCGGCTTCATATTTCCTTCCTGTCCATGTAGAGTGCCCCAATATATGTGTGCCGAGTTTCGAAAACATCGGCCTAGCGGTTAGGCCAAAACAGGAAATGAGCTCTCTAGCGCCACCATTTTGTTTGATCCGGCCTAAAATTGAGGTATGGACTCCCCTTATGTCTCCTAATATGACTGTGAAGTTTTGTGGAGTTAGGTCAATCCGTTCAGAATTTACACACCTTCATATTACAAACCACGCCCTTCTCAATATTCATTGGCTCATTGTGGCCAAATAAATTGCTGTATCAAAATTCTGTGAATAACTTTTGGACATCACCATCTGTAGATCATACGTACCAATTTTGGTGGTGATCGGATGAACGGCCTAGGACTAGTTCGCAAAAGTAGGTTTTTAGAATAATTCAAAATGGCGGAAAATCTGTTATGACGCGTTTTAACGGCAATGGGTGCATTGGCATCTGCATGACCCAAGGATTCAGGGGAAGCAATCGCTACAACTCTAGGACAAACGGTTCAAAACTTATAAGCAAAAATGTACCTTGAAGTTTGGCCTGTTGGTGGCGCTACAGAGTTGGATGGATTGACCCCAAATTCGATGCCTGGATACATTGGACTGTCCTTTATCAATGTACCAAATTTCATAAAAAACCACCAATTGGTTCTATGGGCTGCCATAGACTTGCATTGCAGAAATAATAATAATACTAACGATTACAATAGGTGCCCTGCACCTTCGGTGCTTGGCCCCTAATAATAATAATAATGGTGTGAAATGTCACACCATCTTACTGACCTGGCTTCACAACCAACAACCCTGCATGCCACTGACAAAAAAGTTTCAAATGCTGTCAACCCACCTCTTGCACAAATGGAATGATTGTAACCCTGTTAAGATCAACCGTGGAATCAACGGTAATTTCCAGTCTTGCTGATGTTGTCAGGTCTGTATACAGTGAGAGATTTTACATGAGAATTGTAAACTGCGTTACAGAGTGTCTTGAATCCCAAACATGCATCTAAAGATAAGTAATCTACTGAAATACAGTATTTATTTATTTTTGTACTCGCTCACAATTTAAGACTGTACTGATTTTTTGAACAATTTATGCAAATATATAATTGTTGCTGGTTCTTAAGTTAACAGATTTCATTGATGAAATATGACAAACTTTCTAAATGTGGAAAAAGTATGGAAGTGCATTGTGGAACAAAAAATAATAATTGCATTGTTAAACGAGGAAAGAAAAGCTGTGCTTTACATTTAATTCATCTATAAATCATCCGATCTAAAAGTAATCGGAAATCAAGCAATTAAAAATTCAAATCTGAGAATAATCATTCTAAAAAATAAATGAGTTTGAGAAGTAAGTGAAAATAGATTGAGAATTATCATATTTTGTATAGCAAAATTATTATAGCGCATATATCTACACCACAATGAGAAAAAACATACTTGTTGGAGCTGGAGTGGCATCTTCAGTTGGAGAGCGTACTGTAGTTGACTGTGGAAAGGTGGGTGTAATGGGGCCTGGCGTTGTAGCATTACGGATAGTTGTAGGTGTACGAGTTGTTGTAGGAAGGTCTGTTTTTGACAGAAGAGTTGTTGTAGTTGGAGGATGAGTTATAGTAAGAATGGCTGTTGTATTTTCAGCCATGTGGTCGAATGTGGTCGTTGGAGCAGCTGTAGTAGTTGGAGCAGTTGTTGTAGTTGGAGCAGATGTGGTAGTGGGAGCAATTGTTGTAGTTGGAGTAGATGTGGTAGTTGGAGAAGTTGTTGTAGTGGGAACAGATGTGGTAGTTGGTCGTTCTGTTGTAGTTGGAGCAGCAGGGGTAGTTGGAGCAGTTGTTGTAGTTGGAGCAGATGTGGTAGTTGGAGCGACTGTAGTAGTTAGAGCAGCAATAGTAATTGGAGCAGCTGTGGTAGTTTGAGCAGTTGTTCTAGTTGGAGCAGATGTGGTATTTGGAGGAGTTGTTGTAGTTGGAGCAGATGTGGAAGTTGGAGAAGCAGTTGCAGTTAGAGCAGCAATAGTAATTGGAGCAGCTGTGGTAGTTTGAGCAGTTGTTCTAGTTGGAGCAGATGTGGTAGTTAGAGGAGTTGTTGTAGTTGGAGCAGATGTGGTAGTTGGAGCGGTTGTTGAAGTTGGAGCAGTTGTTGTAGTTGGAGCAGTTGTTGTAGTTAGAGAAGATGTGGCAGTTGGAGCAGTTGTTGTAGTTGGAGAAGATGAGGTAGTTGGAGCAGTTGTTGTAGTTGGAGCAGATGTGGTAGTTTGAGCAGTTGTTGTAGTTGGAGCAGATGTGGTAGTTGGAAGAGTTGTTGTAGTTGGAGGATGAGTTATAGTAAGAATGGCTGTTGTATTTTCAGGGGAAGTAGTAGTTGTAGCTGTGGTGGCAGGAAGGGTTGATGTAGACGGAGTAATTGTTGTAAAGGTCATTGTAAGGGTGGTAGTAGGAGGATCAGTTGTTGTAGGAAGCTCTGTTGTTGTCAGAGAACTAGTTGCAGATAGGGTTGCTGGAGCAGGTGGAGAGGCTGTTGCTGTGGGAGCAGATGTGGTAGTTGGAGAAGTTGTTGTAGTGGGAACAGATGTGGTAGTTGGTTGTTCTGTTGTAGTTGGAGCAGCAGTGGTAGTTGGGGCAGTTGTTGTAGTTGGAGCAGATGTGGTAATTGGAGCAGCAGAAGTAGTTGGAGCAAATGTGGTAGTTTGAGCAGTTGTTGTAGTTGGAGCAGATGTGATAGTTTGAGCAGTAGTTGTAGTTAGAGCAGATGTGGTAGCGTGAGAAGTTGTTGTAGTTGGAGCAGATGTGGTAGTTGGAGGAGTTGTTGTAGTTGGAGCAGATGTGGTAGATTGAGCAGTTGTAGTTGGAGAAGATGTGGTAGTTGGAGCAGATGTGATAGTTTGAGCAGTAGTTGTAGTTAGAGCAGATGTGGTAGCGTGAGCAGTTGTTGTAGTTGAAGCAGTTGTTATAGTTGGAGCAGCTGTTGTAGTTGGAGCAGATGTGGTACTTTGAGCAGTTGTTGTAGTTGGAGCAGATGTGGTAGTTGGAGGAGTTATTGTAGTTGGAGCAGATGTTGAAGTTGGAGCAGTTGTTGTAGTTGGAGCAGAAGTGGTAGTTGGAGGAGTTTTTGTAGTTTGAGTAGCTGTTGTAGTTGGAGGAGTTGTTGTAGTTGGAGCAGATGTGGTAGTTTGAGCAGTTGTTGTAGTTGGAGCAGATGTGGTATTTGAAGGAGTTGTAGTTGGAGCAAATGTGGTAGTTTGAGCAGTTGTTGAAGTTGGAGCAGAAGTGGTAGTTGGAGGAGTTTTTGTAGTTTGAGCAGTTGTTGTAGTTGGAGCAGCTGTGGTAGTTGGTCTTTCTGTTGTAGTTGGAGCAGCGGTGGCAGTTGGAGCAGATGTGGTAGTTGGTCTACCTGTGGTAGTTGGAGCAGCTGTGGTAGTTGATCTTTCTGTTGTAGTTGGAGCAGATGTGGTAGTTGGTCTTTCTGTTGTAATTGGAGCAGATGTGGTAGTTTGTATTTCTGTTGTAATTGAATCAGCAGTGGTAGTTGGAGAAGTTGTTGTAGTTGGAGCAGCTGTGGTACTAGGAGCAGTTGTTGTAGTTGGAGCAGATGTGGTATTTGGAGCAGCTGTTGTAGTTGGAGCAGTTGTTGTAGTGGGAACAGATGTGGAAGTTGGAGCAGATGTGGTACTGGGAGCAATTGTTGTAGGTGGAGCAGATGTGGTAGTTGGAGCAGCAGTAGTAGTTGGAGCAGTTGATGTAGATGGAGTTGATGTGGTAGTGGGAGCAGTTGTCATAGTGGGAACAGATGTGGTAGTTGGATAAGCTGTTGTAGGTGGAGCAGATGTGGTAGTTGGAGAAGCTGTTGTAGTTGGAGTAGATGTGGTAGTTGGAACAGCTGTAGTAGTTGCAGCAGTTGATGCAGTTGGAGAAGATGTGGTAGTGGACGCAGTTGTCGTAGTGGGAACAGATGTGGTAGTTGGAGAAGCTGTTGTACTTGGAGTAGATGTGGTAGTTGGAGTAGCTGTATTAGTTGGAGCAGTTGTTGTAGCTGGAGCAGCTATGGTAGTTGGAGCAGCAGTAGTAGTTGGAGCAGATGTGGTATTTGGAGGAGTTGTAGTTGGAGCAGATGTGGTAGTTGGTCTTTCTGTTGTAGTTGGAGGAGATGTGGTAGTTGGTCTTTCTGTTGTAGTTGGAGCAGCAGTGGTAGTTGGAGAACTTGTTGTAGTTGGAGCAGCTGTGGTAGCTGGTCTTTCTGTTGTAGTTTGAGCAGATGTGGTACTTGGTCTTTCTGGTGTAGTTGGAGCAGCAGTGGTAGTAGGAGAAGTTGTTGTCGTTGGAGCAGATGTGGTAGTTGGTCTTTCTGTTGTTTTTGGAGCAGCAGTGGTAGTTGGAGAAGTTGTTGTAGTTAGAGCAGCTGTGGAAGTTGGTCTTTCTGTTGTAGTTGGAGCAAATGTGGTAGTTGGAGAAGTTGTTGTAGTTGGAGCAGCTGTGGTAGTTGGAGCAGATGTGGTAGTTGGAGCAGTTCTTGTAGTTGGAGTAGATGTGGTAGTTGGTTTTTCCGTTGTGGTTGGAGAAGCAGTGGTAGTTGGAGAAGATGTTGTAGTTGGAGCAGCTGTGGTAGTTGGTCTTTCTGTTGTAGTTGGAGCAGGTGTGGTAGTTCGTAATTCTGTTGTAATTGAATCCGCAGTGGTAGTTGGAGAAGTTGTTGTAGTTGGAGCAGATGTGGTAGTTCGAGCAGTTGTTGTAGTTGGAGTAGATGTGGTAGTTGGTCTGTCTGTTGTAGTTGGAGCAGTTGTTGTAGTTGGAGCAGATGTGGTAGTTGGAGCAGATGAGGTAGTGGGAGCAGTTTTCGTAGTGGGAACATATGTGGTAGTTGGAGATGCATTGGTAGTTGTAGCAGATGTGGTAGTTGGAGCAGCAGTGGCAGTTGGAGAAGATGTTGTAGTTGGAGCAGCTGTGGTAGTTGGTCTTTCTGTTGTAATTGGAGCAGATGTGGTAGTTCGTATTTCTGTTGTAATTGAATCAGCAGTGGTAGTTGGAGAAGTTGTTGTAGTTGGAGCAGCTGTGGTACTAGGAGCAGTTGTTGTAGTTGGAGCAGATGTGGTATTTGGAGCAGCTGTTGTAGTTGGAGCAGTTGTTGTAGTGGGAACAGATGTGGAAGTTGGAGCAGATGTGGTACTGGGAGCAATTGTTGTAGGTGGAGCAGATGTGGTAGTTGGAGCAGCAGTAGTAGTTGGAGCAGTTGATGTAGATGGAGTTGATGTGGTAGTGGGAGCAGTTGTCATAGTGGAAACAGATGTGGTAGTTGGATAAGCTGTTGTAGGTGGAGCAGATGTGGTAGTTGGAGAAGCTGTTGTAGTTGGAGTAGATGTGGTAGTTGGAACAGCTGTAGTAGTTGCAGCAGTTGATGCAGTTGGAGAAGATGTGGTAGTGGACGCAGTTGTCGTAGTGGGAACAGATGTGGTAGTTGGAGAAGCTGTTGTACTTGGAGTAGATGTGGTAGTTGGAGTAGCTGTATTAGTTGGAGCAGTTGTTGTAGCTGGAGCAGCTATGGTAGTTGGAGCAGCAGTAGTAGTTGGAGCAGATGTGGTATTTGGAGGAGTTGTAGTTGGAGCAGATGTGGTAGTTGGTCTTTCTGTTGTAGTTGGAGGAGATGTGGTAGTTGGTCTTTCTGTTGTAGTTGGAGCAGCAGTGGTAGTTGGAGAACTTGTTGTAGTTGGAGCAGCTGTGGTAGCTGGTCTTTCTGTTGTAGTTTGAGCAGATGTGGTACTTGGTCTTTCTGGTGTAGTTGGAGCAGCAGTGGTAGTAGGAGAAGTTGTTGTCGTTGGAGCAGATGTGGTAGTTGGTCTTTCTGTTGTTTTTGGAGCAGCAGTGGTAGTTGGAGAAGTTGTTGTAGTTAGAGCAGCTGTGGAAGTTGGTCTTTCTGTTGTAGTTGGAGCAAATGTGGTAGTTGGAGAAGTTGTTGTAGTTGGAGCAGCTGTGGTAGTTGGAGCAGATGTGGTAGTTGGAGCAGTTCTTGTAGTTGGAGTAGATGTGGTAGTTGGTTTTTCCGTTGTGGTTGGAGAAGCAGTGGTAGTTGGAGAAGATGTTGTAGTTGGAGCAGCTGTGGTAGTTGGTCTTTCTGTTGTAGTTGGAGCAGGTGTGGTAGTTCGTAATTCTGTTGTAATTGAATCCGCAGTGGTAGTTGGAGAAGTTGTTGTAGTTGGAGCAGATGTGGTAGTTCGAGCAGTTGTTGTAGTTGGAGTAGATGTGGTAGTTGGTCTGTCTGTTGTAGTTGGAGCAGTTGTTGTAGTTGGAGCAGATGTGGTAGTTGGAGCAGATGAGGTAGTGGGAGCAGTTTTCGTAGTGGGAACATATGTGGTAGTTGGAGATGCATTGGTAGTTGTAGCAGATGTGGTAGTTGGAGCAGCAGTGGCAGTTGGAGAAGATGTTGTAGTTGGAGCAGCTGTGGTAGTTGGTCTTTCTGTTGTAATTGGAGCAGATGTGGTAGTTCGTATTTCTGTTGTAATTGAATCAGCAGTGGTAGTTGGAGAAGTTGTTGTAGTTGGAGCAGCTGTGGTACTAGGAGCAGTTGTTGTAGTTGGAGCAGATGTGGTATTTGGAGCAGCTGTTGTAGTTGGAGCAGTTGTTGTAGTGGGAACAGATGTGGAAGTTGGAGCAGATGTGGTACTGGGAGCAATTGTTGTAGGTGGAGCAGATGTGGTAGTTGGAGCAGCAGTAGTAGTTGGAGCAGTTGATGTAGTTGGAGTTGATGTGGTAGTGGGAGCAGTTGTCGTAGTGGGAACAGATGTGGTAGTTGGATAAGCTGTTGTAGGTGGAGCAGATGTGGTAGTTGGAGAAGCTGTTGTAGTTGGAGTAGATGTGGTAGTTGGAACAGCTGTAGTAGTTGCAGCAGTTGATGCAGTTGGAGAAGATGTGGTAGTGGACGCAGTTGTCGTAGTGGGAACAGATGTGGTAGTTGGAGAAGCTGTTGTACTTGGAGTAGATGTGGTAGTTGGAGTAGCTGTATTAGTTGAAGCAGTTGTTGTAGCTGGAGCAGCTATGGTAGTTGGAGCAGCAGTAGTAGTTGGAGCAGATGTGGTATTTGGAGGAGTTGTAGTTGGAGCAGATGTGGTAGTTGGTCTTTCTGTTGTAGTTGGAGGAGATGTGGTAGTTGGTCTTTCTGTTGTAGTTGGAGCAGCAGTGGTAGTTGGAGAACTTGTTGTAGTTGGAGCAGCTGTGGTAGCTGGTCTTTCTGTTGTAGTTGGAGCAGCAGTGGTAGTAGGAGAAGTTGTTGTTGTTGGAGCAGATGTGGTAGTTGGAGAAGTTGTTGTAGTTAGAGCAGTTGTGGTAGTTGGGCTTTTTGTTGTAGATGGAGCAGCTGTGGTAGTTGGTTTTTCTGTTGTAGTTGGAGCAGATGTGGTAGTTAGTTTTTCTGGTGTAGTTGGAGCAGCAGTGGTAGTAGGAGAAGTTGTTGTAGTTGGAGCAGATGTGATAGTTGGAGAATTTGTTGTAGTTAGAGCAGCTGTGGTAGGTCGTCTTTCTGTTGTAGTTGGAGCCGATGTGGTAGTTAGTCTTTCTGTTGTAGTTGGAGCAGATGTGGTAGTTGGTCTTTCTGTTGTAGTTGGAGCAGATGTAGTAGTTGGAGAAGTTGTAGTTGGAGACGATGTGGTAGTTGGAGAAGTTGTTGTAGTTGGAGCAGCGGTGGTAGTTGGAGAAGTTGTTGTATTTGGAGCAGATGTGGTAGTTCGAGCAGTTTTTGTAGTTGGAGCAGATGTGGTAGTTGGTCTTTCTGTTGTAGTTGGAGCAGATGTAGTAATTGGAGAAGTTGTTGTAGTTGGAGACGATGAGGTAGTGGACCCAGTTGTCGTAGTGGGATCAGATGTGGTAGTTGGAGAAGCTGTTGTAGTTGGAGTAGATGTGGTAGTTGGAGTAGCTGTAGTAGTTGGAGCAGTTGTTGTAGCTGGAGCAGATGTGGTAGTGGGATCACGTGTTGTAGTTGGAGCAGCTATGGTAGTTGCAGCCCCTGTAGTAGTTGGAGCAGATGTTGTAGTTGGATTAGTTGTAGTTGGAGCAGATGTGGCAATTGGTCTTTCTGTTGTAGTTGGAGGAGATGGGGTAGTTGGTCTTTCTGTTGTAGTTGAAGGAGCAGTGGTAGTTGGAGAACTTGATGTAGTTGGAGCAGCTGTGGTATTTTGTTTTTCTGTTGTAGTTGAAGCAGATGTGGCAGTTGGTCTTTCTGGTGTAGTTGGAGCAGATGTGGTAGTTGGTCTTTCTGGTGTAGTTGGGGCATATGTGGTAGTTGGTCTTTCTGGTGTAGTTGGGGCATATGTGGTAGTTGGTCTTTCTGGTGTAGTTGGAGCAGCAGTGGTAGTAAGAGAAGTTGTTGTTGTTGCAGCAGATGTGGTAGTTGGAGAAGTTGTTGTAGTTAGAGCAGTTGTGGTAGTTGGGCTTTTTGTTGTAGATGGAGCAGCTGTGGTAGTTGGTTTTTCTGTTGTAGTTGGAGCAGATGTGGTAGTTGGTCTTTCTGGTGTAGTTGGAGCAGCAGTGGTAGTAGGAGAAGTTGTTGTAGTTGCAGCAGATGTGGTAGTTGGAGAAGTTGTTGTTAGAGCAGCTATGGTAGTTGGTCTTTCTGTTGTAGTTGGAGCAGCAGAGGAAGTTGGAGAAGTTGTTGTAGTTAGAGCAACTGTGGTAGTTGGGCTTTCTGTTGTAGTTGGAGCAGATGTGGTAGTTGGTCTTTCTATTGTAGTTGGAGCATGTGTGTCAGTTGGTCTTTCTGCTGTAGTTGGAGCAGCAGTGGTAGTTGGAGACGTTGTTGTAGTTGGAGCAGCTGTGGTAGTTTGAGAAGTTGTTGTAGTTGGAGCCGATGTGGTAGTTGGAGCAGTTCTTGTAGTTTGAGCAGATGTGGTAGTTGGATTAGTTGTAGTTGGAGCAGATGTGGTAGTTGGTGTTTCTGTTGTAGTTGGACTAGATGTGGTAGTTAGTCTTTCTGTTGTAGTTGGAGCAGATGTGGTAATTGGTCTTTCTGTTGTAGTTGGAGCAGATGTGGTAGTTGGTCTTTCTGTTGTAGTTGGAGCAGATGTGGTAGTTGGTCTTTCTGTTGTAGTTGGAGCATATGTGGTAGTTGGTCTTTCATTTGTAGTTGGAGCAGCAGTGGTAGTTTGAGAACTTGTTGTTGGAGCAGATGTGGTAGTTGGTCTTTCTGTTGTAGTTGGAGCAGATGTGGTAGTTGGTCTTTCTGTTGTAGTTGGAGCATGTGTGTCAGTTGGTCTTTCTGTTGTAGTTGGAGCAGCAGTGGTAGTTGGAGACGTTGTTGTAGTTGGAGCAGCTGTGGTAGTTTGAGAAGTTGTTGTAGTTGGAGCCGATGTGGTAGTTGGAGCAGTTCTTGTAGTTTGAGCAGATGTGGTAGTTGGATTAGTTGTAGTTGGAGCAGATGTGGTAGTTGGTGTTTCTGTTGTAGTTGGAGCAGATGTGGTAGTTAGTCTTTCTGTTGTAGTTGGAGCAGCAGTGGTAGTTGGAGAACTTGATGTAGTTGGAGCAGATGTGGTAGTTGGAGATGTTGTTGTAGTTAGAGCAGTTGTGGTAGTTGGGCTTTCTGTTGTAGTTGGAGCAGATGTGGTAGTTAGTCCTTCTGTTGTAGTTGGAGCAGATGTGGTAGTTGGTCTTTCTGTTGTAGTTGGAGCAGATGTAGTAGTTGGAGAAGTTGTTGTAGTTGGAGACGATGTGGTAGTGGACGCAGTTGTCGTAGTGGGAACAGATGTGGTAGTTGGAGAAGCTGTTGTAGATGGAGTAGATGTGGTAGTTGGAGTAGCTGTAGTAGTTGGAGCAGTTGTGGTAGTTGGTCTTTCTGTTGTAGTTGGAGCAGCAGTGGTAGTTGGAGAACTTGATGTAGTTGGAGCAGCTGTGGTAGTTGGTTTTTCTGTTGCATTTGGAGCAGATGTGGTAGTTGGTTTTTCTGGTGTAGTTGGAGCAGCAGTGGTAGTAGGAGAAGTTGTTGTAGTTGGAGCAGATGTGGTAGTTGGAGAAGTTGTTGTAGTTAGAGACGATGTGGTAGTGGACGCAGTTGTCGTAGTGGGAACAGATGTGGTTATTGGAGAAGCTGTTGTAGAAGGAGTAGATGTGGTAGTTGGAGTAGCTGTAGTAGTTGGAGCAGTTGTGGTAGTTGGTCTTTCTGTTGTAGTTGGAGCAGATGTGGTAGTTGGTCTTTCTGTTGTAGTCGGAGCAGATGTGGTAGTTTGTCTTTCTGTTGTAGTTGGAGCAGCAGTGGTAGTAGGAGAAGTTGTTGTAGTTGGATCAGATGTGGTAGTTGGTGCTTCTGTTGTAGTTGGAGCAGCAGTGGTAGTTGGTGCTTCTGTTGTAGTTGGAGCAGATGTGGTAGTTGGTGCTTCTGTTGTAGTTGGAGCAGATGTGGTAGATGGTGCTTTTGTTGTAGTTGGAGCAGCTGTGGTAGTTGGTCTTTCTGTTGTAGTTCGAGCAGCAGTGGTAGTTGGAGAAGTTGTTGTAGTTGGAGCAGCTGTGGTAGTTGGTCTTTCAGTTGTAGTTGGACCAGCAGTGGTAGTTGGAGAAGTTGTTGTAGTTGGAGCAGCTGTGGTAGTTCGTCTTTCTGTTGTACTTGGAGCAGCAGTGGTAGTTGGAGAAGTTGTTGTAGTTGGAGCAGACGTGGTACTTGGAGCAGTTGTTGTAAATAGAGTAGCTGTGGTAGTTGGTCTTTCTCTTGTAGTTGGAGCAGATGTGGTTGTTGGAGCAGTTGTTGTAATTGGAGCAGATGGGGTTGTTGGGGCAGATGTAGTAGTTGGAGCAGTTGTTGTAGTCTGAGCAGATGTGGTAGTTGGAGAAGCTGTTGTAGATGGAGTAGATGTGGTAGTTGGAGTAGCTGTAGTAGTTGGAGCAGTTGTGGTAGTTGGTCTTTCTGTTGTAGTTGGAGCAGATGTGGTAGTTGGTCTTTCTGTTGTAGTCGGAGCAGATGTGGTAGTTTGTCTTTCTGTTGTAGTTGGAGCAGCAGTGGTAGTAGGAGAAGTTGTTGTAGTTGGATCAGATGTGGTAGTTGGTGCTTCTGTTGTAGTTGGAGCAGCAGTGGTAGTTGGTGCTTCTGTTGTAGTTGGAGCAGATGTGGTAGTTGGTGCTTCTGTTGTAGTTGGAGCAGATGTGGTAGATGGTGCTTTTGTTGTAGTTGGAGCAGCTGTGGTAGTTGGTCTTTCTGTTGTAGTTCGAGCAGCAGTGGTAGTTGGAGAAGTTGTTGTAGTTGGAGCAGCTGTGGTAGTTGGTCTTTCAGTTGTAGTTGGACCAGCAGTGGTAGTTGGAGGAGTTGTTGTAGTTGGAGCAGCTGTGGTAGTTGGTCATTCTGTTGTAGTTGGAGCAGATGTGGTAGTTGGTCTTTCTGTTGTAGTTGGAGCAGCAGTGGCAGTTGGAGAAGTTGTTGTAGTTGGTGCAGCTGTGGTAGTTGGTCTTTCTGTTGTAGTTGGAGTAGATGTGGTAGTTGGGTTTTCCGTTGTGGTTGGAGAAGCAGTGATAGTTGGAGAAGATGTTGTAGTCGGAGCAGCTGTGGTAGTTGGTCTTTCTGTTGTAGTTGGAGCAGGTGTGGTAGTTCGTAATTCTGTTGTAATTGAATCCGCAGTGGTAGTTGGAGAAGTTGTTGTAGTTGGAGCACCTGTGGTAGTTGGTCTTTCTGTTGTAGTTGGAGCAGCGGTGGCAGTTGGAGAAGTTGTTGTAGTTGGAGCAGATGTGGTAGTTCGAGCAGTTGTTGTAGTTGGAGTAGATGTGGTAGTTGGTCTGTCTGTTGTAGTTGGAGCAGTTGTTGTAGTTGGAGCAGATGTGGTAGTTGGAGCAGATGAGGTAGTGGGAGCAGTTTTCGTAGTGGGAACATGTGTGGTAGTTGGAGATGCATTGGTAGTTGTAGCAGATGTGGTAGTTGGAGCAGCAGTGGCAGTTGGAGAAGATGTTGTAGTTGGAGTAGCTGTGGTAGTTGGTTTTTTTGGTGTAGTTGGAGCAGCAGTGGTAGTTGGAGAAGTTGTTGTAGTTGGAGCAGATGTGGTAGTTGGTTCATCTCTTGTAGTTGGATCAGCAGTGGTAATTGGAGAAGTTGTTGTAGTTAGAGCAGCTGTGGTAGTTGGTCTTTTTGTTGTAGTTGGAGTAGATGTGGTAGTTGGTCTTTCTGTTGTAGTTGGAGCAGCAGTGGTAGTTGGAGGAGTTGTAGTTGGAGCAGCTGTTTTAGTTGGTCTTTCTGTTGTAGTTGGAGCAGATGTGGTAGTTGGTCTTTCTGTTGTAGTTTGAGCAGCAGTGGCAGTTGGAGAAGTTGTTGTAGTTGGTGCAGCTGTGGTAGTTGGTCTTTCTGTTATAGTTGGAGTAGATGTGGTAGTTGGTCTTTCTGTTGTAGTTGGTGCAGCTGTGGTAGTTGGTCTTTCTGTTATAGTTGGAGCTGCTGTGGTAGTTGGTCTTTCTGTTGTAGTTGGAGCAGGTGTGGTCGTTCGTAATTCTGTTGTAATTGAATCCGCAGTGGTAGTTGGAGAAGTTGTTGTAGTTGGAGCAGCTGTGGTAGTTGGTCTTTCTGTTGTAGTTGGAGCAGCGGTGGCAGTTGGAGAAGTTG
Organism: Anguilla anguilla; assembly: GCF_013347855.1. Taxonomy (NCBI): domain Eukaryota; kingdom Metazoa; phylum Chordata; class Actinopteri; order Anguilliformes; family Anguillidae; genus Anguilla; species Anguilla anguilla. Next base: position 2,189,545 of record NC_049204.1, on the reverse strand, counting down.
TTGTAGTTGGAGCAGATGTGGTAGTTCGAGCAGTTGTTGTAGTTGGAGTAGATGTGGTAGTTGGTCTGTCTGTTGTAGTTGGAGCAATTGTTGTAGTTGGAGCAGATGTGGTAGTTGGAGCAGATGAGGTAGTGGGAGCAGTTTTCGTAGTGGGAACATGTGTGGTAGTTGGAGATGCATTGGTAGTTGTAGCAGATGTGGTAGTTGGAGCAGCAGTGGCAGTTGGAGAAGATGTTGTAGTTGGAGCAGCTGTGGTAGTTGGTTTTTTTGGTGTAGTTGGAGCAGCAGTGGTAGTTGGAGAAGTTGTTGTAGTTGGAGCAGATGTGATAGTTGGTTCATCTCCTGTAGTTGGATCAGCAGTGGTAATTGGAGAAGTTGCTGTAGTTAGAGCAGCTGTGGTAGTTGGTCTTTCTATTGTAGTTGGAGCAGATGTGGTAATTGGTCTTTCTGTTGTAGTTGGAGCAGCAGTGGTTGTTGGAGAAGTTGTTGTAGTTGGAGCAGATGTGGTAGTTGGAGCAGTTCTTGTAGTTTGAGCAGATGTGGTAGTTGGTATTTCTGTTGTAGTTGAAGCAGATGTGGTAGTTGGTCTTTCTGTTATAGTTGGAGAAGTTGTTGTAGTTAGAGCAGCTGTGGTAGTTGGTCTTTCTATTGTAGTTGGTGCAGCTGTGGTAGTTGGTCTTTCTGTTGTAGTTGGAGTAGATGTGGTAGTTGGTTTTTCCGTTGTGGTTGGAGAAGCAGTGGTAGTTGGAGAAGATGTTGTAGTTGGAGCAGCTGTGGTAGTTTGTCTTTCTGTCGTAGTTGGAGCAGGTGTGGTAGTTCGTAATTCTGTTGTAATTGAATCCGCAGTGGTAGTTGGAGAAGTTGTTGTAGTTGGAGCAGCTGTGGTAGTTGGTCTTTCTGTTGTAGTTGGAGCAGCGGTGGCAGTTGGAGAAGTTGTTGTAGTTGGAGCAGATGTGGTAGTTCGAGCAGTTGTTGTAGTTGGAGTAGATGTGGTAGTTGGTCTGTCTGTTGTAGTTGGAGCAGTTGTTGTAGTTGGAGCAGATGTGGTAGTTGGAGCAGATGAGGTAGTGGGAGCAGTTTTCGTAGTGGGAACATGTGTGGTAGTTGGAGCAGCAGTGGCAGTTGGAGAAGATGTTGTAGTTGGAGCAGCTGTGGTAGTTGGTTTTTTTGGTGTAGTTGGAGCAGCAGTGGTAGTTGGAGAAGTTGTTGTAGTTGGAGCAGATGTGGTAGTTGGTTCATCTCTTGTAGTTGGATCAGCAGTGGTAATTGGAGAAGTTGTTGTATTTAGAGCAGCTGTGGTAGTTGGTCTTTCTGTTGTAGTTGGAGCAGATGTGGTGGTTCGTATTTCTGTTGTAATTGAATCAGCAGTGGTAGTTGGAGAAGTTGTTGTAGTTGGAGCAGCTGTGGTAGTAGGAGCAGTTGTTGTAGTTGGAGCAGATGTGGTATTTGGAGCAGCTGTTGTAGTTGGAGCAGTTGTTGTAGTGGGAACAGATGTGGAAGTTGGAGCAGATGTGGTACTGGGAGCAATTGTTGTAGGTGGAGCAGATGTGGTAGTTGGAGCAGCAGGTATAGTTGGAGCAGTTGATGTAGTTGGAGCAGATGTGGTAGTGGGAGCAGTTGTCGAAGTGGGAACAGATGTGGTAGTTGGATAAGCTGTTGTAGGTGGAGCAGATGTGGTAGTTGGAGAAGCTGTTGTAGTTGGAGTAGATGTGGTAGTTGGAACAGCTGTAGTAGTTGCAGCAGTTGATGCAGTTGGAGAAGATGTGGTAGTGGACGCAGTTGTCGTAGTGGGAACAGATGTGGTAGTTGGAGAAGCTGTTGTACTTGGAGTAGATGTGGTAGTTGGAGTAGCTGTATTAGTTGGAGCAGTTGTTGTAGCTGGAGCAGCTATGGTAGTTGGAGCAGCAGTAGTAGTTGGAGAAGATGTGGTATTTGGAGTAGTTGTAGTTGGAGCAGATGTGGTAGTTGGTCTTTCTGTTGTAGTTGGAGGAGATGTGGTAGTTGGTCTTTCTGTTGTAGTTGGAGCAGCTGTGGTAGCTGGTCTTTCTGTTGTAGTTTGAGCAGATTTGGTACTTGGTCTTTCTGGTGTAGTTGGAGCAGCAGTGGTAGTAGGAGAAGTTGTTGTCGTTGGAGCAGATGTGGTAGTTGGTCTTTCTGTTGTAGTTGGAGCAGCAGTGGTAGTTGGAGAAGTTGTTGTAGTTAGAGCAGCTGTGGAAGTTGGTTTTTCTGTTGTTGTTGGAGCAAATGTGGTAGTTGGAGAAGTTGTTGTAGTTGGAGCAGCTGTGGTAGTTGGAGAATTTGTTGTAGTTGGAGCAGATGTGGTAGTTGGAGCAGTTCTTGTAGTTTCAGCAGATGTGGTAGTTGGTCTTTCTGTTGTAGTTGAAGCAGATGTTGTACTGGGAGCAATTGTTGTAGGTGGAGCAGATGTGGTAGTTGGAGCAGCAGTAGTAGTTGGAGCAGTTGATGTAGTTGGAGCTGATGTGGTAGTGGGAGCAGTTGTCGTAGTGGGAACAGATGTGGTAGTTGGATAAGCTGTTGTAGGTGGAGCAGATGTGGTAGTTGGAGAAGCTGTTGTAGTTGGAGTAGATGTGGTAGTTGGAACAGCTGTTGTAGTTGCAGCAGTTGATGCAGTTGGAGAAGATGTGGTAGTGGACGCAGTTGTCGTAGTGGGAACAGATGTGGTAGTTGGAGAAGCTGTTGTACTTGGAGTAGATGTGGTAGTTGGAGTAGCTGTATTAGTTGGAGCAGTTGTTGTAGCTGGAGCAGCTATGGTAGTTGGAGCAGCAGTAGTAGTTGGAGCAGATGTGGTATTTGGAGGAGTTGTAGTTGGAGCAGATGTGGTAGTTGGTCTTTCTGTTGTAGTTGGAGGAGATGTGGTAGTTGGTCTTTCTGTTGTAGTAGGAGCAGCATTGGTAGTTGGAGAACTTGTAGTTGGAGCAGCTGTGGTAGCTGGTCTTTCTGTTGTAGTTTGAGCAGATGTGGTACTTGGTCTTTCTGGTGTAGTTGGAGCAGCAGTGGTAGTAGGAGAAGTTGTTGTGGTTGGAGCAGATGTGGTAGTTGGTCTTTCTGTTGTAGTTGGAGCAGCAGTGGTAGTTGGAGAAGTTGTTGTAGTTAGAGCAGCTGTGGAAGTTGGTCTTTCTGTTGTAGTTGGAGCAAATGTGGTAGTTGGAGAAGTTGTTGTAGTTGGAGCAGCTGTGGTAGTTGGAGAATTTGTTGTAGTTGGAGCAGATGTGGTAGTTGGAGCAGTTCTTGTAGTTTCAGCAGATGTGGTAGTTGGTCTTTCTGTTGTAGTTGAAGCAGATGTGGTAGTTGGTCTTTCTGTGATAGTTTGAGCAGTTGTTGTAGTTGGAGCAGATGTGGAAGTTGGTCTACCTGTGGTAGTTGGAGCAGCAGTGGTAGTTGGAAAAGGTTTTGTAGTTGCAAAAGCTGTGGTAGTTGATCTTTCTGTTGTAGTTGGAGCAGATGTGGTAGTTGGTCTTTCTGTTGTAGTTGGAGCCACAGTGGTAGTTGGAGAAGTTGTTGTAGTTTGAGCAGCTGTAGTAGTGGGAGCAGTTGTCGTAGTGGGAACAGATGTGGTAGTTGGAGAAGCTGTTGTAGTTGAAGCAGATGTGGTAGTTGGAGAAGCTGTTGTAGTTGGAGTAGATGTGGTAGTTGGAACAGCTGTAGTAGTTGCAGCAGTTGTTGTAGTTGGAGAAGATGTGGTAGTGGACGCAGTTGTTGTAGTGGGAACAGATGTGGTAGTTGGAAAAGCTGTTTTAGTTGGAGCAGTTGATGTAGCTGGAACAGATGTGGTAGTGGGATGACTTGTTGTAGTTGGAGCAGCTATGGTAGTTGGAGCAGCTGTAGTAGTTGGAGCAGATGTGGAAGTTGGAGGAGTTGTAGTTGGAGCAGATGTGGTATTTGGTCTTTCTGTTGTAGTTGGAGCAGATGTGGTAGTTTTTCTTTCTGTTGTAGTTGGAGCAGATGTGGTAGTTGGTTTTTTTGTTGTAGTTGGAGCAGCAGTGGTAGTTGGAGAACCTATTGTAGTTGGAGCAGCTGTGGTAGTTAGTCTTTCTATTGTAGTTGGAGCAGATGTGGTAGTTGGTCTTTTTGGTGTAGTTGGAGCTGCAGGGGTAGTAGGAGAAGTTGTTGTAGTTGGAACAGATGTGGTAGTTGGTCTTTCTGTTGTAGTTGGAGCAGCAGTGGTAGTTGGAGAAGTTGTTGTAGTTAGAGCAGCTGTGGTAGTTGGTCTTTCTATTGTAGTTGCAGCAGATGTGGTAATTGGTCTTTCTGTTGTAGTTGGAGCACCAGTGGTAGTTGGAGAAGTTGTTGTAGTTGGAACAGATGTGGCAGTTGGAGCAGTTCTTGTAGTTTGAGCAGATGTGGTAGTTGGTATTTCTGTTGTAGTTGAAGCAGATGTGGTAGTTGGTCTTTCTGTTTTAGTTGGAGCAGTTGTTGTAGTTGGAGCAGGTGTGGTAGTTGGTCTACCTGTGGTAGTTGGAGCAGCAGTTGTAGTTTGAGAAGGTTTTGTAGTTGCAAAAGCTGTGGTAGTTGATCTTTCTGTTGTAGTTGGAGCAGAAGTGGTAGTTGGAGAAGATGTTGTAGTTGGAGCAGCTGTGGTAGTAGAAGCAGTTATTGTAGTCGGAGCAGATGTGCCATTTTGAGCAGCTGTTGTAGTTGGAGTAGTTGTTGTAGTGGGAACAGATGTGGTAGTTGGAGCAGATGTGGTACTGGGAGCAGTTTTTGTAGGTGGAGCAGCAGTAGTAGTTGGAGCAGTTGTTGTAGTTGGAGCAGATGTGGTAGTGGGAGCAGTTTTCGTAGTGGGAACAGATGTGGTAGTTGGAGCAGCAGTGGTAGTTTGAGAAGGTTTTGTAGTTGCAAAAGCTGTGGTAGTTGATCTTTCTGTTGTAGTTGGAGAAGATGTGGTAGTTGGTCTTTCTGTTGTAGTTGGAGCAGCAGTGGTAGTTGGAGAAGATGTTGTAGTTGGAGCAGCTGTGGTAGTAGAAGCAGTTGTTGTAGTTGGAGCAGCTGTGGTAGTTGGTCTTTCTGTTGTAGTTGGAGCAGCGGTGGCAGTTGGAGAAGTTGTTGTAGTTGGAGCAGATGTGGTAGTTCGAGCAGTTGTTGTAGTTGGAGTAGTTGTGGTAGTTGGTCTGTCTGTTGTAGTTGGAGCAGTTGTTGTAGTTGGAGCAGATGTGGTAGTTGGAGCAGATGAGGTAGTGGGAGCAGTTTTCGTAGTGGGAACATGTGTGGTAGTTGGAGCAGCAGTGGCAGTTGGAGAAGATGTTGTAGTTGGAGCAGCTGTGGTAGTTGGTTTTTTTGGTGTAGTTGGAGCAGCAGTGGTAGTTGGAGAAGTTGTTGTAGTTGGAGCAGATGTGGTAGTTGGTTCATCTCTTGTAGTTGGATCAGCAGTGGTAATTGGAGAAGTTGTTGTATTTAGAGCAGCTGTGGTAGTTGGTCTTTCTGTTGTAGTTGGAGCAGATGTGGTAGTTCGTATTTCTGTTGTAATTGAATCAGCAGTGGTAGTTGGAGAAGTTGTTGTAGTTGGAGCAGCTGTGGTAGTAGGAGCAGTTGTTGTAGTTGGAGCAGATGTGGAATTTGGAGCAGCTGTTGTAGTTGGAGCAGTTGTTGTAGTGGGAACAGATGTGGAAGTTGGAGCAGATGTGGTACTGGGAGCAATTGTTGTAGGTGGAGCAGATGTGATAGTTGGAGCAGCAGTAGTAGTTGGAGCAGTTGATGTAGTTGGAGCAGATGTGGTAGTGGGAGCAGTTGTCGAAGTGGGAACAGATGTGGTAGTTGGATAAGCTGTTGTAGGTGGAGCAGATGTGGTAGTTGGAGAAGCTGTTGTAGTAGGAGTAGATGTGGTAGTTGGAACAGCTGTAGTAGTTGCAGCAGTTGATGCAGTTGGAGAAGATGTGGTAGTGGACGCAGTTGTCGTAGTGGGAACAGATGTGGTAGTTGGAGAAGCTGTTGTACTTGGAGTAGATGTGGTAGTTGGAGTAGCTGTATTAGTTGGAGCAGTTGTTGTAGCTGGAGCAGCTATGGTAGTTCGAGCAGCAGTAGTAGTTGGAGCAGATGTGGTATTTGGAGTAGTTGTAGTTGGAGCAGATGTGGTAGTTGGTCTTTCTGTTGTAGTTGGAGGAGATGTGGTAGTTGGTCTTTCTGTTGTAGTTGGAGCAGCTGTGGTAGCTGGTCTTTCTGTTGTAGTTTGAGCAGATTTGGTACTTGGTCTTTCTGGTGTAGTTGGAGCAGCAGTGGTAGTAGGAGAAGTTGTTGTCGTTGGAGCAGATGTGGTAGTTGGTCTTTCTGTTGTAGTTGGAGCAGCAGTGGTAGTTGGAGAAGTTGTTGTAGTTAGAGCAGCTGTGGAAGTTGGTCTTTCTGTTGTAGTTGGAGCAAATGTGGTAGTTGGAGAAGTTGTTGTAGTTGGAGCAGCTGTGGTAGTTGGAGAATTTGTTGTAGTTGGAGCAGATGTGGTAGTTGGAGCAGTTCTTGTAGTTTCAGCAGATGTGGTAGTTGGTCTTTCTGTTGTAGTTGAAGCAGATGTTGTACTGGGAGCAATTGTTGTAGGTGGAGCAGATGTGGTAGTTGGAGCAGCAGTAGTAGTTGGAGCAGTTGATGTAGTTGGAGCTGATGTGGTAGTGGGAGCAGTTGTCGTAGTGGGAACAGATGTGGTAGTTGGATAAGCTGTTGTAGGTGGAGCAGATGTGGTAGTTGGAGAAGCTGTTGTAGTTGGAGTAGATGTGGTAGTTGGAACAGCTGTTGTAGTTGCAGCAGTTGATGCAGTTGGAGAAGATGTGGTAGTGGACGCAGTTGTCGTAGTGGGAACAGATGTGGTAGTTGGAGAAGCTGTTGTACTTGGAGTAGATGTGGTAGTTGGAGTAGCTGTATTAGTTGGAGCAGTTGTTGTAGCTGGAGCAGCTATGGTAGTTGGAGCAGCAGTAGTAGTTGGAGCAGATGTGGTATTTGGAGGAGTTGTAGTTGGAGCAGATGTGGTAGTTGGTCTTTCTGTTGTAGTTGGAGGAGATGTTGTAGTTGGTCTTTCTGTTGTAGTAGGAGCAGCATTGGTAGTTGGAGAACTTGTAGTTGGAGCAGCTGTGGTAGCTGGTCTTTCTGTTGTAGTTTGAGCAGATGTGGTACTTGGTCTTTCTGGTGTAGTTGGAGCAGCAGTGGTAGTAGGAGAAGTTGTTGTCGTTGGAGCAGATGTGGTAGTTGGTCTTTCTGTTGTAGTTGTAGCAGCAGTGGTAGTTGGAGAAGTTGTTGTAGTTAGAGCAGCTGTGGAAGTTGGTCTTTCTGTTGTAGTTGGAGCAAATGTGGTAGTTGGAGAAATTGTTGTAGTTGGAGCAGCTGTGGTAGTTGGAGAATTTGTTGTAGTTGGAGCAGATGTGGTAGTTGGAGCAGTTCTTGTAGTTTCAGCAGATGTGGTAGTTGGTCTTTCTGTTGTAGTTGAAGCAGATGTGGTAGTTGGTCTTTCTGTGATAGTTTGAGCAGTTGTTGTAGTTGGAGCAGATGTGGAAGTTGGTCTACCTGTGGTAGTTGGAGCAGCAGTGGTAGTTGGAAAAGGTTTTGTAGTTGCAAAAGCTGTGGTAGTTGATCTTTCTGTTGTAGTTGGAGCAGATGTGGTAGTTGGTCTTTCTGTTGTGGTTGGAGAAGCAGTGGTAGTTGGAGAAGTTGTTGTAGTTGGAGCAGCTGTGGTAGTTGGTTTTTTTGGTGTAGTTGGAGCAACAGTGGTAGTTGGAGAAGTTGTTGTAGTTGGAGCAGATGTGGTAGTTGGTTCATCTCTTGTAGTTGAATCAGCAGTGGTAATTGGAGAAGTTGTTGTAGTTAGAGCAGCTGTGGTAGTTGGTCTTTCTGTTGTAGTTGGAGCAGCAGTGGTAGTTGGAGGAGTTGTTGTAGTTGGAGCAGCTGTGGTAGTTGGTCTTTCTGTTGTAGTTGGAGCAGATGTGGTGGTTGGTCTTTCTGTTGTAGTTGGAGAAGCAGTGGCAGTTGGAGAAGTTGTTGTAATTTGTGCAGCTGTGGTAGTTGGTCTTTCTGTTGTAGTAGGAGTAGATGTGGTAGTTGGTTTTTTCCGTTGTGGTTGGAGAAGCAGTGGTAGTTGGAGAAGATGTTGTAGTTGGAGCAGCTGTGGTAGTTTGTCTTTCTGTCGTAGTTGGAGCAGGTGTGGTAGTTCGTAATTCTGTTGTAATTGAATCCGCAGTGGTAGTTGGAGAAGTTGTTGTAGTTGGAGCAGCTGTGGTAGTTGGTCTTTCTGTTGTAGTTGGAGCAGCGGTGGCAGTTGGAGAAGTTGTTGTAGTTGGAGCAGATGTGGTAGTTCGAGCAGTTGTTGTAGTTGGAGTAGATGTGGTAGTTGGTCTGTCTGTTGTAGTTGGAGCAGTTGTTGTAGTTGGAGCAGATGTGGTAGTTGGAGCAGATGAGGTAGTGGGAGCAGTTTTCGTAGTGGGAACATGTGTGGTAGTTGGAGCAGCAGTGGCAGTTGGAGAAGATGTTGTAGATGGAGCAGCTGTGGTAGTTGGTTTTTTTGGTGTAGTTGGAGCAGCAGTGGTAGTTGGAGAAGTTGTTGTAGTTGGAGCAGATGTGGTAGTTGGTTCATCTCTTGTAGTTGGATCAGCAGTGGTAATTGGAGAAGTTGTTGTAGTTAGAGCAGCTGTGGTAGTTGGTCTTTCTGTTGTCGTTGGAGTAGATGTGGTAGTTGGTCTTTCTGTTGTAGTTGGAGCAGCAGTGGTAGTTGGATGAGTTGTAGTTGGAGCAGCTGTTTTAGTTGGTCTTTCTGTTGTAGTTGGAGCAGATGTGGTAGTTGGTCTTTCTGTTGTAGTTGGAGAAGCAGTGGCAGTTGGAGAAGTTGTTGTAGTTGGTGCAGCTGTGGTAGTTGGTCTTTCTGTTATAGTTGGAGTAGATGTGGTAGTTGGTCTTTCTGTTGTGGTTGGAGAAGCAGTGGTAGTTGGAGAAGATGTTGTAGTTGGAGCTGCTGTGGTAGTTGGTCTTTCTGTTGTAGTTGGAGCAGGTGTGGTCGTTCGTAATTCTGTTGTAATTGAATCCGCAGTGGTAGTTGGAGAAGTTGTTGTAGTTGGAGCAGCTGTGGTAGTTGGTCTTTCTGTTGTAGTTGGAGCAGCGGTGGCAGTTGGAGAAGTTGTTGTAGTTGGAGCAGATGTGGTAGTTCGAGCAGTTGTTGTAGTTGGAGTAGATGTGGTAGTTGGAGAAGTTGTTGTAGTTGGAGCAGATGTGGTAGTTCGAGCAGATGTGGTAGTTGGTCTTTCTGTTGTAGTTGGAGCAGATGTAGTAATTGGAAAAGTTGTTGTAGTTGGAGACGATGAGGTAGTGGACGCAGTTGTTGTAGTGGGATCAGATGTGGTAGTTGGAGAAGCTGTTGTAGTTGGAGCAGCAGTGGTAGTTGGATAAGTTGTTGTAGTTAGAGCAGCTGTGGTAGTTGGTCTTTCTATTGTAGTTGGAGCAGATGTGGCAATTGGTCTTTCTGTTGTAGTTGGAGCAGCAGTGGTAGTTGGAGAAGTTGTTGTAGTTGGAACAGATGTGGTAGTTGGAGCAGTTCTTGTAGTTTGAGCAGATGTGGTAGTTGGTATTTCTGTTGTAGTTGAAGCAGATGTGGTAGTTGGTCTTTCTGTTATAGTTGGAGCAGTTGTTGTAGTTGGAGCAGGTGTGGTAGTTGGTCTACCTGTGGTAGTTGGAGCAGCAGTGGTAGTTTGAGAAGGTTTTGTAGTTGCAAAAGCTGTGGTAGTTGATCTTTCTGTTGTAGTTGGAGAAGATGTGGTAGTTGGTCTTTCTGTTGTAGTTGGAGCAGCAGTGGTAGTTGGAGAAGATGTTGTAGTTGGAGCAGCTGTTGTAGTTGGAGCAGTTGTTGTAGTGGGAACAGATGTGGTAGTTGGAGCAGATGTGGTACTGGGAGCAGTTTTTGTAGGTGGAGCAGCAGTAGTAGTTGGAGCAGTTGTTGTAGTTGGAGCAGATGTGGTAGTGGGAGCAGTTTTCATAGTGGGAACAGATGTGGTAGTTGGAGATGCATTGGTAGTTGTAGCAAATGTGGTAGTTGGAGCAGCAGTGGCAGTTGGAGAAGATGTTGTAGTTGGAGCAGCTGTGGTAGTTGGTTTTTTTGGTGTAGTTGGAGCAAAAGTGGTAGTTGGAGAAGTTGTTGTAGTTGGAGCAGATGTGGTAGTTGGTTCATCTCTTGTAGTTGAATCAGCAGTGGTAATTGGAGAAGTTGTTGTAGTTAGAGCAGCTGTGGTAGTTTGTCTTTCTGTCGTAGTTGGAGCAGGTGTGGTAGTTCGTAATTCTGTTGTAATTGAATCCGCTGTGGTAGTTAGAGAAGTTGTTGTAGTTGGAGCAGCTGTGGTAGTTGGTCTTTCTGTTGTAGTTGGAGCAGCGGTGGCAGTTGGAGAAGTTGTTGTAGTTGGAGCAGATGTGGTAGTTCGAGCAGTTGTTGTAGTTGGTGTAGATGTGGTAGTTGGTCTGTCTGTTGTAGTTGGAGCAGTTGTTGTAGTTGGAGCAGATGTGGTAGTTGGAGCAGATGAGGTAGTGGGAGCAGTTTTTGTAGTGGGAACATGTGTGGTAGTTGGAGCAGCAGTGGCAGTTGGAGAAGATGTTGTAGATGGAGCAGCTGTGGTAGTTGGTTTTTTTTGGTGTAGTTGGAGCAGCAGTGGTAGTTGGTCTTTCTGTTGTAGTTGGAGCAGACGTGGTAGTTTGTCTTTCTGTTGTAGTTGGAGCAGATGTGGTAGTTGGTCTTTCTGCAGTAGTTGGAGCAGATGTGGTAGTTGGTCTTTCTGTTGTAGTTGGAGCAGATGTTGTAGTTGGTCTTTCTGTTGTAGTTGGAGCAGCAGTGGTAGTTGGAGAAGTTGTTGTAGTTAGAGCAGTTGTGGTAGTTGGGCTTTTTGTTGTAGATGGAGCAGATGTGGTAGTTAGTCTTTCTGTTGTAGTTGGAGCAGGTGTGTCAGTTGGTCTTTCTGTTGTAGTTGGAGCAGTAGTGGTAGTTGGAGAAGTTGTTGTAGTTGGAGCAGCTGTGGTAGTTGGAGAAGTTGTTGTAGTTGGAGCAGATGTGATAGTTTGAACAGTTCTTGTAGTTGGAGCAGATGTGGTAGTTGGTCTTTCTCTTGTAGTTGGAGCAGCAGTGGTAATAGGAGTAGTTGTAGTTGGAGCAGATGTGGTAGTTGGAGAAATTGTTGTAGTTAGAGCAGCTATGGTAGTTATTCTTTCTGTTGTAAATGGAGCAGATGTGGTAGTTAGTCTTTCTGTTGTAGTTGGAGCAGCAGCGGTAGTTGGAGAAGTTGTTGTAGTTGGAGCAGCTGTGGTAGTTGTAGAAGTTGTTGTAGTTGGAGCCGATATGGTAGTTGGAGCAGTTCTTGTAGTTTGAGCAGATGTGGTAGTTGGATTAGTTGTAGCAGATGTGGTAGTTGGTGTTTCTGATGTAGTTGGAGCAGCTGTGGTAGTCGGTCTTTCTGTTGTAGTTGGAGCAGATGTGGTAGTTCGAGCAGTTTTTGTAGTTGGAGCAGATGTGGTAGTTGGTCTGTCTGTTGTAGTTGGAGCAGTTGTTGTAGTTGGAGCAGATGTGGTAGTTGGTTTTTCTGTTGTAGTTGGAGCAGATGTAATACTTGGAGAAGTTGTTGTAGTTGGAGACAATGTGGTAGTGGACGCAGTTGTCGTAGTGGGATCAGATGTGGTAGTTGGAGAAGCTGTTGTAGTTGGAGTAGATGTGGTAGTTGGCGTAGCTGTAGTAGTTGGAGCAGTTGTTGTAGCTGGACCAGATGTGGTAGTGGGATCACTTGTTGTAGTTGGAGCAGCTATGGTAGTTGCAGCACCTGTAGTAGTTGGACCAGATGTTGTTGTTGGATTAGTTGTAGTTGGAGCAGATGTGGCAATTGGTCTTTCTGATGTAGTTGGAGGAGATGTGGTAGTTGGTCTTTCTGTTGTAGTTGGAGCAGCAGTGGTAGTTGGAGAACTTGATGTAGTTGGAGCAGCTGTGGTAGTTGGTTTTTCTGTTGTAGTTGGAGCAGATGTGGTAGTTAGTTTTTCTGGTGTAGTTGGAGCAGCAGTGGTAGTAGGAGAAGTTGTTGTAATTGGAGCAGATGTGATAGTTGGAGAAGTTGTTGTAGTTAGAGCAGCTGTGGTAGGTGGTCTTTCTGTTGTAGTTGGAGCCGATGTGGTAGTTAGTCTTTCTGTTGTAGTTGGAGCAGATGTGGTAGTTGGTCTTTCTGTTGTAGTTGGAATAGATGTAGTAGTTGGAGAAGTTGTAGTTGGAGACGATGTGGTAGTTGGAGAAGTTGTTGTAGTTGGAGCAGCGGTGGTAGTTGGAGAAGTTGTTGTAGTTGGAGCAGATGTGGTAGTTCGAGCAGTTTTTGTAGTTGGAGCAGATGTGGTAGTTGGTCTTTCTGTTGTAGTTGGAGCAGATGTAGTAATTGGAGAAGTTGTTGTAGTTGGAGACGATGAGGTAGTGGACCCAGTTGTCGTAGTGGGATCAGATGTGGTAGTTGGAGAAGCTGTTGTAGCGGGAGCAGATGTGGTAGTGGGATCACGTGTTGTAGTTGGAGCAGCTATGGTAGTTGCAGCCCCTGTAGTAGTTGGAGCAGATGTTGTAGTTGGATTAGTTGTAGTTGGAGCAGATGTGGCAATTGGTCTTTTTGTTGTAGTTGGAGGAGATGGGGTAGTTGGTCTTTCTGTTGTAGTTGAAGCAGCAGTGGTAGTTGGAGAACTTGATGTAGTTGGAGCAGCTGTGGTATTTTGTATTTCTGTTGTACTTGGAGCAGATGTGGTAGTTGGTCTTTCTGGTGTAGTTGGGGCAGATGTGGTAGTTGGTCTTTCTGGTGTAGTTGGAGCAGCAGTGGTAGTAGGAGAAGTTGTTGTTGTTGGAGCAGATGTGGTAGTTGGAGAAGTTGTTGTAGTTAGAGCAGTTGTGGTAGTTGGAGCAGTTCCTGTAGTTTGAGCAGATGTGGTAGTTGGATTAGTTGTAGTTGGAGCAGATGTGGTAGTTGGAGAAGTTGTTGTAGTTAGAGCAGTTGTGGTAGTTGGGCTTTTTGTTGTAGATGGAGCAGCTGTGGTAGTTGGTTTTTCTGTTGTAGTTGGAGCAGATGTGGTAGTTGGTCTTGCTGGCGTAGTTGGAGCAGCAGTGGTAGTAGGAGAAGTTGTTGTAGTTGCAGCAGATGTGGTAGTTGGAGAAGTTGTTGTAGTTAGAGCTGCTGTGGTAGTTGGTCTTTCTGTTGTAGTTGGAGCCGATGTGGTAGTTAGTCGTTCTTTTGTAGTTGGAGTAGATGTGCTAGTTGGTCTTTCTGTTGTAGCTGGTGCAGATGTAGTAGTTGGAGAAGTTGTTGTAGTTGGAGACGATGTGGTAGTGGACGCAGTTGGCGTAGTGGGAACAGATGTGGTAGTTGGAGAAGCTGTTGTAGATGGAGTAGATGTGGTAGTTGGAGTAGCTGTAGTAGTTGGAGTAGTTGGAGTAGTTGTGGTAGTTAGTCTTTCTGTTGTAGTTGGAGCAGATGTAGTAGTTGGATAATTTGTTGTAGTTGGAGACGATGTGGTTGTGGACGCAGTTGTCGTAGTGGGAACAGATGTGGTAGTTGGAGAAGCTGTTGTTGATGGAGTAGGTGTGGTAGTTGGAGTAGCTGTAGTAGTTGGAGCAGTTGTGGTAGTTGGTCTTGCTGTTGTAGTTGGAGCAGCAGTGGTAGTTGGAGAACTTGATGTAGTTGGAGCAGCTGTGGTAGTTGGTTTTTCTGTTGTAGTTGGAGCAGATGTGGTAGTTGGTCTTTCTGGTGTAGTTGGAGCAGCAGTGGTAGTAGGAGAAGTTGTAGTTGCAGCAGATGTAGTTGTTGGAGAAGTTGTTGTAGTTGGAGACGATGTGGTAGTGGAGGCAGTTGTCGTAGTGGGGACAGATGTGGTAGTTGGAGAAGCTGTTGTAGATGGAGTAGATGTGGTAGTTGGAGTAGCTGTAGTAGTTGGAGTAGTTGTGATAGTTGGTATTTCTGTTGTAGTAGGAGCAGATGTGGTAGTTGGTCTTTCTGTTGTGGTTGGAGCAGATGTGGTAGTTTGTCTTTCTGTTGTAGCTGGAGCAGATGTGGTCGTAGGATCACTTGTTGTAGTTGGAGCAGCTGTAGTAGTTGGAGCAGATGTGGTAGTTGGAGGAGTTGTAGTTGGAGCAGATGTGGTAGTTGGATTAGTTGTAGTTGGAGCAGATGTGGTAGTTGGTGTTTCTGTTGTAGTTGGAGCAGATGTGGTAGTTAGTCTTTCTGTTGTAGTTGGAGCAGCAGTGGTAGTTGGAGAACTTGATGTAGTTGGAGCAGATGTGGTAGTTGGAGAAGTTGTTGTAGTTAGAGCAGTTGTGGTAGTTGGGCTTTCTGTTGTAGTTGGAGCAGATGTGGTAGTTAGTCCTTCTGTTGTAGTTGGAGCAGATGTGGTAGTTGGTCTTTCTGTTGTAGTTGGAGCAGATGTAGTAGTTGGAGAAGTTGTTGTAGTTGGAGACGATGTGGTAGTGGACGCAGTTGTCGTAGTGGGAACAGATGTGGTAGTTGGAGAAGCTGTTGTAGATGGAGTAGATGTGGTAGTTGGAGTAGCTGTAGTAGTTGGAGCAGTTGTGGTAGTTGGTCTTTCTGTTGTAGTTGGAGCAGCAGTGGTAGTTGGAGAAGTTGTTGTAGTTGGAGCAGACGTGGTAGTTGGAGCAGTTGTTGTAAATAGAGTAGCTGTGGTAGTTGGTCTTTCTGTTGTAGTTGGAGCAGATGTGGTTGTTGGAGCAGTTGTAATTGGAGCAGATGTGGTTGTTGGGGCAGATGTAGTAGTTGGAGCAGTTGTTGTAGTCTGAGCAGATGTGGTAGTTGGAGAAGCTGTTGTAGATGGAGTAGATGTGGTAGTTGGAGTAGCTGTAGTAGTTGGAGCAGTTGTGGTAGTTGGTCTTTCTGTTGTAGTTGGAGCAGATGTGGTAGTTGGTCTTTCTGTTGTAGTCGAAGCAGATGTGGTAGTTGGTCTTTCTGTTGTAGTTGGAGCAGCAGTGGTAGTTGGAGAACTTGATGTAGTTGGAGCAGCTGCGGTAGTTGGTCTTTCTGTTGTAGTTGGAGCAGATGTGGTCATTGGTCTTTCTGTTGTAGTTGGAGCAGCAATGGTAGTTGGAGATGCTGTTGTAGTTAGAGCAGCTGTGGTAGTTGGTCTTTCTGTTGTAGTTGGAGCATTAGTGGTAGTTGGAGAGGTTGTTGTAGTTGGAGCAGCTGTGGTAGTTGGTCTTTCAGTAGTAGTTGGAGCAGCAGTGGTAGTTGGAGAAGTGTTTGTCTTTGGAGCAGCTGTGGTAGTTGGTCTTGCTGGCGTAGTTGGAGCAGCAGTGGTAGTAGGAGAAGTTGTTGTAGTTGCAGCAGATGTGGTAGTTGGAGAAGTTGTTGTAGTTAGAGCTGCTGTGGTAGTTGGTCTTTCTGTTGTAGTTGGAGCCGATGTGGTAGTTAGTCGTTCTTTTGTAGTTGGAGTAGATGTGCTAGTTGGTCTTTCTGTTGTAGCTGGTGCAGATGTAGTAGTTGGAGAAGTTGTTGTAGTTGGAGACGATGTGGTAGTGGACGCAGTTGGCGTAGTGGGAACAGATGTGGTAGTTGGAGAAGCTGTTGTAGATGGAGTAGATGTGGTAGTTGGAGTAGCTGTAGTAGTTGGAGTAGTTGGAGTAGTTGTGGTAGTTAGTCTTTCTGTTGTAGTTGGAGCAGATGTAGTAGTTGGATAATTTGTTGTAGTTGGAGATGATGTGGTTGTGGACGCAGTTGTCGTAGTGGGAACAGATGTGGTAGTTGGAGAAGCTGTTGTTGATGGAGTAGGTGTGGTAGTTGGAGTAGCTGTAGTAGTTGGAGCAGTTGTGGTAGTTGGTCTTGCTGTTGTAGTTGGAGCAGCAGTGGTAGTTGGAGAACTTGATGTAGTTGGAGCAGCTGTGGTAGTTGGTTTTTCTGTTGTAGTTGGAGCAGATGTGGTAGTTGGTCTTTCTGGTGTAGTTGGAGCAGCAGTGGTAGTAGGAGAAGTTGTAGTTGCAGCAGATGTAGTTGTTGGAGAAGTTGTTGTAGTTGGAGACGATGTGGTAGTGGACGCAGTTGTCGTAGTGGGGACAGATGTGGTAGTTGGAGAAGCTGTTGTAGATGGAGTAGATGTGGTAGTTGGAGTAGCTGTAGTAGTTGGAGTAGTTGTGATAGTTGGTATTTCTGTTGTAGTAGGAGCAGATGTGGTAGTTGGTCTTTCTGTTGTAGTTGGAGCAGATGTGGTAGTTTGTCTTTCTGTTGTAGCTGGAGCAGATGTGGTCGTAGGATCACTTGTTGTAGTTGGAGCAGCTGTAGTAGTTGGAGCAGATGTGGTAGTTGGAGGAGTTGTAGTTGGAGCAGATGTGGTAGTTGGATTAGTTGTAGTTGGAGCAGATGTGGTAGTTGGTGCTTCTGTTGTAGTTGGAGCAGATGTGGTAGTTAGTCTTTCTGTTGTAGTTGGAGCAGCAGTGGTAGTTGGAGAACTTGATGTAGTTGGAGCAGATGTGGTAGTTGGAGAAGTTGTTGTAGTTAGAGCAGTTGTGGTAGTTGGGCTTTCTGTTGTAGTTGGAGCAGATGTGGTAGTTAGTCCTTCTGTTGTAGTTGGAGCAGATGTGGTAGTTGGTCTTTCTGTTGTAGTTGGAGCAGATGTAGTAGTTGGAGAAGTTGTTGTAGTTGGAGACGATGTGGTAGTGGACGCAGTTGTCGTAGTGGGAACAGATGTGGTAGTTGGAGAAGCTGTTGTAGATGGAGTAGATGTGGTAGTTGGAGTAGCTGTAGTAGTTGGAGCAGTTGTGGTAGTTGGTCTTTCTGTTGTAGTTGGAGCAGCAGTGGTAGTTGGAGAAGTTGTTGTAGTTGGAGCAGACGTGGTAGTTGGAGCAGTTGTTGTAAATAGAGTAGCTGTGGTAGTTGGTCTTTCTGTTGTAGTTGGAGCAGATGTGGTTGTTGGAGCAGTTGTTGTAATTGGAGCAGATGTGGTTGTTGGGGCAGATGTAGTAGTTGGAGCAGTTGTTGTAGTCTGAGCAGATGTGGTAGTTGGAGAAGCTGTTGTAGATGGAGTAGATGTGGTAGTTGGAGTAGCTGTAGTAGTTGGAGCAGTTGTGGTAGTTGGTCTTTCTGTTGTAGTTGGAGCAGATGTGGTAGTTGGTCTTTCTGTTGTAGTCGGAGCAGATGTGGTAGTTGGTCTTTCTGTTGTAGTTGGAGCAGCAGTGGTAGTTGGAGAACTTGATGTAGTTGGAGCAGCTGCGGTAGTTGGTCTTTCTGTTGTAGTTGGAGTAGATGAGGTAGTTGGTCTTTCTGGTGTAGTTGGAGCAGCAGTGGTAGTAGGAGAAGTTGTTGTAGTTGGATTAGATGTGGTAGTTGGAGCAGTTGTTGTAGTTGGAGCAGATGTGGTCATTGGTCTTTCTGTTGTAGTTGGAGCAGCAATGGTAGTTGGAGATGCTGTTGTAGTTAGAGCAGCTGTGGTAGTTGGTCTTTCTGTTGTAGTTGGAGCATTAGTGGTAGTTGGAGAGGTTGTTGTAGTTGGAGCAGCTGTGGTAGTTGGTCTTTCAGTAGTAGTTGGAGCAGCAGTGGTAGTTGGAGAAGTTGTTGTCTTTGGAGCAGCTGTGGTAGTTCGTCTTTCTGTTGTAGTTGGAGCAGCAGTGGTAGTTGGAGACGTTGTTGTAGTTGGAGCAGACATGGTAGTTGGAGCAGTTGTTGTAAATAGAGCAGTTGTGGTAGTTCGTCTTCCTGTTGTAGTTGGAGCAGCAGTGGTAGTTGGATAAGTTGTTGTAGTTGGAGCAGACGTGGTAGTTGGAGCAGTTGTTGTAAATAGAGTAGCTGTGGTAGTTGGTCTTTCTGTTGTAGTTGGAGCAGATGTGGTTGTTGGAGCAGTTGTTGTAATTGGAGCAGATGTGGTTGTTGGGGCAGATGTAGTAGTTGGAGCAGTTGTTGTAGTCTGAGCAGATGTGGTAGTTGGAGCAGCTGTTGCACTTTGAGCGAGTTTTGTAGTTGAATTAGTTGTGGTCGTTCGAGCCACTTGTGTAGTCTCCATAATTGGTGCAACTGTGTTATTCAGAGTAGTCATAGTAGTTTGATGGACTGTAGAAGTGGGAGAGCATTTACAGCAATACTTTAAATTCTCATATATTTTAACGACATTCCTGCCCCAAGGGCCATTCTCTAGGCTAAAAAATGAACCCACAGTTAATCACTTTACAAAAACGCACACACACACTTGTGGGCATTATTTCTGCAATGTCACAATTGTAATCCGTAGTTTTTTAAATTTACCAGATAACTTACAAATTTGAGTTGAATGGACATTGACTCAACTCTGACAATTGTCAAGTAGCCAAGTTAATGAGTGATTCTGAGTTCACATTTAGAAAATTCGAGAAGCCTGGTTTGATATCCAAAAATAATTATGATACTTAAAATTGAAGAGATTGAACAAGTGGACATGACTAAAGAGACACACACACACACATGCACACACACACTCCTGTTGTCTTTCTGTGCCACTGGATTAGTATGAATGAGACACACACTGTGAGTCACAACTGAAAGAAATGTTGCTGGGTCAGTTAGAAGTGCTCTTGAATCTCGAGACGATTACTAACATAATAATAAGAATATTCATTTTCTACATATAATACATATTTTAGTACATTATTGTATCCTACCACGCCATGTCCAATTAAAGTAGTTTCACCTAAATGTTAATCTACATTAAGCAGGTAAACTAAATTCTAACACTAAAATTCAACAATTTAATCTGAGCAGCTCTTTGTGTTTCTGATTTAATTATCCTCAGTCACATCAAATGTGCCTGTTCACAGATTTGTTTTTGTGCAAGACAGGTGAGCCCATTTTGGTGAACTCCACGCATTTAATCATTTTCTTACCTGTTTGTGCATAGCACAAGGCCAGATATCCAATAAAAACAAAATAAAGCATGTTTACTTCCAGCGCAAAATGAGATTTGTTCCGACCAAGGGAAATAACAAGATTCTGTCTTGTTTAAGGAAGTGTGCATAATTACCCCCCAGGGGGTGGGGTGTTGTGTGACATCAAAGGCAATATGATTACTGCCAAAAAAAGTGCGATCATCCAATGGCCTCATAACAGCTCACACAGCTAAGGCATTCTTTTTCTGTAATTTATTCTATGACAGAACCAGGCACCTACACAGCAGAAAAATTAGGAATTCGGGACAAAACATATTTCAATTTTACATTAAATGATGGATGCTGTAAAGTCCATGGTTTTTAAATATCCTTAATTTGTGTTAAATGTATTAAAACAACATACAGGTCTATCCCAGCTTTATATTTATAGATATACATATATACATTCACATAAGTTCACCCAAAAGGTAACAGAGTTATATAGTAAACCTTCATTTGACTAAGAAGCCACATTGAGATTAAAACCACTTTTACAAGTGAGACCTAGCCAAGACAGGGCCAAAGCAGAATAAAACAGCATACAAAACAACAACAATGACAACAGTAGCACACAGAATAAAACAACCAACATGATAAAATACATAAACTAAAACAGTGTTAAATAAGTTCAGAGTTTAAAACAAGAACAAGTCACAGACAAAATAACAATTATCAATCTTCTGGTAACGAGATGAGATAATCAAGTTTGAGTTTAGCCTGCAGCTCGTTGCAGGCCCATGAGCCTTGATAGAGCAAGCTCATCTTGCCCGCCTCAGTTTGGACAGCAGGTACCATACAATGCAACCACTTTTGAGATCTTAGGTTGGGACTACCTTGCAGGAATAAAAACTTGGAGTTTATGTACCTGGGCAGTTTACAAAGGATAGCTTTATAGATAAACATATACCAGTGATGCATCCTACGCATTGCAAGGGATGGCCAGTCAACTAGGTTGTACAAGACACAGTGATGGGTCCTATAATTAGAATTTGTAATGTATCTCAAGGCTGAATGATACAGGGGGTCGAGCTTAGCCAAAGTAGAGGGACAGGCAAATCTGTAAACAGTATCACCATAGTCAAGCTGTGGCAGGAAAAGCTCGGCAACTAAAGGTTTCCTTGAAGACATCAAGAAACAAGACTTCAACCTGTACACAAAGCTGAGTGTGAATTTCAGCTTCTTAGCTAGACATTCAATGTGATGTTTAAAATTTAGTTTTTTGTCCAACCAGATTCCTAAGCATTTATAGCTGTCGACAAATTCAATGGAAATGCCGTTTGCTGTTATGAGTGATTATAATCTTGAAAGTTGATCTGCAAAAAAAACCTACGACAACACAGCAACGGTGGTTGTTGTTGTAGAAGCTGTCCTTTTACTGGAGCAGTTTCATTATGAGCAGCTGTTGTAGTATTTGGAGTGGCGGTTGTATTTGAATCAGCTGTTGTAGTTGGAGCAAGCCTTGTTGTTCCAGGGTTTGTTGTTGTTGGTTGGAGTGGATGTTCTTATGAGAGGATTTGTTGTAGTTGCAGTGGTTGCTGGAGTAGGAGCAGATGTTGTAGCGGGAGGGGTTGTTATAGTTGGAGTGGTTTTTGTAGTTAGTGGGGTTGTTCTTTAAAATGAGAGAAAAATCCAGCATTAGCACAGATTTCAGTCAATTAATGATTGAATGAATTGCAAAGTAAGCCATAAATATACAGCGCAGTCCATAAGTATTTGGACAGTGACACAATTTATTATTGCTGTGGCTCTGTACTCCAGCACATTGAATTTGAAATAAAATAATAAATATGAGGTCACAGTGCAGACCGTCGGATGTCTTCTGAGGGTATTTACATCCGTATCGGGGGAACAGTGTATGAATTACAACCCTTTTCTATATATAGTTCCTCCAATTTAGCACCACTGTTTCATTTTAAATCCATTTTACTGTAGTACAGAGCCAAAACAACAAAAATTGTGTCAGTACCCAAATTCTTACGGATATAAAGTGATACACTTGCACTTTCAACATTGACTTGAAACGTTAATTATCTTGTCAGCATTGTGTGCACCTTCCCCCAATTGAGAAGGTTGCTGAACAGTTCTGGTACTGGTCATTCACTGTGGTTTTGGTTTGGCATAGGTTACTCACATTTTTTCCTGATGGATTTCACTGTAATCTTAATGTTTGCGTTCAAATATTTCAGCAGATTTTGCACCTGAAAAAAAGAGAAAAGTGCTGGCATGAAGTATGTAAGTGCATAATGTATGGAGTAAAATCCGTGGAAAAGCCCGTATTATGCATTTTAACCCTTTCCCTCCAATCTGTAAAATATACATGTGTGTGTGTGTGTGTGTGTGTGTATAATGTAAAAAGCTTATAATACATATAATACATCGTGATGGTGTTGGTGTTGGTGGGCTAGTAGGGGAAATATATTCCCTCTGGTCAAATAATCCCCAATGCTCCAGTGCAGTGATGGGGACACTGCACTGTAGTGTTTCGGATCAGACGTTAAACCGACTCATCCAGACTCACTGTGGTCATTAAAGCCCCCATGAAACTCATCACAAGGAGTAGAGGGTTTCCCGGTGTCCTGGCTAAATTTCCAACCTGGCGCTCTCAACCTTGTCACCTAATCATCCCCTGACTTAAGTGGCTAATAATCATTCTCTCCCTCTCCACTGATGTGTGGTGAGCATTCTGGTGCAAAATGGCTGCCGGCCATCACCCAGGTGGGTGCTACACATTGGTGGTGGTTGAGGCGAGTTTTCCCTTCCTCACTGTACAGTGCTTTGAGTGTGAGAAAAGCACAATAAATGAAATGAATAATAACAATAATAATAACAATAATAATAATAATGGTGTGAAACGTCACACCATCTTACTGACCTGGCTTCACAACCAACAACCCTGCATGCCACTGACAGAAAAGTTTCAAATGCTGTCAACCCACCTCTTGCACAAATGGAATAATTGTAACGCTGTCAAGATCAACCGTGGAATCAACGGTAATTTCCAGTCTTGCTGATGTTGTCAGGTCTGTATACAGTGAGAGATTTTACATGAGAATTGTAAACTGCGTTACAGAGTGTCTTGAATCCCAAACATGCATCCAAAGATAAGTAATCTACTGAAATACAGTATTTATTTATTTTTGTACTAGCTCACAATGTAAGACTGTACTGATTTCTTGAACAATTTATGCAAATATATAATTGTTGCTGATTCTTAAGTTAACTGATTTCATTGATGAAATATGACAAACTTTTTAAATGTGGAAAAATTATGGAACTGCATTGTGGAACAAAAGCTAATAATTGCATTGCTAGACGAGGAAAGAAAAGCTGTGCTTTACATTTAATTCATCTATGAATCATCTGATCTAAAAGTAATCTGAAATCAAGCAATTCAAAATTCAAATCTGAGAACAATCATTCTAAAAAATAAATGAGTTTCAGAAGTGATAATAGATTGAGAATTTCCAATAGCAAAATTCTTATAGCACATATCTACACAACAATGAGAGAAAAACATACTTGATGTAGCTGTAGTGGTTTCTTCAGTTGGAGAGCTTACTGTAGTTGACTGTGGAAAGGTGGGTGTAATGGGGCCTGGCGTTGTAGCATTACGGATAGTTGTAGGTGTACGAGTTGTTGTAGGAAGGTCTGTTTTAGACAGAAGAGTTGTTGTAGTTGGAGGATGAGTTATAGTAAGAATGGCTGTTGTATGTTCAGGGGTAGTAGTAGTTGTAGCTGTGGTGGCAGGAAGGGTTGATGTAGACGGAATAATTGTTGTAAAGGTCATTGGAAGGGTGGTTGTAGGAGGATCAGTTGTTGTAGGAAGCCCTGTTGTTGTCAGAGAACTTGTTGCAAATGGGGTTGCTGGTGCAGGTGTACTGGCTATAGTTGTGGGAGCTTCTGTGGAAGTTGGAGCTTCAGTTGTAGTGGGAACAGATGTGGTCGTGGGAGCAAGTGTGGTAGTGGGAACAGATGAGGTAGTTGGAGCGTCTGTTGTAGTGTGACTAGTTGTTGTAATTGGTGCTTCTGTTGTAGTTGGAGCAGCAGTGGTAGTGGGAGCAGCTATTGTAGATGTTGCTTCTGATGTAGTTGGAGCAGCAGTGGAAGTAAGAGCAGATGTGGTAGTTGCTGCTTCTGATGTAGTTGGAGCAAATGTGGTAGTTGGTGCTTCTGTTGTAGTTGGAGCAGCAGGGGAAGTAAGAGCAGATATGGTAGTTGGTGCTTCTGTTGTAGTTGGAACAAATGTGATAATTGGAGCTTCTGATGCAGTTGGAGCAGGTTTGGTAGTTGGAGCGACTATTGTAGTTGGAGCAGATGTGGAAGTTGATGCTTCTGTTGTAGTTGGAGGAGCAGTGGTAGTTGGAGAAGTTGTTGTAGTTGGAGACGATGTGGTAGTTGGTGCTTCTGTTGTAGTTGGAGCAGATGTGGTAGTTGGTGCTTCTGTTGTAGTTGGAGCAGCAGTGGAAGTTGGAGCTTCTGTTGTAGTTGTAGCAGATGTGGTAGTTGGTGCTTCTGTTGAAGTTGGAGCAGCAGTGGTAGTTGGAGAAGTTGTTGGTGCTTCTGTTGTAGTTGGAGCAGCAGTGGTAGTTGGAGCTTCTGTTGTAGTTGGAACAGATGTGGTAGTTGGTGCTTCTGTAGTAGTTGGAGCAGCAGTTGTCGTGGGAACTGATGTGGTAGTTGGAGCGTCTGTTTTAGTTGGAGCAGATGTGGTAGTTGGTGCTTCTGTTGAAGTTGGAGCAGCAGTGGTAGTTGGAGCTTCTGTTGTAGTTGTAGCAGATGTGGTAGTTGGTGCTTCTGTTGAAGTTGGAGCAGCAGTGGTAGTTGGAGAAGTTGTTGGTGCTTCTGTTGTAGTTGGAGCAGCAGTGGTAGTTAGAGCTTCTGTTGTAGTTGTAGCAGATGTGGTAGTTGGTGCTTCTGTTGAAGTTGGAGCAGCATTGGTAGTTGGAGAAGTTGTTGGTGCTTCTGTTGTAGTTGGAGCAGCAGTGGTAGTTAGAGCTTCTGTTGTAGTTGGAGCAGATGTGGTAGTTGGTGCTTCTGTTGTAGTTGGAGCAGCAGTGGTAGTTGGTGCTCCTGTTGTAGTTGGACCAGCAGTGGAAGTTGGAGCTTCTGTTGTAGTTGTAGCAGATGTGGTAGTTGGTGCTTCTGTTGAAGTTGGAGCAGCAGTGGTAGTTGGAGAAGTTGTTGGTGCTTCTGTTGTAGTTGGAGGAGCAGTGGTAGTTGGAGAAGTTGTTGTAGTTGGAGACGATGTGGTAGTTGGTGCTTCTGTTGTAGTTGGAGCAGATGTGGTAGTTGGTGCTTCTGTTGTAGTTGGAGCAGCAGTGGAAGTTGGAGCTTCTGTTGTAGTTGTAGCAGATGTGGTAGTTGGTGCTTCTGTTGAAGTTGGAGCAGCAGTGGTAGTTGGAGAAGTTGTTGGTGCTTCTGTTGTAGTTGGAGCAGCAGTGGTAGTTGGAGCTTCTGTTGTAGTTGGAACAGATGTGGTAGTTGGTGCTTCTGTAGTAGTTGGAGCAGCAGTTGTCGTGGGAACTGATGTGGTAGTTGGAGCGTCTGTTTTAGTTGGAGCAGATGTGGTAGTTGGTGCTTCTGTTGTAGTTGGAGCAGCAGTGGAAGTTGGAGCTTCTGTTGTAGTTGTAGCAGATGTGGTAGTTGGTGCTTCTGTTGAAGTTGGAGCAGCAGTGGTAGTTGGAGAAGTTGTTGGTGCTTCTGTTGTAGTTGGAGCAGCAGTGGTAGTTAGAGCTTCTGTTGTAGTTGGAGCAGATGTGGTAGTTGGTGCTTCTGTTGTAGTTGTAGCAGATGTGGTAGTTGGTGCTTCTGTTGAAGTTGGAGCAGCAGTGGTAGTTGGAGAAGTTGTTGGTGCTTCTGTTGTAGTTGGAGCAGCAGTGGTAGTTGGAGCTTCTGTTGTAGTTGGAACAGATGTGGTATTTGGTGCTTCTGTTGAAGTTGGAGCAGCAGTGGTAGTTGGAGAAGTTGTTGGTGCTTCTGTTGTAGTTGGAGCAGCAGTGGAAGTTGGAGCTTCTGTTGTAGTTGTAGCAGATGTGGTAGTTGGTGCTTCTGTTGAAGTTGGAGCAGCAGTGGTAGTTGGAGAAGTTGTTGGTGCTTCTGTTGTAGTTGGAGCAGCAGTGGTAGTTAGAGCTTCTGTTGTAGTTGGAGCAGATGTGGTAGTTGGTGCTTCTGTTGTAGTTGTAGCAGATGTGGTAGTTGGTGCTTCTGTTGAAGTTGGAGCAGCAGTGGTAGTTGGAGAAGTTGTTGGTGCTTCTGTTGTAGTTGGAGCAGCAGTGGTAGTTGGAGCTTCTGTTGTAGTTGGAACAGATGTGGTAGTTGGTGCTTCTGTAGTAGTTGGAGCAGCAGTGGTAGTAGTTGCTTCTGATGTAGTTGGAGCAGATGTGGTAGTTGGTGCTTCTGTTGTAGTTGGAGCAGCAGTGGAAGTTGGAGCTTCTGTTGTAGTTGTAGCAGATGTGGTAGTTGGTGCTTCTGTTGAAGTTGGAGCAGCAGTGGTAGTTGGAGAAGTTGTTGGTGCTTCTGTTGTAGTTGGAGCAGCAGTGGTAGTTGGAGCTTCTGTTGTAGTTGGAACAGATGTGGTAGTTGGTGCTTCTGTAGTAGTTGGAGCAGCAGTTGTCGTGGGAACTGATGTGGTAGTTGGAGCGTCTGTTTTAGTTGGAGCAGATGTGGTAGTTGGTGCTTCTGTTGTAGTTGGAGCAGCAGTGGAAGTTGGAGCTTCTGTTGTAGTTGTAGCAGATGTGGTAGTTGGTGCTTCTGTTGAAGTTGGAGCAGCATTGGTAGTTGGAGAAGTTGTTGGTGCTTCTGTTGTAGTTGGAGCAGCAGTGGTAGTTAGAGCTTCTGTTGTAGTTGGAGCAGATGTGGTAGTTGGTGCTTCTGTTGTAGTTGTAGCAGATGTGGTAGTTGGTGCTTCTGTTGAAGTTGGAGCAGCAGTGGTAGTTGGAGAAGTTGTTGGTGCTTCTGTTGTAGTTGGAGCAGCAGTGGTAGTTGGAGCTTCTGTTGTAGTTGGAACAGATGTGGTAGTTGGTGCTTCTGTTGAAGTTGGAGCAGCAGTGGTAGTTGGAGAAGTTGTTGGTGCTTCTGTTGTAGTTGGAGCAGCAGTGGAAGTTGGAGCTTCTGTTGTAGTTGTAGCAGATGTGGTAGTTGGTGCTTCTGTTGAAGTTGGAGCAGCAGTGGTAGTTGGAGAAGTTGTTGGTGCTTCTGTTGTAGTTGGAGCAGCAGTGGTAGTTAGAGCTTCTGTTGTAGTTGGAGCAGATGTGGTAGTTGGTCTTTCTGTTGTAGTTGGAGCAGATGTGGTAGTTGGTGCTTCTGTTGAAGTTGGAGCAGCAGTGGTAGTTGGAGAAGTTGTTGGTGCTTCTGTTGTAGTTGGAGCAGCAGTGGTAGTTGGAGCTTCTGTTGTAGTTGGAACAGATGTGGTAGTTGGTGCTTCTGTAGTAGTTGGAGCAGCAGTTGTCGTGGGAACTGATGTGGTAGTTGGAGCGTCTGTTTTAGTTGGAGCAGATGTGGTAGTTGGTGCTTCTGTTGTAGTTGGAGCAGCAGTGGAAGTTGGAGCTTCTGTTGTAGTTGTAGCAGATGTGGTAGTTGGTGCTTCTGTTGAAGTTGGAGCAGCAGTGGTAGTTGGAGAAGTTGTTGGTGCTTCTGTTGTAGTTGGAGCAGCAGTGGTAGTTAGAGCTTCTGTTGTAGTTGGAGCAGATGTGGTAGTTGGTGCTTCTGTTGTAGTTGGAGCAGCAGTGGTAGTTGGTGCTCCTGTTGTAGTTGGACCAGCAGTGGAAGTTGGAGCTTCTGTTGTAGTTGTAGCAGATGTGGTAGTTGGTGCTTCTGTTGAAGTTGGAGCAGCAGTGGTAGTTGGAGAAGTTGTTGGTGCTTCTGTTGTAGTTGGAGGAGCAGTGGTAGTTGGAGAAGTTGTTGTAGTTGGAGACGATGTGGTAGTTGGTGCTTCTGTTGTAGTTGGAGCAGATGTGGTAGTTGGTGCTTCTGTTGTAGTTGGAGCAGCAGTGGAAGTTGGAGCTTCTGTTGTAGTTGTAGCAGATGTGGTAGTTGGTGCTTTTGTTGAAGTTGGAGCAGCAGTGGTAGTTGGAGAAGTTGTTGGTGCTTCTGTTGTAGTTGGAGCAGCAGTGGTAGTTGGAGCTTCTGTTGTAGTTGGAACAGATGTGGTAGTTGGTGCTTCTGTAGTAGTTGGAGCAGCAGTTGTCGTGGGAACTGATGTGGTAGTTGGAGCGTCTGTTTTAGTTGGAGCAGATGTGGTAGTTGGTGGTTCTGTTGTAGTTGGAGCAGCAGTGGAAGTTGGAGCTTCTGTTGTAGTTGTAGCAGATGTGGTAGTTGGTGCTTCTGTTGAAGTTGGAGCAGCAGTGGTAGTTGGAGAAGTTGTTGGTGCTTCTGTTGTAGTTGGAGCAGCAGTGGTAGTTAGAGCTTCTGTTGTAGTTGGAGCAGATGTGGTAGTTGGTGCTTCTGTTGTAGTTGGAGCAGCAGTGGTAGTTGGTGCTCCTGTTGTAGTTGGACCAGCAGTGGAAGATGGTGCTTCTGTTGTAGTTGGAGCAGCAGTGGTAGTTGGAGCTTCTGTTGTAGTTGTAGCAGATGTGGTAGTTGGTGCTTCTGTTGAAGTTGGAGCAGCAGTGGTAGTTGGAGAAGTTGTTGGTGCTTCTGTTGTAGTTGGAGCAGCAGTGGTAGTTGGAGCTTCTGTTGTAGTTGGAACAGATGTGGTAGTTGGTGCTTCTGTTGTAGTTGGAGCAGCAGTTGTCGTGGGAACTGATGTGGTAGTTGGAGCGACTATTGTAGTTGGAGCAGATGTGGAAGTTGATGCTTCTGTTGTAGTTGGAGGAGCAGTGGTAGTTGGAGAAGTTGTTGTAGTTGGAGACGATGTGGTAGATGGTGCTTCTGTTGTAGTTGGAGCAGATGTGGTAGTTGGTGCTTCTGTTGTAGTTGGAGCAGCAGTGGAAGTTGGAGCTTCTGTTGTAGTTGGAGCAGCAGTGGTAGTTGGTGCTTCTGTTGTAGTTGGAGGAGCAGTGGTAGTTGGAGCTTCTGTTGTAGTTAGAGCAGCAGTGGTCATTCGTGCTTCTGTTGTAGTTGGAGCAGATGTGGAGGTTGGTGCTTCTGTTGTAGTGGGAACTGATGTGGTACCTGGAGAAGTTGTTGTAGTTGGAGCAGATGTGGTAGTTGATGCTTCTGTCGTAGTGGGAGCAGCAGTGGTAGTAGTTGCTTCTGATGTAGTTGGAGCAGCAGTGGTAGTTGGAGCTTCTGTTGTAGTTGGAGCAGATGTGGAAGTTAGTGCTTCTGTTGTAGTTGGAGCAGCAGTGGTAGTTGGTGCTTCTGTTGTAGTTGGAGCAGATGTGGTAGTTGGTGCTTCTGTTGTAGTTGGAGCAGCAGTGGTAGTTGGTGCTCCTGTTGTAGTTGGACCAGCAGTGGAAGATGGTGCTTCTGTTGTAGTTGGAGCAGCAGTGGTAGTTGGAGCTTCTGTTGTAGTTGGAACAGATGTGGTAGTTGGAGAAGTTGTTGTAGTTGGAGCAGATGTGGTAGTTGGAGAAGTTGTTGTAGTTGGAGCAGATGTGGTAGTTGGTGCTTCTGTTGTAGTTGGAGCAGCAGTGGTAGTTGGAGCTTCTGTTGTAGTTGGAACAGATGTGGTAGTTGGTGCTTCTGTAGTAGTTGGAGCAGATGTGGTAGTTAGAGCTTCTGTTGTAGTTGGAGCAGATGTGGTAGTTGGTGCTTCTGTTGTAGTTGGAGCAGCAGTGGTAGTTGGTGCTCCTGTTGTAGTTGGACCAGCAGGGGAAGATGGTGCTTCTGTTGTAGTTGGAGCAGCAGTGGTAGTTGGAGCTTCTGTTGTAGTTGTAGCAGATGTGGTAGTTGGTGCTTCTGTTGAAGTTGGAGCAGCAGTGGTAGTTGGAGAAGTTGTTGGTGCTTCTGTTGTAGTTGGAGCAGCAGTGGTAGTTGGAGCTTCTGTTGTAGTTGGAACAGATGTGGTAGTTGGTGCTTCTGTAGTAGTTGGAGCAGCAGTTGTCGTGGGAACTGATGTGGTAGTTGGAGCGACTATTGTAGTTGGAGCAGATGTGGAAGTTGATGCTTCTGTTGTAGTTGGAGGAGCAGTGGTAGTTGGAGCGACTATTGTAGTTGGAGCAGATGTGGAAGTTGATGCTTCTGTTGTAGTTGGAGGAGCAGTGGTAGTTGGAGAAGTTGTTGTAGTTGGAGACGATGTGGTAGTTGGTGCTTCTGTTGTAGTTGGAGCAGATGTGGTAGTTGGTGCTTCTGTTGTAGTTGGAGCAGCAGTGGTAGTTGTTGCTCCTGTTGTAGTTGGACCAGCAGTGGAAGATGGTGCTTCTGTTGTAGTTGGAGCAGCAGTGGTAGTTGGAGCTTCTGTTGTTGTTGGAACAGATGTGGTAGTTGGAGAAGTTGTTGTAGTTGGAGCAGATGTGGTAGTTGGAGAAGTTGTTGTAGTTGGAGCAGCAGTGGTAGTTGGAGCTTTTGTTGTAGTTGGAGCAGATGTGGAAGTTGATGCTTCTGTTGTAGTTGGAGCAGCAGTGGAAGTTCGTGCTTCTGTTGTAGTTGGAGCAGATGTGGTAGTTGGTGCTTCTGTTGTAGTTCGAGCAGAAGTGGTAGTAGGAGCTTCTGTTGTAGTTAGAGTAGCAGTGGTTGTTGGTGCTTCTGTTGTAGTTGGAGCAGATGTGGTAGCTAGAGGAGTTGTAGTTGGAGGAGTAGTTATAGGTAAATGAGTTGTTATAGTTGGAGCAGTAGTGGTAGGTAGAAAAGTTGTTGAAGTTGGGGCAGTAGTGGTAGGTAGAGGAGTTGTTGTATTTGGAGCAGTAGTGGTAGGTAGAGGAGTTGTTGTAGTTGGAGCAGTAGTGATAGCTAGAGGAGTTGTAGTTGGAGCAGTAGTGGTAGGAAGAGGAGTTGTTGTAGTTGGAGCAGTAGAGGTAGGTAGAGGAGTTGTTGTAGTTGGAGCAGTAGTGGTAGCTAGAGGAGTTGTAGTTGGAGCAGTAGTGATAGGTAGAGGAGTTGTTGTATTTGGAGCAGTAGTGGTAGGTAGAGGAGTTGTTGTAGTTGGAGCAGTAGTGGTAGCTAGAGGAGTTGTAGTTGGAGCAGTAGTGGTAGGAAGAGGAGTTGTTGTAGTTGGAGCAGTAGTGGTAGGTAGAGGAGTTGTTGTATTTGGAGCAGTAGTGGTAGGTAGAGGAGTTGTTGTAGTTGGAGCAGTAGTGGTACCTAGAGGAGTTGTAGTTGGAGCAGTAGTGGTAGGAAGAGGAGTTGTTGTAGTTGGAGCAGTAGTGGTAGGTAGAGGAGTTGTTGTAGTTGGAGCAGTAGTGGTAGGTAGAGGAGTTGTTGTAGTTGGAGCAGTAGTGGTAGGTAGAGGAGTTGTTGTATTTGGAGCAGTAGTGGTAGGTAGAGGAGTTGTTGTAGTTGGAGCAGTAGTGGTAGGAAGAGGAGTTGTTGTAGTTGGAGCAGTAGTGGTAGCTAGAGGAGCTGTAGTTGGAGCAGTAGTGGTAGGTTGAGGAGTTGTTGTAGTTGGAGCAGTAGTAGAAAGTAGAGGAGTTGTTGTAGTTGGAGCAGTAGTGGTAGCTAGAGGAGTTGTAGTTGGAGCAGTAGTGGTAGGTAGAGGAGTTGTTGTATTTGGAGAAGTAGTGGTAGGTAGAGGAGTTGTAGTTGGAGCAGTAGTGGTAGGTAGAGGAGTTGTTGTATTTGGAGCAGTAGTGGTAAGTAGAGGAGTTGTTGTAGTTGGAGCAGTAGTGGTAGGTAGAGGAGTTGTTGTAGTTGGAGCAGTAGTGGTAGGTAAAGGAGTTGTTGTATTTGGAGCAGTAGTGGTAGGTAGAGGAGTTGTTGTAGTTGGAGCAGTAGTGGTAGGTAGAGGAGTTGTTGTAGATGGAGCAGTAGTGGTAGGAAGAGGAGTTATTGTAGTTGGAGCAGTAGTGGTAGGTAGAGGAGTTGTTGTAGTTGGAGCAGTAGTGGTAGGTACAGGAGTTGTTGTAGTTGGAGCAGTAGTGGTAGGAAGAGGAGTTGTTGTAGTTGGAGCAGTAGTGGTAGGTAGAGGAGTTGTTGTAGTTGGAGCAGTAGTGGTAGGTAGAGGAGTTGTTGTAGTTGGAGCAGTAGTGGTAGCTAGAGGAGTTGTAGTTGGAGCAGTAGTGGTAGGACGAGGAGTTGTTGTAGTTGGAGCAGTAGTGGTAGGTAGAGGAGTTGTTGTAGTTGGAGCAGTAGTGGTAGGTAGAGGAGTTGTTGTAGTTGGAGCAGTAGTGGTAGGTAGAGGAGTTGTTGTAGTTGGAGCAGTAGTGGTAGGTAGAGGAGTTGTTGTAGTTGGAGCAGTAGTGGTAGGAAGAGGAGTTATTGTAGTTGGAGCAGTAGTGGTAGGTAGAGGAGTTGTTGTAGTTGGAGCAGTAGTGGTAGGTACAGGAGTTGTTGTAGTTGGAGCAGTAGTGGTAGGAAGAGGAGTTGTTGTAGTTGGAGCAGTAGTGGTAGGTAGAGGAGTTGTTGTAGTTGGAGCAGTAGTGGTAGGTAGAGGAGTTGTTGTAGTTGGAGCAGTAGTGGTAGCTAGAGGAGTTGTAGTTGGAGCAGTAGTAGTAGGACGAGGAGTTGTTGTAGTTGGAGCAGTAGTGGTAGGTAGAGGAGTTGTTGTAGTTGGAGCAGTAGTGGTAGGTAGAGGAGTTGTTGTAGTTGGAGCAGTAGTGGTAGCTAGAGGAGTTGTAGTTGGAGCAGTAGTAGTAGGAAGAGGAGTTGTTGTAGTTGGAGCAGTAGTGGTAGGTAGAGGAGTTGTTGTATTTGGAGTAGTAGTGGTAGGTAGAGGAGTTGTTGTAGTTGGAGCAGTAGTGGTAGGAAGAGGAGTTGTTGTAGTTGGAGCAGTAGTGGTAGGTAGAGGAGTTGTTGTAGTTGGAGCAGTAGTGGTAGGAAGAGGAGTTGTTGTAGTTGGAGCAGTAGTGGTAGGTAGAGGAGTTGTTGTAGTTGGAGCAGTAGTGGTAGGTAGAGGAGTTGTTGTAGTTGGAGCAGTAGTGGTAGCTAGTGGAGTTGTAGTTGGCGCAGTAGTGGTAGGAAGAGGAGTTGTTGTAGTTGGAGCAGTAGTGGTAGGTAGAAGAGTTGTTGTAGTTGGAGCAGTAGTGGTAGGTAGAGGAGTTGCTGTAGTTGGAGCAGTAGTGGTAGGTAGAGGAGTTGTAGTTGGAGCAGTAGTGGTAGGTAGAGGAGTTGTAGTTGGAGCAGTAGTGGTAGGTAGAGGAGTTGTTGTAGTTGGAGAAGTAGTGGTAGCTAGCGGAGTTGTAGTTGGAGCAGTAGTAGGAAGAGGAGTTGTTGTAGTTGGAGCAGTAGTGGTAGCAAGAGGAGTTGTTGTAGTTGGAGCAGTAGTGGTAGCAAGAGGAGTTGTTGTAGTTGGAGCAGTAGTGGTAGCAAGAGGAGTTGTTGTAGTTGGAGCAGTTGTGGTAGTTGGAGCAGTTGTGGTAGTGGGAGCAATTGTTGTAGTTTGAGCAGCTGTTGTAGTTGGAGCAGTTGTTGTAGTGGGAGCAGTTGTGGTAGTGAGAGCCATTGTTGTAGCTGTATTTGTAGTTTGTGCAGCTGTGTTATTCAGAGCAGACATAGTAGTTTGAGGGAGTGTAGTTGTGGGAGAGCATTTACAGACAATACGTTAAATTCTCATACATTTTAATGACCTTACTGTAAAGTACTTTTTACCAAGGTATCATATCGGAATGTACCAGTATTTTTAGCTAAACAGTTATACTGTACTGCTTGGAAATAACCTTTCTTTATAGTTTTAAAATATTTTTGAATACGTTAATGTGATCAAAATGTTTTTTGTCTTTTCAATGTTTTGTTTCAGTCTATCTACGTCGTAATCATTTGTTGTTTCAAGTTTATATTCTGAACAAATACAAAGAACGACTGCATTATTCACAAGAGAAAATTTGCTGAATTTTGTCTGATAAATGTGAATTTCAGCACCATTTGAAACTCAACATTTCAAGTTCAAACCATTTTTAGATTTACTGACAGATACTGACGTTAGCTGACATTTTAATTTAAGAGGACTTAACTTTATGTGTCTTAACTTATTATTAGTTATTATATATTAGTATTCTGAATAAGATTGTTATTGTTATTATTATTCAAATAATGCATCGGCAGGTATTAGGCCAGGCTCAAGTTCAGGTGCACAGGGGAATGTGGTAGCTGCACTTAACCTGCAAGGCACAGGCCGCTGCTCAGAGGAAGGCTCCTCCCCCTCCACTGAGACCCCGCCTCCACCTTTGACAGCAGCGTTCTGATTGACTCCGTAGAGAAACCAGGAATGTAATTTCACAAAGCAGGATTACTGAGTTAGCTGGCATCGAGTAAAAACTGGAACCCTCCTAAATCTGGAACATGGATTGAAGTAAAAAGAGCTGTTCCAGGTTTTACTCAGCACAGTGATCCAGCTAACGCAGTAATCCTGTTTTGTGAAACACCTCCCAGGCAGATCTGGGAAAATGCTCATGCTTTTTTCTTGAGCAATAGAACAAGATATTAGACCTGAACAAGCCCAAAGGCCATTCTGATTTTGGGTTCACATTTAGAAAACCTGAGAAGCTGAGTTTGATATACAAAAATGATCATGATACTTTAAATTGAAGAGATTAAACAAGTGGATACACACACACACGCACACGCACACGCACATGCACGCACATCCTGGGTACCCCTGTTGTCTTTCTGTGCCACTGGATTAGTATGAATGAGAGACACGCTGTGAGTCACAACTGAAAGAAATGTTGCTGGGTCACTTAGAAGTGCTCTTGAATCTCGAGACGATTACTAACATAATAATAATAATATTAATTTTCTACATATAATACATATCTTAGTACATGATTGTATCCTACCACGCCATGTCAAATTAAAGTAGTTTCATCTAAATGTTAATCTACATTAAGCTGGTAAACTAAATACTAACACTAAAATTCAACAATTTAATCTGAGCAGCTCTTTGTGTTTCTGATTTAATTATCCTCAGTCACATCAAATGTGCCTGTTCACAGATTTGTTTTTGAGCAAGAAAGGTGAGCCCATTTTGGTGAACTCCACACATCTAATCATTTTCTTACCTGTTTGTGCATAGCACAAGGCCAGATATCCAATAAAAACAAAATAAAGCATGTTTACTTCCATCGCAAAATGAGATTTGTTCTGACTGAAGGAAATAAAGATTCTGTCTTGTTTAAGGAAGTGTGACTAATAAATACCAACCCAGAGGGCAGGGTGTTGTGTGACATCAAAGGCAATATGATTGCTGACAACAAAAAAAAAAAAAGCAGTTGAAACTATGATCAACAAATGGCCTGATTTCATAAACACGTTTTTAAAATATCTTCTGTCATGTTATCACTTAATTTTTGAACCTTGTAGAGTTTCATGTGAATTCAAACATAGAATGAGCATCTTCATTTTCATCAACTTCATTAATGGCACAATTGAAACTCTAAGGGACTGTGCTGACTGGATTGTGTTTAAGGACTCATGTGACGTATGCATACTCAGTAATGTCATACATAGCTTTCTGTAATTATATTTGCATATGCATTAAGCGAGTGACGTCTAACAGTAGAAATGAAACATGCTGCTGCCACAAGTTGAGACATGTAGAAATACAGCACAAAGCAGTTAAATATGAAGCTAGATCCACAATAAGAACGGCCAAAGTAACCTGTGCCAAAACAGAAACCCCGGGACCCTGCCCAGGATAAGCGGGTATATGGATAAACCTTGCCCAGGATAAGCGGGTATATGGATAAACCCTGCCCAGGATAAGCGGGTATATGGATAAACCTTGCCCAGGATAAGCGGGTATATGGATAAACCCTGCCCAGGATAAGCGGGTATATGGATAAACCCTGCCCAGGATAAGCGGGTATATGGATAAACCCTGCCCAGGATAAGCGGGTATATGGATAAACCCTGCCCAGGATAAGCGGGTATATGGATAAACCTTGCCCAGGATAAGCGGGTATATGGATAAACCTTGCCCAGGATAAGCGGGTATATGGATAAACCTTGCCCAGGATAAGCGGGTACATGGATAAACCCTGCCCAGGATAAGCGGGTATATGGATAAACCTTGCCCAGGATAAGCGGGTATATGGATAAACCTTGCCCAGGATAAGCGGGTATATGGATAAACCTTGCCCAGGATAAGCGGGTATATGGATAAACCTTGCCCAGGATAAGCAGGTATAGATAATGGATGGCTGGATGAATTTAGGGCCAGATTTAGCGTTTTGTATGTGGGGCAGGTCAAGAAGCCTGGACTGCTTTTATTCACAAAAAATTAAAAAATTAAAAATAAAATTTTTTTAAAAGATCTGTTTTCTTTAAACTCAAATTAACTGCATTTTACTCTGATAGCGGACATGGTATTGACTGGCATTGTGGAATGTGGAATTAAAACATGGTATTAAGAAATGAAAACTGGCAATCAAACAAAAATCAAGTAAAAATGAATTGTGGGAAATAAATGTTAATATGCATTATGACAGACTTGCATAGTTAATTTTTTATGAAACATACCTGTACTAGAAACTGCATGTTTGGAAGTTTCAAATGCTATCAACCTACCTCTTGCTCAAATGGAGTAATTGTAATTGTCAAGATCCACAATGGAGCAGAAGGATACATCCAGTCTTGCCGAAGTTGAGAAGTCTGTAGACAATGAGATTCCACATGAGAATGTAAACTGCATTAGAGAGTGTCCTGAATCCCCAAGATACATCCAAGGGTCAGGGTCAGTAATCTCATGAAATATTTAACAGTGTTGTTAAAAAATGTAAAATGTAAATATAAAAAAAAGACTTTTTTTAATAAAGCAATGGCAGTATATATAAAATTGTTGCTGATTAAGTTACCTGATGTCATTTATAAGACATGATTAAATGCTAAAACATTGAGAATGATTGCAAAGTTCATTGCAGAGCAAGAAACGGTTCTATTAAGTGTGCTGATAAACGAGACAATAAAAGTTATGCTATACATTTCATTGATCTAAAACCTTAAATGTATTTAACTCAGAAGGAAACGCTAAAAGATAGAGAATAACAATCAGTTTAAGTTTGTGCGTGTAAGCGAGAGAGAGAGAGAAAATGTGGGGTGTGTGTGTGTGGTTGTGTTACGTATGTTATTTAGCAGGTTGATCAACTGAAGACATAATCGTCGGTGAATGTATGTGAATATGTATGCGTCAGTTTGTTTGCACAAGGTGTGTCTGGTATTTGAACAAACGAACAGAGTAATAGAACGCAGCAAAAGGAGCGAATACGGACAATGGAGATACATGATTACAGCAAAAAGAAAGTAGTATGAGTCGATGATATGCGATTAAAATAATAATAAAGGACAGTCACCTAACTGTACCGGTAATCGAAGAATCATCATAAATGACCGGGCAGTGAGAGTACTGTAATAACCGTCACGTGAGACAAGTTACAGAACCAAGCTGAAAGATTCGCAGGAGGCACAAGGAGCGAATACACCGAAATACTTTACTTTGAACATTTATAGAAAACAGCAAACAGGACCTGCAGGTATACACGCTAGAGACTAGCGAGACCACAAGAGGCATGACAGACATTTAGACAAACGTAGAAACCAAACAAAAACACGGCGCAAGACGAGGAACTTAAATACTAGCGAACACGTGCAGAGCAGACGCGCCGTCAAGACAGGTGAGAGCGATAGAGAAACCAACGCTACAATGAGCAAACTAGACACACAATGACAGGGAAGCAGCGGCCTCTAGCGGCCACTAGCTGGAACTGTGACAATAATTGATATTAATTAGTACTGCAAATACTAATTTTAGAAGGAGACTATAACCACAGTTGGCACTATTTGAGGAACAATAACATGTTTTCAACGTACAAAAATTCCAAGTTCAAAGGACTGTCTATGAGTAACCATAAAAAGTACTGATATCAAAATTGGGCTATCCATCCATCCATTCTCTTTAAACTGTTTAATCCAGGTCAAGGTTGCAGTGGCAAAATTGGGCCAAGTTACAGAAAACAACATTGGCTATCTTACCTCACACAAATTAAAAATGCTGGATTCCAGAGCAGTGGTACCCAGTGTTTCCTAATTATTTAGTCATTTCCTAATTGTAAAGTAACTTGGCCCTGTGTTTTTTAATCTTACCATCTGAAGTGAATGTGAGTTTCGCCACAAAGACCATACAGTGGAAAAAGCAATAGTAAAAAAAATATATATTTTTAGTCAATTATTAGTTAGCAAGTGAGCCAGCGTAACAAGTAATAAGAAATTTGCTTGAGTCCAAGGTGGGATTTGAACCCCTACCTCTCACTCGTCCGAAGGTCCCATGGGCAAGTCCACTACCAGTAGGCTACTAGCAAACAAGCTGGAGGGCGGAGGGGGGCTACAATTGTTTATTATTTTTGTTTAAACGTGTGAAGTTGTTTGTGAATTCTATCCATTTACATGAGTTCTGAAGGTGAAGGTGCATAATGTTTCTAAGGGCTGAGAGTCTGTCGTGACTGTGATCATCTCTGTAGGAAAAGCTCCATAGGTATGCGGCATGCCGTAACATGGGGGGATCAGCTGGGATATATACGAGGGGATCAGCCCACTGCATAATATTTCGTTTTTTCTTTGTTTCCTAGGTCAGGAGGATAAGTCATCTTGGCGACAAAACTGCCGACCATATTACTTTCCCAGAGAATTCGCCTCTACGGTTTTTTTAGACATCAAAGTGGATGCAAAGACATGCATTGTGTGTGCAGCAAAGTGTAAATTTCATAACGTCAGACGACCATCATAGCCAGGAATTAATAATAATTGTTGAGATTAATTTAGTCACAGCACTTATCAGTCTGTCAGGAGACATTATTCAAAAATATTAACTGAATTGAACTGAACTTTGAATGTGGACTAGGTCAAGAAATCTGGGCTGCTCACCCATTGACTTGACCGATCTTCCTTTTGCAGAATGGACCAATGTTATTGCAGAATGGACCAATGCTGTAGCAGAATACAGTTTCATATTAAACGCTGGTCTCCAAAGGTACCTGGACCAGCAGAATGGCATTAATTGTGGGTTGTTGCTCAAACCACAGCTTTCACTTACAGTACTACTGCCCGGTCCTTTTCCTGCAGATCTACCGTCCTGTAGGTTTTCACTCCAACCCTAACAGAGCACAACTCATTCAACAGCTAGAGATCTTGTTGAGGTGCTGATTCGCATAAATCGGGTGTGTCAAATTACTGTTGAAATGAAAACGTACAGGACAGCAGATCTCCAGGGACAGGATTGGGCAGCCTTGATTTTGACAATCGGCACTATAGCAGTCCACCGCAGGACAGGTGAGGTGAAAGTAGTTTGTGAACGGTCAACATGCTCGTCTGCATGCAATGCAAAACTTGTTCCACTGAAATCAATGGAACAAGACATCAAAGGCAATATGATTCCTGCCAAAAAAAGCATTTGAAAGTGTGACCATTAAATGGCCTGTTTTCATAAACACATTTTATTGTTCTCACACAACTAAGGCATTCTTTTTCTGTAATGTACTCTATGACACAACCAGGCACCTACACAGCAGGAAAATTAGGAATTCAGAACAAAACATATTTCAATTTTAGATTAAATGATGGATGTTGTGAAGTCCATGGTTTTTAAATGTCCTTAATTTGTGTTAAATGTATTAAAACATCATACAGGTTTTTTTTCCAAGTGCTTTATTTATAGATATACATGTATACAAAGTTCACCCCAAAATTAAAGGTAACAGAGTTATGAGTGATTATAATCTTGAAAGTTGATCTGAAAAAAAAAAACCTACGACAACACAGCAACGGTGGTTGTTATTGAAGGAGCGGCCATTTCATTGGAGAGGTTTCAGTATGAGCAGCTGTTGTAGTGTTTGGAGTGACGGTTGCTGTTGTTCCAGGGCTTGTTGTTGTTGGTTGGAGTGGTTGTTGTTATGAGAGGATCTGTTGTAGTTGCAGTGGTTGCTGTAGTAGGAGCAGATGTTGTAGCAGGAGGGGTTGTTGCAGTGGGAGTGGTTTTTGTAGTCAGTGGGGCTGTTCTTTAAAATGAGAGAAAAATCCAGCATTCGCACATATTTCAGTCAATTAATGATTGAATGAATTGCAAGGGAAGCCATAAATAATACAGTGCAGTCTGTAAGTATTTGAAAAGTGACACAATTTATTATTGCTTTGGCTCTGTACTCCAGCACATTGGATTTGAAATAAAGCAATAAATATGAGGTCAGAGTGCAGACTGTCGGATGTCTTCTGAGGGTATTTACATCCGTATCGGGGGAACAGTGTAGGAATTACAGCCCTTTTTATATAGCCTATAGTTCCCCCAATTTAGCACCACTGTTTCATTTCAAATCCATTGTACTGTAGTACAGAGCCAAAACAAGAAAAACTGTGTCAGTACCCAAATACTTATATAAAGATACAAAGTGATACACCTGCACTTTAAACATTGTTTGAAACGTTAATTAGCTTGTTAGCTTTGTGTCCACCTTGCCCCAATTGGCAAGGTTGCTGAACAGTTCTGGTACTGGTCATTTACTCTGGTTTTGGTTTGGAGTAGGTCACTCACATTTCTTCATGTTGCAGTAGTATTTTGGTTGCCTGAAAAAAAAGAGAAAAGTGCCTGTATGAAGTACTTAACTGCAAAATGTATGGAGTCAACAGGAATCAGTGGCAAAGCCTGTTGAGTATTAATTCTTTTCATTTGTTCACTTTATATACTTTTTGAATTTATTATTGTTATTATTTTGCATTTTAACCCTCCTATCTCTCCAATTTATATATATATATATATATATATATATATATATACATAAATATAATGTAAAGAGCATATAATACATATAATACATGATGGTGGTGTTGGTGTTGGTGGGCTAGTGGGGGGAAACCTTCCTTCTGGTCAAATAATCCCCAATGCCCCAGTGCAGTGATGGGGACACTGTGCTGAATTGTTTCAGATCAGACGTTAAACCGACTCATCCAGACTCACTGTGGTCATTAAAGCCCCCATGAAACTCATCACAAGGAGTAGAGGGTTTCCCGGTGTCCTGGCTAAATTTCCAACCTGGCGCTCTCAACCTTGCCACCTAATCATCCCCTGACTTAAGTGGCTAATAATCATTATCTCCCTCTCCACTGATGTGTGCTGAGCGTTCTGGTGCAAAATGGCTGCCGGCCATCACCCAGGTGGGTGCTACACATTGGTGGTGGTTGAGCCGAGTTTCCCCTTCCTCACTGTACAGTGCTTTGAGTGTGAGAAAAGCACAGTAAATGCAATGAATAATAACAATAACAATAACAAAATGTTATAATTATTATTATTATTATTATTATTGTGCTGACACAGAAATAAGCCAGATGAAGACAGGTCATGTGCGGTATAGCAGGTCTTCATGCACAGCTTCTCAAAATGAAAGGTCATCTTACTGACCTGGCTTCACAACCATCAACCCTGCATGTCATTGACAGAAAAGTCTCAAATGCTGTCAGCCCACCTCTTGCACAAATGGAATAACTAACACTGTTGAGATCAATCGAGGAATTAAGGGTAATTTCCAGTCTTGCTGATGTTGTGAGGTGAGTAGACAGTGATAGACTTTACATGAGAATTGTAAACTGCATTACAGAGTGTCTTGAATCCTAAAATGCATCCAAGGTGAAGTAATCTCATAATCTCACTTTTTTGGTCACTCATAATGTAAGACTGTAGATTGCTTTAGCAACTGATTTATCATTGTTGCTGATTCTGAAGTTAACTGATTTCATTGGTACATGAAAAACTTTTTAAATGTGAAAAAAGTATGGAAGGGCATTGTGGAAAATTATTGCATTACTATACGAGGCTATCAAATCTGTACTTTATATTTAATTAAACTATAAATCATCTGATCTAAAAATGAATCAGACATTAAGCAATTCAAAATTCAAATCTGAGAACAATAATTATGAATAGGATAGAGTTTGAGAAGTAACTGAAAATATATTGAGAATTTTCATACTGTATTGCACGTCTGCACCACAATGAAAGAAACACGTACTTGTTGGGGCTGGAGTGGTATCTTCAGTTGGAGGTCTTACTGTAGTTGTCTGTGGAAAGGTGGTTGCAATGGGGCCAGGCGTTGTAGCATTATGGATAGTTGTAGGTGTATGACTGGTTGCAAGGATTGCTTTAGCCAAAAGAGTTGTAGTTGGAGGATGTGTTATAAAAGTATTGGCTGTTGTATTTGCAGGGGTAGTAGTAGTTGTAGCTGTGGTGGCTGGAAGGGTTGGTGAAGACTGAATAATTGATGTAAAAGTAATTGGAAGGGTGGTTGTAGGAGGATCACTTGTTGTAGGAAGCTCTGTTGTTGTCAAAGTTGTAGTTAGAGCAGCAATGGTAGTTGGAGTGAGAGCTGTGGTTGGAGAAGCAGTGGTAGTTGAAGTGAGTGTTGTGGCTGGAGCAGCAGTCGTAGTTGGAGTGAGTGTTGTGGTAGGAGCAGTAGTGGTAGGTAGAGGAGTTGTTGTAGTTGGAGCAATAGTGGTAGATAGAGGAGTTGTTGTATTTGGAGCAGCAGTGGTATTTGTAGGTGCTGTGTTTGTTGTATCAGCAGTAGTAGTTGGAGTGAGTGTTATAGTTGGAGCAATAGTGGTAGTTGGAGTGAGTGTTGTAGTTGGAGCAATAGTGGTAGTTGGAGTGAGTCTTGTGGTTGAAGCAGCAGTGGTAGTTGGAGTGAGTGTTGTCATTGGAGCAGCAGTAGTAGTTTGAGTGACTGTAGTAGTTGGGGCAGCAGTGGTCGTTGGAGTGAGTGCTGTGGTTGGAGCATCAGTGGTAGTTGGAGTGAGTGTTGTAGTTGGAGCAGCAGTGGAAGTTGGAGTGACTGTAGTAGTTGGGGCAGCAGTGGTCGTTGGAGTGAGTGTTGTAGTTGGAGCAGAAGTGGTTGTTGGAGTGAGT
The DNA here is from genome assembly GCF_013347855.1 of Anguilla anguilla. NCBI lineage: Eukaryota > Metazoa > Chordata > Actinopteri > Anguilliformes > Anguillidae > Anguilla > Anguilla anguilla. The sequence goes on along the minus strand of NC_049204.1, from coordinate 2,147,774 downwards.
GTTGTGGTTGGAGCAGCAGTGGAAGTTAGAGTGAGTGTTGTTGATGGAGCAGCAGTGGTAGTTGGAGTGAGTGTTGTTGATGGAGCAGCAGTGGTAGTTGGAGTGAGTGTTGTAGTTGGAGCAGAAGTGGTCGTTGGAGTGAGTGTTGTAGTTGGAGCAGCAGTGGTTGTTGGAGTGACTGTTGTAGTTGGAGCAGCAGTGGACGTTGAAGTGAGTGTAGTAGTTGGAGCAGCAGTGGTAGTTGGAGTGAGTGCTGTGGTTGGAGCAGCAGTGGTCGTTGGAGTGAGTGTTGTGGTAGGAGTAGCAGTAGTAGTTTGAGTGAGTGTTGTGGTTGGAGTAGCAGTGGTAGTTGGAGGGAGTTCTATAGTTGGAGCAGCAGTGGTAGTTGGAGTGACTGTAGTAGTTGGGGCAGCAGTGGTCGTTGGAGTGAGTGTTGTGGTTGGAGCAGCAGTAGTAGTTGGAGTGAGTGTTGTAGTTGGAGCAGCAGTGGTAGTTGGAGTGAGTGTTGTAGTTGGAGCAGCAGTGGAAGTTGGAGTGACTGTAGTAGTTGGGACAGCAGTGGTCGTTGGAGTGAGTGTTGTGGTTGGAGTAGCAGTAGTAGTTGGAGTGAGTGTTGTAGTTGAAGCAGCAGTGGTAGTTGGAGTGAGTGTTGTGGTAGGAGCAGCAGTGGTAGTTGGAGTGAGTGTTGTGGTAGGAGCAGCAGTGGTAGTTGGAGTGAGTGTTGTAGTTGGAGCAGCAGTAGTAGTTGGAGGGAGTTCTATAGTTGGAGCAGCAGTGGTAGTTGGAGTGAGTGTTGTGGTTGGAGCGGCAGTGGTAGTTGGAGTGAGTGTTGTGGTTGGAGCAGCAGTGGAAGTTGGAGTGAGTGTTGTGGTTGGAGCAGCAGTGGTAGTTGGAGTGAGTGTTGTGGTTGGAGCAGCAGTGGAAGTTGGAGTGAGTGTTGTGGTTGGAGCGGCAGTGGTAGTTGGAGTGAGTGTTGTGGTTGGAGCAGCAATGGTCGTTGGAGTGAGTGTTGTGGTTGGAGCAGCAGTAGTAGGAGTGAGTGTTGTGGTTGGAGCAGCAGTGGAAGTTGGAGTGAGTGTTGTGGTTGGAGCAGCAGTGGTAGTTGGAGTGAGTGTTGTGGTTGGAGCAGCAGTGGAAGTTGGAGTGAGTGTTGTGGTTGGAGCGGCAGTGGTAGTTGGAGTGAGTGTTGTGGTTGGAGCAGCAATGGTCGTTGGAGTGAGTGTTGTGGTTGGAGCAGCAGTAGTAGGAGTGAGTGTTGTGGTTGGAGCAGCAGTGGAAGTTGGAGTGAGTGTTGAGGTTGGAGAAGCAGAGGTAGTTGGAGTGAGAGCTGTGGTTGGAGCAGCAGTGGTCGTTGGAGTGAGTGTTGTGGATGGAGCAGCAGTAGTAGTTGGAGTGAGTGTTGTGGTTGGAGAAGCAGTGGTATTTGGAGTGAGTGTTGGGGTTGAAGCAGCAGTGGAAGTTGGAGTGAGTGTTGTGGTTGGAGCAGCAGTGGAAGTTGGAGTGAGTGTTGTGGTTGGAGCAGCAGTGGTAGTTGTAGTGAGTGTTATAGCTGGAGCAGCAGTGGTAGTTGGAGTGAGTGTTGTGGTTGGAGCCGCAGTGGAAGTTGTAGTGAGTGTTGTTGATGGAGCAGCAGTGGTAGTTGGAGTGAGTGTTGTGGTTGGAGCAACAGTGGTAGTTGGAGTGAGTGTTGTGGTTGGAGCAGCAGTAGTAGTTGGAGTGAGTGTTGTGGTAGGAGCAGCAGTGGTAGTTGGAGTGAGTCTTGTGATAGGAGCAGTAGTGGTAGGTAGAGGAGTTGTTGTAATTGGAGCAGTAGTGGTAGTTGGAATGACTGTTGTGGTTGGAGCAGCAGTGGTAGTGGGAACAGTTGTTGTAAGTTGAGGAGCTGTTGTAGTTAAAGCTTCCATTGAAGTCAGAGCAGATCTGGTAGTTGGGGCAGCAGCAGTAGTGGGAGCAGCTGTTGTCGTTGGAGTTGCAGTAGTATTGGGAGCAGTTGTAGTTGGAGTGACTGTTGTAGCGGGAGGATCTGTTGTAGTTGGAGGAGCTGTTGTAGTTTGAGCAAGTTTTGTAGTTGAAGTAGATGTAGTAGTTCGAGCGACTTTTGTAGTTTCCATAATTGGTACAACTGTGTTATTGAGAGCGGACATAGTATTTTGAGTGATTGTAGTAGTGGGAGCCGCTGTTGTAGTTTGAGCAACTGTAGAAGTGGGACATCATTTACAGACAATACGTTAAATTCTCATATTTTATTTACATTACTGTGAAGTATACCAAAGCATCATCTTGGAATGTACCAGCATTTCAAACTAAGCTGTAATACTGTACTGCTTGAAGATGACCTTTGTTTACAGTGTTAAAATCTTGTTGAAGAAGTTTGTCATTAAAAAGTTTTTGCCTTTTCAATGTTGTGTTTTGACTTGTTCTATATACATGTATACAATGTCCACCCCAAAATAAAAGTGCCGTTGGATTTGTTTTGAGGCTATTTACATCCATATCAGGGAACAATATAGGAATTACAGCCCTTATTTATATATAGTTTCCCCAATTTAGCACCAGTTTCATTTCAAATCCAATGTACTGTAGTACAGAGCCAAACAACAAAAATTTTCAGTAATTAATTACTTACGGATATGAAGTGATACACCTGCACTTTCAACATTGTTTTGAAACGTTAATTAGCTCGTTAGCTTTGTGTCCATCTTCCCCCATTTGGCAAGGTAGCTAAACAGTTCTGGTACTGGTCATTTACTGTTGTTTTGTTTTGGCGTAGGTTACTCACATTTTTTCCTGATGGATTTTACTGTAATCTTAATGGTTCCGTTCAAATGTTGCAGCAGTATTTTGTTCACCTGAAAAAAAGAGAAAAGTGCTTGCATGAAGTACTTAACTGCTAAATGTATGGAGTCAAATCAGTGGAAAAGCCAGTTGAGTATGAATTATTTTGATTTATTCAATTTAAATTCTTTTTGAATTTATTATTGTTATTATTTTGCATTTTAACCCTCCTTTGTCTCCAATTTGTGACATATACATATATATATAATGTATAGAGCACATAATATATGGTGGTGGTGTCGATGGGCTAGTTGGGGGCAATCTTCCCTCTGGTCAAATAATCCCCAATGCTCCAGTGCAGTGATGGGGACACTGTGCTGTAGTGTTTCGGATCTCATCCAGACTCACTGTGGTCATTAAAGACCCCATGACACTCATCACAAAGAGTAGAGTATTTCCCGGTGTCCTGGCTAAATTTCCAACCTGATGTTCTCAACCTTGCCACCTAATCATCCCCTGACTTAAGTGGCTAATAATCATTCTCTCCCTCTCCACTGATGTGTGGTGAGCGTTCTGGTGCAAAATGGCTGGCGGGCATCATCATCATCATCATCATCATTATTATTATTATTGTGCTGACACAGAAATAAGCCGGAGGAAGACAGTTCATGTGCAGTATAGCAGGGCTTCATGCACAGCTTCTCAAAATGAAAGGTCATCTTACTGACCTGGCTTCACAACAATCAACCCTGCATGCCACTGACAGAAAAGTTTCAAATGCTGTCAGCCCACCTCTTGCACAAATGGAATAATTGTAACGCTGTCAAGATCAACCGTGGAATCAACGGTAATTTCCAGTCTTGCTGATGTTGTCAGGTCTGTATACAGTGAGAGATTTTACATGAGAATTATAAACAGCATTATAGAGTGTCTTGAATCCCAAAAATGCATCCAAGATGAAGTACTCATAATCTCACTTTTTTGCTTTCTCACAATGTAAGACTGTAGATTGCTTTAGCAATTGATGCAAATATATCATTGTTGCTGATTCTGAAGTTAACTGATTTCATTGATAAAATATGACAAACTTTTAAAATAAGGAAAAAGTATGGAAGTGCATTGTGGGGAAAAATTGCATTGCTAAATGAGGCTATAAAAGCTGTACTTTACATTTAATTAAACTATAAATCATCTGATCTAAAATGAATCAGAAATTAAGCAATTCAAAATTCAAGTCGGAGAACAATAATTATGAAGAGGATAGAGTTTGAGGAGTAAATGGAAAAAATATTGAGAATTTTTAAATCGCATTGAGTAGCTTGTAGCGCATATATCTACGCCATAATAAGAGAAACACATACTTGTTGTTGTTGTTGGATCAGTTGTTGTAGTGGGAGATGCTGTTGTTGTTGGAGGAGGAGTTGTAGTTGGAGGAGCTGTTGTAGTCTGAACAGTAGAGGTAGTGGGAGGCGCTACTGTTGTTGGAGCAGTTGTTGTAGTGGGAGGTGCTGTTGTTGTAGAAGGAGCTGTTGTAGTTGGAGCAGTAGTGGTACTGAGAGGAGCTGTTGTAGTTGGAGGAGCTGTTTTAGTTGGAGGAGCTATTGTAGTTGGAGGAGCTGTGGTAGTGGGAGGAGCTGTTCTAGTTTGAGGATCTATTGTAGTTGGAGGAGCTGTTGTAGTTGGAGCAGTAGAAGTAGTGGGAGGAGCTGTTGTAGTTGGAGCAGTAGTGGTAGGTAGAGGAGTTGTTGTATTTGGAGCAGTAGTGGTAGGTAGAGGAGTTGTTGTAGTTGGAGCAGTAGTGGTAGGTAGAGGAGTTTTTTTAGTTGGAGCAATAGTGGTAGCTAGAGGAGTTGTTGTAGTTGGAGCAGTAGTGGTAGGTAGAGGAGTTGTTGTATTTGGATCAGTAGTGGTAGTTAGATGAGTTGTTGTAGTTGGAGTAGTAGTGGTAGGTAGAGAAGTTGTTGTAGTTGGAGCAGTAGTGGTAGGTAGAGGAGTTGTTGTAGTTGGAGGAGCTGTTGTAGTCTGAACAGTAGAGGCAGTGGGAGGCGCTACTGTTGTTGGAGCAGTTGTTGTAGTGGGAGGTGCTGTTGTTGTAGAAGGAGCTGTTGTAGTTGGAGCAGTAGTGGTACTGAGAGGAGCTGTTGTAGTTGGAGGAGCTGATTTAGTTGGAGGAGCTATTGTAGTTGGAGGAGCTGTGGTAGTGGGAGGAGCTGTTCTAGTTTGAGGATCTATTGTAGTTGGAGGAGCTGTTGTAGTTGGAGCAGTAGAAGTAGTGGGAGGAGCTGTTGTAGTTGGAGCAGTAGTGGTAGGTAGAGGAGTTGTTGTATTTGGAGCAGTAGTGGTAGGTAGAGGAGTTGTTGTAGTTGGAGCAGTAGTGGTAGGTAGAGGAGTTGTTTTAGTTGGAGCAATAGTGGTAGCTAGAGGAGTTGTTGTAGTTGGAGCAGTAGTGGTAGGTAGAGGAGTTGTTGTATTTGGATCAGTAGTGGTAGTTAGATGAGTTGTTGTATTTGGAGTAGTAGTGGTAGGTAGAGAAGTTGTTGTAGTTGGAGCAGTAGTGGTAGGTAGAGGAGTTGTTGTAGTTGGAGCAGTAGTGGTAGGTAGAGGAGTTGTTGTAATTGGAGTAGTAGTGGTAGTTAGAGGAGTTTTTGTAGTTGGAGCAGTAGTGGTAGGTAGAGGAGTTGTTGTAGTTGGAGCAGTAGTGGTAGTTAGAGGAGTTGTTGTAGTTGGAGCTGTAGTGATAGGTAGAGGAGTTGTTATATTAGGAGCAGTAGTGTAGTTTACATCTCGGAATGTACCAGCATTTCAAGCTAAGCAGTTATACTGTACTGCTTTGAGATAACCTTTGTTTACAGTTTTAAAATCTTGTTGAACAAGTTGATGTGATTAAAACGTTTTTGTCTTTTCAATGTTGTGTTTTGACTTGTTTTAGTCCATCAACCTCATAATCACTTGTTTTAAGTTTATATTTTGAATAATTACAAAGAACGACTGCATTATTCACATGAGTAAATTTGCTGCACCTTGTCTAATAAATGTGGATTTCAGCACCATTTCAAACTCACCATTAATCGAGCAATGAAACTTACTTAGCACGCGGATGGAGTCAATCACCACAGTGACATTGAACTGAGTTGTGAACGTGGCATCGGGGTCCGTCACTGCTCTTATCAAGGTCTCCGCGACATCGTCTGTGCTGGGCAATGTTTCTGATCTGGTCCCGTTGAAAATCAGCGCCACCTCTACAGCTGTCCCTTCTTCTCTGCGACTAATGAATGAAGACGAGACGAAACAGTATAATACTTTGATAGGACAGCAAGCAAAGTGCATAAGATCTTTTTAAGAAAATCTGCTGTGGCAAATATATTCATAGTATGTACTTGCTGATTAAATGATTAATTTGACAAATATTGAAAATTTCAGTGAAATGAATTATTTAATCCAAGTTCGCAATTATGACATCCGATGAACGATTTTTCAGAGTGCAAGGTCACTGCGGCGACACGTAAAAGCAAGGCGGAATTTTTGTTAACTTACCTGAATGATCGCACTTCTGTCCGCTCAAAAAGAATCCCATACCGGATGCTGAAAATGACATCACACTAGGAAAAAACAAAAACAAGAAAAGGAAAGATGAATGGTAGTACTGTGCATTTGCACATTATTTTAAAATACACATAAAATACGCAATTCAAGCTAAAAAATTTGCCGAAAATACCTAATCAGCTATCTGAAAGAGATTTTATGAATTGATAAACGGTTCACTCACGAATCCAAAGACTGTTGTTGCTAAATCTTGATATTCTGTTGACTGGTTGTTTTCCAGTTCAGGCACGAATCGAACTTCCAGGGTGGCCTGAAGAATTAGAACTTGATTGGGAACGGTTGCGGTAGCTGCAGGCAAGGGGGATCCAGTGGCAGGAACCTCAGGAGTGGTAGATGTGGGAGCTGCAGATGAGGTAGTAGGAACACACTAAAGTAATGCCACTTGTAGGATTACTGAGTTAGCTGGATAGCTGAACCGAGTAAAACTCGGAACACTCCCAAATCTGGAACGTGGACTGAAGTTAAAAGAGCTGTTCCAGGTTTTCCATTTTGGTGAACTCCACAAATCTGATCATTTTCTTACCTGTCTGTGCATAGCACAAGGCCAGATATCCAATAAAAACAAAATCAAGCATGTTTACTTCCAACGTAAATTTGAGATTTGTTTCAACTGAAGGAAATAAAGATTCTGTATTGTTTAAGGAAGTGAGACTAATAAATACCAACCCAGAGGGCAGGGTGTTGTGTGACATCAAAGACAATATGATTGTCGCCGCTTCCTTCTACTTGCTTTCTAAAAGCCACTTCAGACTCCTTGTAGATATAGACATTTCCAACGCATTATCTTTCAAGTTATTTGGCTTGCTTTACTCACGGTTGTGGTGACTTGTTTGGCTTGTCAGGCTGGCTTGATGTCGAATGGCTCGTATGATTAATCAAAATAAATCAAGGGTGTTCCAACACTCATTCAACAAAGAAAATAGGCCTTTACTATAATCAAGAGAGGCAAAACTCAAATAAAATGATAGGCAAACTTAAATTATCTATGTTTACGTTAAATGGTAAACGGTTGAGAACTGTCTCTCATCGGTGTCTTCCAGCCTCAAATTGCGCACACCTGTCTCTATTAATTGGCTGGAGCGCCATGGGAATTGTAGTCCTATAATTTTCTATGGCCTACAGAGGTCACCACTAGGTGGCAATATTCTTTTGACTATTTACACAAAACAAAACAAAATTGGCTCTAACATACCGGCCCCTATTGTTATGGGCATCTTTCATAACAATAAACAAACAAACAAAAAAGAGCCAGATAAAAAGGTTCAGACTTTAAGAGTCTATACTCTAGTTGTGATAGACAGATGGTCTCGATTGTCTATCCTCAGTTCTTATGCCTTATTCTGAGGCAGGCACCAGTAAGCAAATTTTGCTTATTGGTCTTTCCAGTGTATTTGTTTTTGTTTTGAGAAGAATACTTCGAACCAGTCCTCACGATCCAGGTCGCGTTTCCAGGACTCTTGCCATTAACCAGGATCCACGAGGTGCATGGATCATCAAAGGCAACAGATTTTAAGCAATCGTCAACATAAAAATTTCTTTTGACAGTGTCAGTAGCTTCAACAGGGAAGTCATCTTTGTTGCCGTCTGCAGTTTTGACAAAAGCATGGCTTGCACAGCTTGATGACGAAGTGGCACCAAACAGATGTACCGTCATCCTGTACTTGGCAAGAGGTAGACTGACATCACCTCCTGGCCACTAAAGAAAGCGAAGATAATCTCGATGTGCGGGAGCAACCCTCACATGATGGAACATCGCCTCAACATCAGCCATGAGGGATATTGGTTCTTGTCTGAATCGAATGAGCACACCAAGTAGCGTGCTGGTAAGATTGGGACCTTGTATGAGCTTGTCATTCAATGAAGCTCCTTGGTATGACGCAGAACAATCAAAGACTACACGGATGGTGCCTTTCTTTGGGTGATGAACCCCGCGATGCGGTATGTACCATACTTTTCCACTCTCAGGGTTGAGCTGTTCTTAGGGCAGTAGCTCAGCTTGACCTTTTGCTTCACACCTTCCAAGAATGTTCTATATTCGTAATGAAAGACCTTGTTCTTTTTAAATTTCCTTTTTAAGGATTCTGCTCTCTGCTCTGCAAGTTGGCGATTGTTTGGCATCATGACATCCTCCTGTTTGAATGGGAGTTCAAGCTGACAATGTCCATCGTTGATTTCAGCTGAATCTGACATGATCTTTAAGAATTGTCTGTCTTCAACCTGATCCAAAAATGCATAAGTCTGAACAGTCTTATTTGAGTTTGGACTGGGATAATGGGTAAGGTTTGTTGACCACCGGCCCCAGTGTGGTTGCTACCATCTAAGGAAACTAATTCACTACTTACGGAAGCTGTTTGTGTGTCTTTGTCAGAATTGCCTTTTTGTTCACTCCTTTTCTTGTATATGTGCAAGACTGTTGGGTGTTTTAATGAACACACTTCACATTTCATTCTCTTTTGACAGTCTTTGCTTAGATGTCCTTTTGTTAGACAGTCAAAACAAATTCCTTGTGCTTTCAAACAGTCAATCTTTTCTTTGTGAGATTTTTTGTTCATCTTACAGGTTTCAGAGGTATGTTCTCCTGCACAGAATACACAGAGCTTGTGAACAGTGATGGTCTTATTGTCCGATTTGGCGTTTTGGGAAGGTTTTTGTCCATCACTGACTCCAGGGCTTGTTACTGTTGCAAAACTACTTCCTTTATAACCATGGGCAGATTTATTGCTGGGTGATTTGTGCCCTTTAGCATTCCTTTTAGGCATGACATCCTGGATGTCCCCGAACAGAGGATCTGATGCAATACGTGCATGTCTTTCGATGAAGTAAACCAATTCTGGAAACTTTGCTTTTTTATTGTTGTGTTCATAGTAGCCATAGGCAGTTGCTCTCCACTTTTCCCTGAGTTTAAAGGGGAGTTTCATGATCACTTGTTTCATGTTTGATGAGCTATTCATTTCATCTAAAAATTCGATATCTTCCATTGTGTTATAACATCCTCGAAGAAAAATGGCATAAGCGTGCAATGCTTTTCTGTCTTCACTCTTAATGGCATTCCAATTCAACAATTTGTTCAGGCAAGCTGCTGCAATTAAGAGTTGATTCCCATAGTTCTCTTGGAGCAATCTCTTTGCTTCTAGATAGCCCTTTTTAGAGTCCATGTATCGACAACTTCTCAATAAGTCTTTAGCTTGGCCTTCCGTAAACTGCTCTAGAAAGAACAGTCTGTCTTTATAATTGTCCGTTTTCTCTTTAATTGTGTGCTCAAACATTCAGATGAATGAAAGGTACTGTAATGGATCTCCTTTGAAGATGGGTATTTATTTTGATGGAAGTAATATTAAGCGTTGCTCCTTCATCAGCATTTCAATAATTTTGTTTTGGCGCTGCATTACTTCAATTAAGTCACCATTTCCTGTTGTTGCATTTTGATTGTGACTTCGAGAGCTTTGTCTGACTTGGCTGGAGTAATGCTGTTGTGCTGATGTTCTTGTCTCCTGTGTGGGCCTTGTTTGCATTATTTGAACTTGACCACTAGGGGCACCATGGCCTGAGTTTGCCTTTTATTTGGAGTCCATGGAGACCTTTTGGTTGTCTTGCTCCCCGGTTTTCCCTTGGTCATCGTCATCGTCGTCATTATCATCAACATCATCATCATCATCAACAACATCATTATGGGCATCACTTCTCTGACCAGTATCATAATGCTCTTCCACAACATATACATCAGGATCACAGTTATTATCCTCGTAGGCTTCCAAGGTTTCTATTTTGGCTGTTGCGGCATCAATATCAGTTTGAAGCTCAAGCTTTTCCTTTTCAGCTCTGAGATTTGCTTTTATTGCCTCCGGTTCAGCTTCTTGTCTTTCAAGCGCATGTTTCTGTTGTAAAGCAGCAGTGCATCCCATGAGTGCTGCCCTCTCAGCCTCAGCCTTTCTTTATGTAGATCTACTACTGCCACTAGTATAGCGTCTAGAACCCTTCCTGCTAATGAGGCCAACTGATACCGCTTTATCTGGACTTGATATATCTGAGCCGTGATATATTTGAGCCATGCTCAAAAGAGGCAGCTGTAACAATCCATTTCTTTGCAACATCTTGAAATTCATTGAAATATGCGATCTTTGGGAGATACCGGTTAAAATGGTCCTTCTCTTGTTCTTGTTCTGACAGAATTTCTTGCACTGAGTGATGTAGGTGAAAACATTGTTGCATCTCAGTAATATATAATCAATCATAAGCGAATCAATGTGGTTCTTTTTGCTTGTGAGCAGACCTAATTTTGCTTTTATTTGGTTAATTAACTGAGCAGGTTTTGCTTCAACCATTAGACTTTCAACAATTGCAATATCCACATGATACGGCACAAGCCTGTTCCACAGAAATCCACGTTATCACAATTCAGGAAGTATCCAATGCAGTCCTCCAGCATTCACATTTGAAGTCAGAGATTTAGTAAACTCTAGATTCACATCCGTACGCATCCATTCATTTCCCAAACGTATTCAATTCATTCAATATTACGATGGGATCCAGTTAATTCAACACAGGCATTGTCCGTAACAAAAGTTCTCAACTCGCGGCTTCCTTCTACTTGCTTTCTAAAAGCCACTTCAGACGCCTTGTAGATATAGACATTTCCAACGCGTTATCTTTCAAGTTATTTGGCTTGCTTATTCACGGTTGTGCTTACTTGTTTATCTTGTCAGGGTGGCGTGATGTCGAATGGCTCGTGCGGTTAATAAAAATAAATCAAGGTTGTTCCAACATACATTCAACAAAGAAAATAGGTGTTTACAATAATCAAAACCAAATCAAATCAAAAGAGGCAAAACTCAAATAAAATGATAAGCCAACTTAAATGATCTATGTTTACCTTAAACGAAAAACGGTTGAGAACTGTTCGTCGGCGTCCTCCAGCCTCAAATTACGCACACCTGTCTCTATTAAATGGCTGGAGCGCCGTGGGAATTGTAGTCCTATAATTTTCTATGGCCTACAGAGGTCACCACTAGGTAGAAATATTCTTTTTACTATTTACACAAAACAAAACAAAACTGGCTCTAACAATTTCTGACCAAAAAAAAAAAAAAACCATTTGAAAGTATGATCAACAAATGGCCAGTTTTCATAAACACATATGTTTTTTAAAATTTTCTGTCAAGTTGTCACTTAAATTTTGGACACTGGAGAGTTTCATGTGAATTCCACACATAGAATCAGCATCTTCATCTTCATCAACTTCATTAATGGCACAATTGAAACTCTAAGGGACTGTGCTGACTGGATTGTGTATAAGGACTCATGTGACGTATGCATACTCAGACATAGTAATGTCATACGTAGCTTTCTGTAATTATATTTGCATATGCATTAAGCGACTGACGTCTAACAGTAGAAATGAAACATGCTGGTGCCATAAGTTGAGACATGTAGAAATACAGCACAAAGCAGTTAAATATGAAGCTAGATCTGCAATAAAAATGACCAAAGTAACCTGTGCCAAAACAGAAACCCCGCGACCCTGCCCAGGATAAGCGGGTATATGGATAAACCCTGCCCAGGATAAGCGGGTATATGGATAAACCTTGCCCAGGATAAGCGGGTATATGGATAAACCTTGCCCAGGATAAGCGGGTATATGGATAAACCCTGCCCAGGATAAGCGGGTATATGGATAAACCCTGCCCAGGATAAGCGGGTATATGGATAAACCCTGCCCAGGATAAGCGGGTATATGGATAAACCCTGCCCAGGATAAGCGGGTATATGGATAAACCTTGCCCAGGATAAGCGGGTATATGGATAAACCTTGCCCAGGATAAGCGGGTATATGGATAAACCTTGCCCAGGATAAGCGGGTATATGGACAAACCCTGCCCAGGATAAGCGGGTATATGGATAAACCTTGCCCAGGATAAGCGGGTATATGGATAAACCCTGCCCAGGATAAGTGGGTATATGGATAAACCCTGTTCAGGATAAGCGGGTATATGGATAAACCCTGCCCAGGATAAGCGGGTATATGGATAAACCCTGCCCAGGATAAGCGGGTATATGGATAAACCCTGCCCAGGATAAGCGGGTATATGGATAAACCCTGCCCATGATAAGCGGGTATATGGATAAACCCTGCCCAGGATAAGCGGGTATATGGATAAACCCTGCCCAGGATAAGCGGGTATATGGATAAACCCTGCCCAGGATAAGCGGGTATATGGATAAACCCTGCCCAGGATAAGCGGGTATAGATAATGGATGGCTGGATGAATTTAGGGCCAGATTTAGCCTTTTGCATGTAGGACAGGACAAGAAGCCTGGATTAGCTTTCATTCCCAAAAAAAAAAAAAATGTCAGTTTTCCTTAAACTCTAATGAACTGCATTTTACTCTGATAGAGAACATGGTACTGGCTGGCATTATGGAATATGGAATTAAAACATGGTATTAAGAAATGAAAACTGGCAATCAAACAAAAATAAAGAAAAAACAAATTGAGGGAACGAAATGTTAATATGCATTATGGCAGACTTGCATAGTTAATTCCTTATGAAACATAACTGTACTAGAAACTGCACATTTGGAAGTTTCAAATGCTATCAACCTACCTCTTGCTCAAATGGAGTAATTGTAATTGTCAAGATCCACAATGGAGCAGAAGGATACATCCAGTCTTGCCGAAGTTGAGAAGTCTGTAGACAATGAGATTCCACATCGGAATGTAAACTGCACAACTGAGTGTGTCCTGAATCCCCAAGATACATCCAAGGGTCAGGGTCAGTAATCTCATGAAATATTTAACAGTCTTGTACTCAGGTAAAATGTAAGACTTTTTTAATAAAGCAATGGCAGTATATATAAAATTGTTGCTGATTAAGTTACCTGATGTCATTTATAAGACATGATTAAATGCTAAAACATTGAGAATGAATGCAAAGTTCATTGCAGAGCAAGAAACGGTTCTACTAAGTGTGCTGATAAACGAGGCAATAAAAGTTATGCTATACATTTCATTGATCTAAAACCATTAATTTATTTAACTCAGAAGGAAACGCTAAAAGACAGAGAATAGCAATTAGTTTAAGTTTGTGCGTGTAAGCGAGAGAGAGAGAAAATGTGGGATGTGTGTGTGTGTGTCTTATGTATCTTAGTTATTTAGCAGGTTCATCAACTGAAGACATAATCGTCAGTGAATATGTATGCGTCAGTTTGTTTGCACAAGGTGTGTCTGGTATTTGAACAAACAAACAGAGTAATAGAAAGCAGCAAAAGGAGCGAATACGGACAATGGAGATACGTGATTACAGAAAAACGAAAGTAGTATGAGTCAGAGTAGTGATATGAAAGATATGCGATTAAAATAGTAATAAAGGACAGTCACCTAACTGTACCGGTAGACCAAGAATCCTCATACATTACCAGGTAGTGAGAGTACTGTAATAACCGTCACCGGAGACAAGTTACAGAACCAAGCAGAAAGATTTGCAGGAGGCACAAGCAGCGAATACACTGAAATACTTTACTTTGAACATTTATAGAAAACAGCAAACAGGACCAGCAGGTATACACGCTAGAGACTACACACGCTACACAGTTGGCACTATTTGAGGAACAATAACGTGTTTTCAACGTACAAAAATTCCAAGTTACTCACACATTCAAAGGACTGTCTATGAGTAACCATAAAAAGTACTGATATCAAAATTGGGCTATCCATCCATCCATTCTCTTTAAACTGTTTAATCCAGGTCAAGGTTGCAGTGGCAAAATTGGGCCAAGTTACAGAAAACAACATTGGCTATCTTACCTCACACAAATTAAAAATGCTGGATTCCAGAGCAGTGGTACCCAGTGTTTCCTAATTATTTAGTCATTTCCTAATTGTAAAGTAACTTGGCCCTGTGTTTTTTCATCTTACCATCTGAAGTGAATGTGAGTTTCGCCACAAAGACCATACAGTGGAAAAAGCAATAGTAAAAAAAAATATTTTTAGTCAATTAGCAGTTAGCAAGTGAGCCAGCGTAACAAGTAATAAGAAATTTGCTTGAGTCCAAGGTGGGATTTGAACCCCTACCTCTCACTCGTCCGAAGGTCCCATGGGCAAATCCACAACCAGTAAGCTACTAGCAAACAAGCTGGAGGGCGGAGGGGGGCTACAATTGTTTAATATTTTTGTTTAAACGTGTGAAGTTGTTTGTGAATTCTATCCATTTACATGAGTTCTGAAGGTGAAGGTGCATAATGTTTCTAAGGGCTGAGAGTCTGTCGTGACTGTGATCATCTCTGTAGGAAAAGCTCCATAGGTATGCGGCATGCCGTAACATGGCAGGATGGCATGCTGTGCCATGGCGGGATGGCATGCCGTAACATGGCGGGATGGCATGCCGTAACATGGCGGGATGGCATGCCGTAACATGGCGGGATGGCATGCCGTAACATGGCAGGATGGCATGCTGTGCCATGGCGGGATGGCATGCCGTATCATGGCGGGATGGCATGCCGTAACATGGCGGAATGGCATGCCGTAACATGGCAGGATGGCATGCCGTAACATGGCGGGATGGCATGCCGTAACATGGCGGAATGGCATGCCGTAACATGGGGGGATGGCATGCCGTAACATGGCGGGATGGCATGCCGTAACATGGCGGAATGGCATGCCGTAACATGGGGGGATGGCATGCCGTAACATGGGGGGATGGCATGCAGTAACATGGCAGGATGGCATGCTGTAACATGGGGGGATGGCATGCCGTAGCATGGGGGGATGGCATGCTGTAACATGGCGGGGATGGCATGCCGTAACATGGGGGGATGGCATGCCGTAACATGGGGGGATGGCATGCCGTAACATGGCGGGATGGCATGCTGTAACATGGGGGGATGGCATGCCGTAGCATGGGGGGATGGCATGCCGTAACATGGGGGGATGGCATGCCGTAACATGGGGGGATGCCATGCCGTAACATGGGGGGATGGCATGCCGTAACATGGCGGGATGGCATGCCTACAAGCCCAATAGTAGAATGTAAGGGGGGGGAAGGGGGAAAAATAAATAAATGAATGAATCATTACTAGTTTCATGTGGCTGTGAGTGTATGTGGGTTTAGATGTGAAGGTGTATGTGTTGGTATAAGAAAGTAGGGAATTGATAATCGAGTGCCCTGTTTGCTTAATATGTTGCATTTGGTTGTTTGTGGAGACAGTAATTTTTTCCCTGGGATATATATACGAGGGGATCAGCCCACTGCATAATATTTAGTTTTTTCTTTGTTTCCTGGGTCAGGAGGATAAGTCATCTTGGCGACAAAACTGCCGACCATATTACTTTCCCAGAGAATTCGCCTCTACGGTTTTTTTAGACATCAAAGTGGATGCAAAGACATGCATTGTAGGTGCAGCAAAGTGTAAATTTCATAACGTCAGACGACCATCATAGCCAGGACTTAATAATAATTGTTGAGATTAATTTAGTCACAGCACTTATCAGTCTGTCAGGAGACATTATTCAAAAATATTATACGATATAATAATACTTTATTGTCTGATTACACAGAAATATATCTTGCATCTAAAAGTGGCACAGTTTGACATAGATACAAAGATGAAAGACATATACATCGACACAAAACATACAGATATTACATTCACATAAATATCTCTCTGATTATATCCCTCACCATCAAACTGAAATCACATTGTTGGACCTCGCATTCAGCATTCAAACGAATTCTGGGATAAAAGAGGCTTGAATCGTATGCGTCGGTACTGTGGGATTCCACATTGCTTCACTGACGGGATAACCTGAAACATGTGGGAGGTGTAATTGGCGATATTATCGTTTTTCGGAATGTGTGGATGCTTAATAAATATGGACTTTCATACTAACGCCAAAAAGACAGAAGCTACTTAGGCCTAGATGTTCCTCTGACATGGGATAGGGTTATTAGACGGCTGTGTACTTTGATTTGAAATTATCGAAACTACGAGCAACGTGTCTGTAGGACATCTATCTGAAGTTTCACTACTTGGCCACCGGAGTCGCCATTTCCCACATTTCCCACGAGTCTGAGTTTGCATAAATATGTGCAGGTTTTTACATCAATTTTGTTTTTATAAATCCTTAATCCGCTGGGTAAAGTGGTGTAGACCTTTTTTGTGAGCACGCACATTTTTCATAAATGAGGCCCCAGGAGTATAAGGTACTGTAACAGTCTTTATATCAATATGTCATTAAATATTAAACCCACAAATATATCGTTCACAGTAAACCCACTAATATACACGATATGACCTAAAGTATCTGGACACCCATTGGTCTGGGGCTGTTTTTCATGGCCTGGGCTAGGCTCTTTAGTTCCAGTGAAGGCAAATCCTAATGCTACAGCATACAATTGCATTCTACGCAATTCTGTGCTTCCCCAACAGTCTCGGGAAGGCCCTTTCCTGTTTCAGCATGACAATGCCCCCGGGCACACAGCCAGCGAGGTCCATATAGAAAAGGTTTTTGTCAAGAACGGTGCAGAAGAACTTGACTGGCCTACACAGAGCCCTGAACTCAACTGCATTCAGCACCTTTGGGACCAATTGGAACACCAACTACAAGCCAGGCCTAATTACCCAATCAGTGCCTGACCTCACTAATGCTTTTCTGGCTGAATGGAAGCAAATCCATTCAACATTCCAACATCTAGTATAAAGAAGAGTGGAGGTTGTTATAGCAGCAAATCATTAAGCAAAGGACGAACTCCATATGACTGCCCATGATTTGAGATGAGATGTTGGATGTCAGGTGTCCACATACAGATACATTACATGACCAAAAGTATGTGAGTGGGTCTGATATCATGTCTTGCAGCTTAGATTCTACCTGAATGTATTTGTATTGTTGGTCTTTCTCTGTGTTTTTTTATTTTTTTAATATTGATGCATTTCATGTTTTGACCAAATCAAATTATACGCACTGGTTGCTATGGCAATAAAGTACCGAATACGACTGAACTGAACTGAACTGAACTTTGAATGTGGGCTAGGTCAAGAATCCTGGGCTGCTGTTTTCACCCATTGACTTGACCGATCTTCCTTTTTCCACAATGGAATGCTATTGCAGAATAGACCAATGCTGCTGCAGAATCCAGTTTCATATTAAATGCTGGTCTCCACGGGTACCTGGACCGGCAGAATGGCATTAATTGTCGGTTGTTGCTCAAACCCAATCTTTCACTCACAGTACTATAAGGCCAGGCTGCCCGGTCCTTTTCCTGCAGATCTGCTGTCCTGTAGGTTTTCACTCCAACCCTAACAGAGCACACCTCATTCAACAGCTAGAGCAGGGCTGCCCAACCCTGTTCCTGGTGATCTATCATCCTGTAGGTTTCAACTCCAGCCCTAACAAAACACAACTCATTCAACAGCTAAAGCTCTGCATTGAGCTGCTAATTAGTAGAGTCAGGTGTGCCAAATTAGGGTTGGAGTGAAACGTACAGGACAGCAGATCTCCAGGGACAGGATTGGGCAGCCCTGATTTTGACAATCAGCACTATAGCAGTCCACCGCAGAGCAGGTGAGGTAAAAGTAGTTTGTGAACGGTCAACATGCTTGTCTGCATGTAATGCAAAGCTTGTTCCATTGAAGTCAATGACAATTCCAAGTCATCACTAATTTCCAATTCTTCTTATGGATTTCACGGTAATCTTAATGGGTCCATGCAGTACTGCCTGAAGTGTTGTTTCAAACTGAAAAAGAGGAAAATAATGAAGTATGACCAAACAAAAATGCTGAAATCTTATTCAAATCTGTAGAGAGTAATCAATGGATTACCATAACAGGACAAAAGTGTGTTCAGCTCTGAGATGATATTCACTGCAAATAAATTACAACTGACAATCAAATAGATCAAGTAAAATGTATTTAAACAAAGAAATATAAATATGCATTATGACTCAGCCTTGAAATAGTTCATTTCTTGTGAAAGAAACACGACCACACTAAAAGTTGCATTTTTGGACTTTTGGCCAACCTACCTGACGCACAGAAGAAATAATTGTAATGTTGTCAAGAGCAACAGTGGAACGGAGGGCAACATCCAGTCTCGCCAATGTTGTGAGGCCTGTAGACATTGAGAGATTTTACATGAGAATGGTAAACTACATTAGAGAGCAAGCAGGAAAACCACATGCATCCAAGGGACAGTGATGTCATTAAATATGTACTGACTGTTTGAAAAGGCTGTCGTGGACAGAGGAGCTGTTATATTTGGACCAGCTGTCGAAGTTCTGTTGGCTGTTGTAGTTGGAGGGGCGGTTGTAGTTGGAACAGCTGTGGGAGTTGGTGCAAATGTTGTATTTGGAGCTATTGTTATATTTGGACCATCTGTTGAAGTTCTGTTGGCTGTTGTAGTTGGAGGGGCAGTTGTGGTTGGAACAGCTGTGGGAGTTGGTGCAAATGTTGTATTTGGAGCTATTGTTATATTTGGACCAGCTGTTGAAGTTCTGTTGGCTGTTGTAGTTGGAGGGGCAGCTGTGGTTGGAACAGCTGTGGGAGTTGGTGCAAATGTTGTATTTGGAGCTATTGTTGTAGTTGGAGTGACTGTTGTAGTTGGGGCAATTGTTGTAGTTGGGACAGCTGTTGTAGTTGGAGCAACTGTTGTAGTTGGTGTGACTGTTGTAGTTGGGGCAACTGTTGTAGTTGGAGTGACTGTTGTAGTTGGAGCAAATGTTGTAGTTGGAGAAAATGTTGTAGTTGGGGCAATTGTTGTAGTTTGAGTGACTGTTGTAGTTGGAGCAGCTGTGGTATTTGGAGCAACTGTTGTGGTTGGAGCGACTGTTGTTGTTGGAGCAAATGTTGTAGCTGGAACAGCTGTTGTAATTGGAGCAAATGTTGTATTTGGAGCAGCTGTTGTAGTTGGAGGGGCAGGTGTAGTTGGAGCAGCTGTTGTTGTTGGAGCAAATGTTGCAGTTGGAGCAAATGTTGTATTTGGAGCAATTGTTGTAGATGGAGCGATTATTGCAGTTGGAACGACTGTGGTATTTGGAGCAATTGTTGTGGTTGGAGTGACTGTTGTATTTGGAGCAAATGCTGAAGTCGGTGCGATTGTTGTAGTTGCAGCAGTTGTGGTAGTGGGAGCAGTTGTTGTAGTTGGAGCAGTTGTGGTAGTGGGAGCAGTTGTTGTAGTTGGAGCAGTTGTGGTAGTGGGAGCAGTTGTAGTTGGAGCAGTTGTGGTAGTGGGAGCAGTTGTAGTTGGAGTAGTTGTGGTAGTGGGAGCAGTTGTGGTAGTGGGAGCAGTTGTTGTAATTGGAGCAGTTGTGGTAATGGGAGTAGCTGTTGTAGTTGGAGCAGTTGTGGTAGTCGGAGCAGTTGTTGTAGTTGGAGCAGTTGTAGTGGGATCAGTTGTGGTAGTGGGAGCAGCTGTTGTTGTGGGAGCAGTTGTGGTAGTGGGAGCAGTTGTGGTAGTGGGAGCAGTTGTTGTAGTTGGAGCAGTTGTGGTAGTGGGAGCAGTTGTGATAGTGGGAGCAGATGTTGTAGTTGGAGCATTTGTGGTAGTGGGAGCAGTTGTTGTAGCTGGAGCAGTTGTGGTAGTGGGAGCAGTTGTCGTAGTTGGAGCAGTTGTGGTAGTGGGAGCAGTTCTTGTAGTTGGAGCAGCTGTGGTAGTGGGAGTAGTTGTGGTAGTGGGAGCAGTTGTTGTAGTTGGAGCAGTTGTGGTAGTGGGGGCAGTTGTTGTCATTGGAGCAGTTGTGGTAGTGGGAGCAGTTGTTGTAGTTGGAGCAGCTGAGGTAGTGGAAGCAGTTGTGGTAGTGGGAGCAGTTGTCATAGTTGGAGCAGTTGTGGTAGTGGGAGCAGTTGTTGTAGTTGGAGCAGTTGTGGTAGTGGGAGCAGTTGTGATAGTGGGAGCAGATGTTGTAGTTGGAGCATTTGTGGTAGTGGGAGCAGTTGTTGTAGTTGGAGCAGTTGTGGTAGTGGGAGCAGTTGTCGTAGTTGGAGCAGTTGTGGTAGTGGGAGCAGTTGTTGTAGTTGGAGCAGCTGTGGTAGTGGGAGTAGTTGTGGTAGTGGGAGCAGTTGTTGTAGTTGGAGCAGTTGTGGTAGTGGGGGCAGTTGTTGTCATTGGAGCAGTTGTGGTAGTGGGAGCAGTTGTTGTAGTTGGAGCAGCTGAGGTAGTGGAAGCAGTTGTGGTAGTGGGAGCAGTTGTCATAGTTGGAGCAGTTGTGGTAGTGGGAGCAGTTGTTGTAGTTGGAGCAGCTGTGGTAGTGGGAGCAGTTGTGGTAGTGGGAGCAGTTGTAGTTGGAGCAGTTGTGGTAGTGGGAGCAGTTGTGGTAGTGGGAGCAGTTGTTGTAGTTGGAGCAGTTGTGGTAGTGGGGGCAGTTGTTGTCATTGGAGCAGTTGTGGTAGTGGGAGCAGTTGTTGTAGTTGGAGCAGCTGTGCTAGTGGGAGCAGTTGTAGTTGGAGCAGTTGTGGTAGTGGGAGCAGTTGTGGTAGTTGGAGCAGTTGTGGTAGTGGGAGCAGTTGTTGTAGTTGGAGCAGTTGTGGTAGTGTGAGTAGTTGTTGTAGTTGGAGCAGTTGTGGTACTTGGAGCAGATGTGGTAGTGGGAGCAGTTGTTGTCGTTGGAAGAGTTGTGGTAGTGGGAGCAGTTGTAGTGGGATCAGTTGTGGTAGTGGGAGCAGTTGTGGTAGTGGGAGCAGCTGTTGTTGTGGGAGCAGTTGTGGTAGTGGGAGCAATTGTTGTAGTTCGAGCAGGAGTGGTAGTGGGAGCAGTTGTTGTAGTTGGAGCAGTTGTGGTAGTGGGAGCAGTTGTTGTAGTGGGAGCAGTTGTGGATGTGGGAGCAGTTGTTGTAGTTGGAGCAGTTGTGGTAGTGTGAGCAGTTGTTGTAGTTGGAGCAGTTGTTGTAGTGGGAGCAGTTGTGGTAGTGGGAGCAGTTGTTGTAGTTGGTGCAGTTGTGGTAGTGGGAGCAGTTGTAGTTGGAGCAGTTCTGGTAGTGGGAGCAGTTGTGGTAGTGGGAGCTGTTGTTGTAGTTGGAGCAGTTCTTGTAGTTGGAGCAGTTGTGGTAGTGGGAGCAGTTGTGGTCGTGGGACCAGTTGTAGTTGGAGCAGTTGTGGTAGTGGGAGCAGCTGTTGTTGTGGGAGCAGTTGTGGTAGTGGGAGCAATTGTTGTAGTTCGAGCAGATGTGGTAGTGGGAGCAGTTGTTGTAGTTGGAGCAGTTGTGGTAGTGGGAGCAGTTGATGTAGTGGGAGCAGTTGTGGATGTGGGAGCAGTTGTTGTAGTTGGAGCAGTTGTGGTAGTGTGAGCATTTGTTGTAGTGGGAGCAGTTGTGGTAGTGGGAGCAGTTGTTGTAGTTGGTGCAGTTGTGGTAGTGGGAGCAGTTGGAGCAGTTGTGGTAGTGGGAGCTGTTGTTGTAGTTGGAGCAGTTCTTGTAGTTGGAGCAGTTGTGGTAGTGGGAGCAGTTGTGGTCGTGGGACCAGTTGTAGTTGGAGCAGTTGTGGTAGTGGGAGCAGTTGTAGTTGGAGCAGCTGTGGTAGTTGGAGTGACTGTGGTAGTTGGAGCAATTGTTGTAGTTGGAGCAGTTGTGGTAGTGTGAGCAGTTGTTGTAGTTGGAGCAGTTGTTGTAGTGGGAGCAGTTGTGGTAATGGGAGCAGTTGTTGTAGTTGGTGCAGTTGTGGTAGTGGGAGCAGTTGTAGTTGGAGCAGTTGTGGTAGTGGGAGCTGTTGTTGTAGTTGGAGCAGTTCTTGTAGTTGGAGCAGTTGTGGTAGTGGGAGCAGTTGTGGTCGTGGGACCAGTTGTAGTTGGAGCAGTTGTGGTAGTGGGAGCAGTTGTAGTTGGAGCAGCTGTGGTAGTTGGAGTGACTGTGGTAGTTGGAGCAATTGTTGTAGTTGGAGTGACTGTTGTAATTGGAGCAGCTGTTGTAGTTCGAGCGACTGTTGTAGTTGAAGCAAATGTGGTAATCTGAGTGATTGTTGTGGTTGGAGGAAATGTTGTAGTTGGAGGGATTGTTGTTGTTGGAGCAGCTGTGGTAGTTGGAGTGACTGTTGTAATTGGAGCAATAGTTGTAGTTGGAGTGACTGTTGTAGTTGGAGCAGCTGGTGTGGTTGGAGTGATCGTTGTTGTTTGAGTGACTGTTCCAGCAGTTGTTGTAGCAGCTGTTGAGTGATTTTAAGTTTAGATTTTGAAAACTTAAAAAGCTGAGTTTTATAGCCAAAAATTATCACGATACATTAAGTGGAAGAGAATAAATAAGTGGACATGATTAAATGTGGCTGTTGATTTTTACACTGCACACACACGCAAACACACAGCCCTGCACTGTGCTTTTTCCTTCATCCACCATCCTGTACCACTGATGTCTCTCTGTGCCACTGGATTAGCATGAATTAGTACGAATGAGTGACATCCTTTGAGTCACAACTAAAAAAAACGTTTCTTACCACTAGGTGGCACTCCTGTCTCCTAAAACGATTATGCCCACAATAAATTTCATGACTGGACCATATTCATTTTCTCAATCACACACCTTCATAAAAAGATGTTGAGGTGATGATCAAAGTTTGACAATGTAATATAAGAAAACAAGTTGTTAAATCACTGCCATGGACTGCTGTCTTAAGTGGGGACAAAGGTGATAATAATACTTCGGGCCCAAAGATGAGGACAAATAAAATACTGCAGGGATCACGTACAACTTCATTCAGCGGTGATGGGGCCTAGTGTCAGGTTTTTCACAGGGCCCAAAATCACTGGCAGTGCCTCAGCTGCCATGATATGTTTGTATTTATAGCAGTGGACTAAAATGGCAAATGTTTTTATTTTATTTTTATTTTTATTTATTTTATTTTTTTTCCGACAGTGCCAGGTCATATTAAAGTAGATTCATTTGAATGTTTAAAAATATTAAACGGGCAGTTCACCCAAAGCTGAAATTGACAAAACACGCGTTTTAGGCTTCTGGCCTGTACAGGCATGAGATGGTGTCGCTGTGAGTTACTATTTCTGATAACCCCCCCCCCCCAAAAAAGAGTTGATTTAATATGGATTAATGTGCCTCAAGGTTACACAATAATTGAGTACTCTTTATAGCGGTATGAATTTACGGACAGGATTAGCGACGCAAGTTCTAAAACCTAAAGATAAAAAGGGTGAGGGTTAACGTGGGTTCAATGAACGAGGGCGCTGGTGGGGAAATGTATTCTACTCTACAAGCCTTAAAAAGTGTAAAAGAAGAAATCACCAAACAGATAGGTGACTTAAAAGCAGATATCCAAAAACACTCAACTGAACTGAAATATTCAACTGAATTTTTTTAAATTACCTAAGTAAGTGAAGCACTTGCTAATGGGTTTTAAAAAACACAAAAGATAATATTCGGGAAGTTGAATCCATAACCTGGAGATGAATGAAAAGACGGCAACCGGCGCACCGATGAAACAACAAAAATATACCTTTCGAAACAATATAAACTACTGACTGAAAAGGCGGATTATTTGGATAATAAATCCGTGCAGGACAACGTGAGGATTTATCAGGTGAAAGAATGAAGCGAGGAAGACGACGCTGGGATTTCTGAAAGGTTTCATGTCAGAGAAGCTGGATATTCTAATGAAGCAGTTGAACATCGTAGCCGACCATCGTTTCCTCCTGAACAAACCCACTGGAGACGACGTAACTCCGCGCTCCATCGTGGTTCCCTTTTTACCCTTTGGGACGCTCGCCAAAAGGTTTTGAAATCACCTTGAGCTCAAAACCAGATCATTTACAAGGGTAAGCGGATTCCTTATGATCAACACAGAGGCGTCACTAGGGGGGTGCGGACCGTACCGGGTGACACCGAAATGACTGGCAATCAATTTTTTGCGCAGTGTGTTGTGTAGCGACCGGTTGAAACTGCTAATTTCTCCGTTGCAGTTTACTGCCGGTTGATTTAATTAGCGGTATGAATGTGACGAGAAGCGCTTTGTTCTTTGAATGCATAACACGCGATTCCTTGCCCCCCAGGTCAACAACTTCCAACAGCACGGTCGACAACATCGGGTGACACCAACGGTCGACTGCACCGGGTGTCACCGACCCTAGTGACGCCACTGGATCAAGATGACTTTTGTAAGGTGCAGAAAGAAACAGGTCAATTCATGCTTTTACTCAAAGTCACGTCTCTACCACTCAGGTGTCGTACTAGTCCGGCGGCACCAGACTAACACAGTTGGCGCGCTTCGGTAGTTCCAGATGAAACGGTGCGCAAATGAAGCTCTGTGGTCTGTTCGTAAGTAGCCACAGAATTATATTTGGAGAGAGGCGTTGCGGTAGAATTTTGCGAATGTAAATTCTTTGGCGCTTTGAGGCCACATGAAGACGCACCTGCGAGGTCCGTTTCATCAGGTTGAGCTGCAGGGTATGTCTACAAAACTTGTAACTTTTCAACTAAACTATCCAGATAGACAAATACTACTTTCGGTAAGAGGTCACATAGCTTAATTTCATTTTTTGGGTGAACTGCCCCTTTATCAAACTACATTTTATTACTAAAAATCAAAAATCAAAAATCAAATCTGAGCAACTGTTCTGATTAAATTATTTGCAGGCACATCAAATGTTTGGTCATGGACCCTTCGCGTTACTTCACTCTAAATTGTGACAGAAAGGTGAGCTCACTTCAGTGAACTCCAAACATCTAATCATTTTCTTACCTGACTGTCCAAAGGACAAATATCCAATAAACAAAATAAAATAAAACATGTTTGCTTCCAGCACAAAGTTAGCTTGTTCCAGGTGAAGGAGGGAAAAAGAATTCTGTCTTGTTTAAGGAAGTAGGACTGATAAATAGCCTACCAGTCCAGAGGGGAGGGTGTTGTGTGATATGAAAGGCAATAGGATTGCTGCCAAAAAGCAACTGAAAGTGTGATCATCAAATGGCTTGTTTTCATAAACACGGGAATTATTTGTTTATATTTTTTTCCAGTTGTCACATTTTTTGACCCTGGAGGGTTTTGTATCATGGGAATTAAGACATAGGATCAGAACCTTCACGAACCACCGCATTTCCAATTACAATGACTTTATGAAATAGAATTAGTTATCTCTTCAAGTAGGGTAACAAAGCTGGATCTGGTCCTGAACAGGGAACTGCTGGTTGGCTACTTCCCCACTGCCATGGTGAGGGTACGCGGCCACCCTGAAGTTCTTGTGGGAACCAATGAGCGAAGCCCCAGTCCACTAACTCATGAGCGCTAACAAGGTGCGATTATCACTAACGCCATAAATGAACACAGTCAACAAGGACAAAATGTGAACAGGAAGGAGAATCTTTCAGTGACTGACAAGATGCTTTGTTGTTGGTTGCTATGATATTAGGTTAATGATATGGTCAGTAGCCCTCTGCAGTCAGTAAAGTACTTTGTACAGTGTTATCTTGGGGGAAAATTATTATTAGGTGAGTCAGTTCAGAACATAAGGAAATCTGTGGCTGCTTCCGAAATCGCATACTATGCACTACGTTCTATATGTCATTTTTAACATGTCCAAAACAATAGCATGAATGAAATAGCATACAAAAAATACCAGGATGTCATGCTGCATTGAATGAAATATCGTAGCATACAAACACTGCACACTGTGTTTGGCATGAGTATCCCACAATACATAGTTCACAGCCCAAGCAACCAGACATCAACCAATAATGGCACAGGGGGGTGGAATACTGCACACCTGTCTCACACTATTATCAACGTACAAGGTGCTGAAAGGAAGTGGAGCTTTTTACTCTCATACAAAAATGCGCTGAATGATAGTATATGTAGTACGTAGTGTGCAATTTCAGACACAGCCTGTGTCTTTCTACTGTGTGCTGCTGCTGTCTTTTCTGAACCCACTGACACAAAGGTTCCTCACTCCTTCCTGGGGTTACCACTCAATAATGCCCACAAGGAATTCTTACTTAAACTACAGGCTTCCCATTCGTATTATTATGTAAAGTTTTATTAGGAAATGTACTGTGTGTGTAGAAGAAGACATACTTTATTGAACCCTGTGGGGTAATTTGTCCTCTGCATTTGACCCATCCTTAGTTACCTAGCTGCCTCTCTTGTGCTGCGCCCGGAGACCAACTCCAGGTATGAGGCAAGCGCCTTGGTCAAGGGCACCTGCAGGAGCGCACATAACATGCATTTCTGCACAGGAAAGGCCCCAAGCCGAAATTCAAACCCACGACCGTCTTGCTGTGAGGTGACAGTGCTAACCACTATACCACCGTGTCCGCCCTTTAACACGAGCTCATTGTGCTTCTAAACGTCCGTGAGTGAGTGACCACAATTTGCCATGCACAGCCCAAGAAGAAGAAGTTGCTGTTCTCCTTTATATCTCATAGGACAGGATGTATGTTACGCCTGTGACACTTAAATTCAGGGATGTTCCGGTCCGTTGTGGCGGAACCGGAAATGCCCGGGAAAAAATACGTCTGCAGTAGCTTGCTTCCTAGTGCACAAGAAGCTAGGTAGCTATGTTGTTTTGCATCCTTATAACTCGTGCGCAAAGATAGATAGTTTTGAATTTGCCAACTATGAAACGGAATCCCAAGAAAACACTAGCCGCAGCAAGTAAGAAGTACGTCGTTTTTCTGACTAGTAGCTTTCAAGGAAGTTTACAATCCAATGAGTCAGATGGAGCAAATCGCTAGCTTGCTAACTGGTTCTCACATCAATATACCTTACTCGTAACGTGTTATTTTACGTGTTTGACTGGCCTCAACTGAGCTGTCCAGAGAATATTCTAACGGTGCATCTGCAATAAATGTACGTAGCAGTAGCTTGGCTTTATAATTGTATTACTTATTAATATTACCGCTGAGTGGCTACCTATCAGTCGTGTGTGTAGCAAACAAGCTGAGTTAAGTTACCTAGCACCTAGCTAGTCAGCTAGCACAGCAAGTAGCAAAAGTGTTATGTAGCTTGATTGTGCTAACTTTACTTGTAGTAGCTACAAGAATTTGGGTTTTTACCAAGGGAAAGCGTTGCAATTAAATGAACTATTTTCTGTTTCAGGACGCCGTGCTCAAAATAGCTGTTAGGTTTTCAGCATTGAAAATGGACAGAGACCTATTGCGACAGTCCTTGTCATATCATGGACCGAGTCTGTATTCATTTCTAAAAGGTGAACAGAATGAGAATCCGGACTTTAAGTTAATTGCGTCAGACCTCTCCAAGGCCCCGAACCAAAGGTAACCAATTTTACTAGTACTGAAATACACACGTTAGTGTTGCTTATAAAATTCAGCTTTCAGCATTTTGAACCTATTTCTGCGGAAAAAGCACTGGGTCGCTTACTCTTGAGGAAGATCACACAAAAAAACTACAGTTTCACTTGATTTTAAGGAGCGTTGCTTTATTTGTAACTAGTTTGTCTGTTTTTCAAAGGAGAGACAAGAGTACCGACAGTGCGTCTGTTGAGCAGTTCATCGCTAGAAAAGCGGATCTCCTGTTTGCGCATTCGTGGAAATCGAGCACGCCCGCTGAAGACGAGTGGCCGGAAGAGACGGAAGGTAGCACGGATCTTCGACACGTTCCTTGACAGACACCGTAATTTTCATTGCAGCTATTTATATATTTTTTTAATTAATTTCTTTAAAAAACGTATTCTCCACAGAGCCATATGCAGTCATGCCGCCTCTGGAGCAGTTTTTGGACGTCCCATTCGATGAAAGGCGGGACCTGTTCTACCGGGATGTGGAGCGCGGGGACGCAGTTATCGGGCGAATCAACTCCATCCGGGACTTTGGATTTTTCGTCACACTCGTTTGCGTGGGCGGAGGACTAGAGAGGGATATCGAGGACCTGGAGCTCACAGTAGGTCACTCCACACAAGGAGAACTAAAGTCGCTTTTCCAACACATGGTACTCGACTCGACTCAACTTTTTTTGGTTTTCCATCGGGCAAAAGTTGTGGATAGTACCTGGTACCTGGTACTTTTTTTGGTATCACGTCCGTCGAGGTTCCAAGCAATACCAAAATGTGAAGTGGAAACACTGCAGACCACTGATTGGTCAGAAACGGCAGTTTCATGCAGCGTCGCTATGACGACCAGCTACATTGACGGGGTACTATCTGCAGTGGAAAACGAAGTACCTGGTACCAAAAGCGAGTCGAGTCGAGCCGGTACCATGCGGTGGAAAAGCGGCTTAAGCAGTACAGCAGGAGAGGCAGTGCTGCACTGTGAACACAGTCACCACTACAGGGGAGTAGTTAGTACAGGCAGCTCTATTCACGTGACTGTATGCAAGATGCAGCACAGCATCGAGTGCCGTATTACCTTTATAAAATGGTTACAGCACATTGAAACAGTTAATTGATGAGACGTTATTTTTTAATTTTATTTCGCAAGTAGCGGTTTGTGTGCAGAATGATACTGAGGTTGTTAGGGTTGGAGTGAAAACCAACAGGACAGTAGATCTCCAGGAACAGGGTTGGGCAGCCCTGCTAAAAAAAAATGTGTTTTTGTAATCTGTGGATGCGCAATCCCAATCCCACAGCCTCACCCTCTCTCCCTGCTCTGTCCTCCTCCTCAGGCACTGTGTCCCATCAGAGACGTGCCGTCCAATGGAAACCACGACGACCCTCTATCATACTACCATATCGGAGATCTCATTAGAGGTGTGTCTGGTAGGCCATTCCAACAAAACATTTAACTCGCAGCAAGGACCGATCCGTTTCTGGATTTAGTTACAATTTATGCTCTCAATTAGCTCAATCATTTCTTGATCTGACATATAAGCACCAGCTACAGCAGCAGGCTGCAAGTGTGTGCTAAAGATTTTACTGTGCTCAAGTACAGGAGTGAACCAGTGTAGTTTATAAAGCTGTCAGAAAACTAAAACGAAGGTAATTGGACGGAGCAAAAATCAGCCTGCATACTGGCCCTCCAGGACCGGTGTTGTGCGCCCCTGCTTGAACTCATGCTTTTTCTCCACACTTTGGAATAACCAACCACTGCTAATTATTCAGGAGAGCGCAGACAAGCCCATGCTGTCCTCTGAAGCATGCCAAGCCAAGCCAAGCCAAGCCAAGCCAAGCCAAGCCATGCCATGCCATGCCATGCCAAGCGCCGTCTGACTGGAGTATCGTGTGTTTTTTTTTACAGCTGGGGTGAAGGACATTGACCGTTACCATGGCAAACTGACCCTCTCTCTCCACACCTCTTCACTCTCCCCACACCTGGCCAAGCTGAAGCTGGGGGTGATTAGTAAAGAAGACCTGCCGTTACACTACATGTGAGGAGAAACACGGTTCTTACGGGTCTTTCGATTGGTGTGTGAAACGGGGGGGTGTTGTGGGGGGGGGGGGTTACACTACATGTGAGGAGAATCGTGAGTATAGTGGGTAAGGAACTGGCCTCAACTGAAGAGTTGCAGGTTTTATTCCCAGGTGAGTAAGGTACTTATCCTGAACTGCCATAGCAAACATCCAGCGTCCAGCTATATATAAATGGTTTGTATATATAAACGTTATATTTGCCTTTCAGCCGAGGTGAGAAAATAGCCAATGGCAGTACTGACACCTATGAGCAGGTTCTAGAAAGCTCCCTGGGATTCTCCAACCCGTCGAACGTGGAGTTCCTCCTGCGAAGGCTTGGCATCAGTGAAGTGCAGCCGCCATCGCTGATGAGGGGCCTACAGAGGTTCGCTCTTCATCACTTGGCTGATCTCGCTCTTCATCGCTTGGCTGATCTGCCGCCGCTGCTGCGCTGGTTCTTACCAGCTCAAATGTGAACTTCTTTTTCCGCACAGCAAGTATTTCCAGGAGGACGACTACGGGACGTCCATCAGAAAGAAGCAGTCGGCCTCCTGGGCCTTGAAATGGTACAGTCACACAGTCCTCTTCACAACCAACTAGAAGCCGTGGCTTCCCTTCTTTACGGAAAATGTCTTCCTCAAAGGATAACCAGCCACGCGTTAAGTAGCTGTTAATAAGAAAAGTCATCTTTAGCTTTGATCGAGTGAATAATCGGGGGAGGTGTGACCGGGGGGGGGATTTGAATCGGGCGATCACTTTTGGAATGTCCCGTGTTTCAGTGTGAAGATCGGAGTGGACCACTTCAAGTCCGGACGACACGTTGACGCGATGAACGAGTACAACAAGGCCCTGGAGATCGACACGAACAACGTGGAGGCTCTGGTGGCCCGCGGCGCGCTGTGAGTACAGCTGAGCTTCTCTGGACCCAAACGGACGCCATTTTACTCTGTAGCCCAGATACTCAAACCCGGGCCAGGAGGTCTGCAGTGCTGCTGGTTTTTTTCTTTTCTACCTTATTAATGTCTGAGACCACACTCATCTTGGGGGTATTTGACGAAGCAGGATTACTGGGATAGCTGGATAACTGCGCTGAGTAAAACCCGGAGCAGCTATTTTTCCTTCAGTCTGTGTTCCAGATTTGTGAGAGTTCCGAGATTTACTTGGTGCAGTTATCCAGCTAACCGAGTAATCCTGCTTCGCGAAACTGGACCCAGGGCCCTCTGAACAGAGGGGAAGAATGAAAACCAGCAGTGCTGTGGACCCTGAGAGTACCTTCAGCATCCATAATCAACATTTTTACACCTTTTTCTAATTATTAATGATTATTTTAAGAATTACATTTATATTCTTGTTTTGCTTTAGAAAGCTTTGCTTGTTGGGCACTGCGATTCAGCAGCTAAGCCACATCACAAGTAAACACGCAGCATTTAAACCAGATTTTTATCTCTTCGGTTTGTGCTTTACCCAAACGATGCATCAGAACGCGGTGAAGCGGGTCGGCTGTCGCATGTGAACGTTCTCTAAGATGGCCCTGCAGGCTCCTGATGTTGTGTGTTGAGCTTCAGGGCTTATCAGGGGGGGGGGGGGGGGGGAAGTGTGTAGGACGGAGTGTAGCACAGTGGGTAAGGAACTGGATTTGTAACCGAAAGGTCGCAGGTTCGATTCCCGGGTAGGACACTGCCGTTGTACCCTTGAGCAAGGTACTTAACCGAAATTGCTTCAGTATATATCCAGCTGTATAAATGGATACAATGTAAAATGCTATGTAAAAAAAAAAAAAAATTTTTAAGTTGTGTAAGTCGCTCTGGATAAGAGCGTCTGCTAAATGCCTGTAATGTAATGAGATGTACCTGGCTGTTTGATGTTCTCCAGGTACGCCACGAAGGGAAGCCTGGTCAAGGCGATGGGCGACTTTGAGCTGGCTCTGGAGGCCTGCCCAACGCACAGGAACGCCAAGAAGTACCTGTGCCAGACGCTGGTGGAACACGGCGGGCAGTAAGTGCATTGCATCGTGGGACTTTCCTGAGAACACTTATTTAATTTACTCAACAGAGCATTGGTTGTATTTTGCTCGTTTGCCCTTAATGCGTTGGGCGCTGTATGAAAATGAAATTGATTGATTGATTGATTGATTGATTGATTGATTGATTGATTGATTGAGTTGGGCTAAGGCGTTCCCTGTGACGCTAGGCTGGAAGAGCAGGAGAAGCTGGTCACGGCTGAAGGTCTGTACAGGAAAGCCCTGGCATTGGACGAGACCTTCCAGGAGGCGGAGGAAGCCCTGAAGAAGCTGCAGCTGCGCATCCAGGTGAGCCTGTATTAAGAGCAGCTTTCCCTTTTAAACAGAATAAGACCAGGTTTCCCCTTTTAAACGGCGTAAGAGCAGCTTTCCCCTTGTGAATAGCACAAAAGCAGCTTTTCTGTTTTAAACAGCATAAGAGCAGCTTTCCCCTTGTAAATAGCAGCTTTTCTGTTTTAAACAACATAAGAGCAGCTTTCCCTTTTAAACGGCATAACAGCAGCTTTTGAGTCGAGAAGACCAAGTGCACATCTCTCTGTTTAAGGAGACTAAAATGGGTTTTACTTTAAAGCAAATGAAAAGCGGGCCCAAGTCCTCAGACTCCACCCGAGTGGTGGACTTTCAGACCGTGGAAGTAAAACACGGACTAGGAACCAGGATGGCTGTGAGCGCAGTGTTGGTCGGGTAGAATGAAGATATCTGTATGTTATAGTATGCAAGGCCACACCCCAGTGTTTACTGTCATCTGCACATCATCCTGCTGATTGGTGGATTGATTTGATTGGTTGAATTGGCTTCTGAACTGTGCTGAAGCTCTGTGAGTCTGAGAGCGTAGGGAAGCGCTCCTGCTTCTCTGGTTATTCTGACAAAGTGTTTTCTTCTCTGTGTGTCTCTGTGACGCGGGACACCTTGGCTGCACGGGTTTCTTGCGAATGGCATCTCCCTGAAAACAAACTGGAACCTGACCGAAAACGGTTTGTATTCCGAACTTGGTCTTCACGTGGTAACTATAACTTTATTTATTTTTTTTAAAAATTCCCTCAAATGAACACAAACGCTACTTTTTGACTGCTTGTAATTTTTAACATGCGGGACCGTAATGTGGGAAACCTTTGGATGCGTGTGTGCGTGCACGCACCTGCGTGCGTGCGTATTGTGTTACCCATCCTTCCTGTCGACTAAATGCGAAACTGTGCGACCGATGTTCACCTGTCCTCTTTTTTTTAACGTGGCTTGCGTTTTCGCTCGGTTACTCGCATGCCCCGACCCCAACACCTGTGGCACCTCTCTGGGGTTTGGGGGGTTGGGAAACTGTACCTTGCTAACCTGCCTGAAATTTCACTCCGAAAATGACCTGCATTAAAGAAATCCCTGAAACGGAAGGAAGAGGAGGAAGCAGCGAGGGAAGAGAGAGAGTCTCAGTGTGTGGAGACGAGCGCGGAAAAATTGCGTAAGATCTTAAAAGAAGAGAAAAGGTAAATGGACGCGTGGGTCAGCGCCGCGGAGAGAGAGAGAGCCTTCGCTCGCTCGCCCGATCGGGCTGAGACGTCTCGTGTTCTGCTGTTCGTACGGGCGTCTTGCGGGGATTTTTTTTTTTTGTGTGTGTGTAAAAGTGTTGATCGGTAGGTACGGTGTGCTGAAGGTTTGAAGGTAAGGTCAACGTCCGCAGCTTGTTGATATAAAACGACAGATTTCCACTTGGAAATTTGATAATATGGGGGGGGGGGGGGGGGGGGGGGCGGGGGGATTCTAGGGAAGGGGACTGTAAGACTTCTAACCATTGAAAAATGAAAAAGGCTGTTTTGGAGGCAACATTTATTTACTGTGGAATCTCAGAGATTCAAACGCTTTGAGGTTTAGAATGCCGATGTGTGTAACTTTGAAAGTGCCGTTAAAATGCCAAAATTTGAATTTGAATCATTTCACTGAACAGTTTCTTGGACTACTCGAGTCTTATTTTTGTATCTCTGAGATTGTACTATATTTATAATTTATAAATCACAATTAGTCATGGGTACAGAGAAGAGATTTGATGAAGCATGATGAATATTTAATAAGCTTGCAAATTTCAACTTGTGCTTTCCGATTTCAGTTCCTTACTTTGTTTCCAAGATGGAACCGTTGAGCCTGTGAGAAAAGTTTATTCAATTCATGGAATTTCCATTTTCTTTTTTTCGTAGAATGAAAAGGAAAAGGAGGAGATCATCGTCTTCATCCTCAACATCCAGTACCACCTCCTCCTCCTCCTCCTCCTCCTCCAGCTACAGAAAGTCAAAGAAGAGGAAGCGCAAGCACAGGAGGTCCTCGCGTAGCCATAGGAAACGCCACCGCAGGGTGTCCTCCCGCGACGCCAAAGAGGACTGCTACCCGGCGCCAGCAAACACGTCCGCTTCCTTCCTGTGCCAGAAACAGGAAGTGGCGAAGCTGCTGGGGGAGCCGGAAAGGCCAGAGGATTCTGGCAGGTCGTATGCCAAAGGTCGAAGGTCGCGCCTCTCGACATCCTCTCCGTCGGTCGGCATCGCGGACGCCCGTCGAGGTAGGTGTGAAGACAATCCCGTTTTTGGCGCCGGAGAGGGAGGCCGGGAGAAAGATCCGTGTGAGGAGGAGTTCGGGCCTCTGGCTTCTCCTCGGAGCCGCGAGGTCCGGGCCGGGGAGAGGAGGCTGAGCGGGAGAGAGAAGGAGGAAGCCGGAGTCCAGAGGAGGGCCGAGGAGGAGCGCGGCCCGTACGAGAACGCGAGAGGCAGGAAGTGCTCCGAGTCCTCCACCGGCTCAGAGTATTCTCGCCAGTCCGATTGGCCCGCCAAAGAGCACCCCGCTCGGGGCGGCAGCCGCCGAGGGTCTGACAGCAGCTGGCACGAACCCCCCTCGAGCGCCGACAGGAAACTGGCGAGCGCGAGAACTTCAGACCGCGGCGGGTCGCGTAACGGTCAGGGGGCGTCCGGCGGGAACTCGAATAAAGGCCTGCCGACAAACCTTCTGGACATCTTCAGCCAGATAGCGGAGTTTGAGAAGGAGAAGTGCGGGAGCCTGAAGAAATGAGCCGAGCGTGTCGGGCTACCTTCAGGGGCAGCGGTGCCGTACGCCTCCTCCGCTGTGCGCCACCGTAAGGACAGGAACTCCGGACGGCATTGGGGCCCGTGTTCTAACACTGTAACGTGCTCTGGGATTAATCAGAGGGCCCCGGGTCCTGTTGATTGCAGCCAGACGATCCTGAACTGGTGCGCAGGTTAATCTGCAGAAATCCTGGGTCCCCGGGCCAGGTGCTGCCGTGAGCCGCTGGTGCTATTGGTGCTTAAATGTATTTGTAACGGCGTAAAAGTGGGGAACAGACCATTAGTTGCTTCATCCTTCATTCACACTGAAAAACCTACTGATATTAAAGTCCGTGAGACCCGTGTTGTTCTGGGATATTTTACCAGTCAGTACGCTGTGAAAATACAGAGCTGTTCAGCTACCCGCGTCGGCCACATGGCCTCTTAATCCTTTCTGTCAGCTGTAGCAGTAGTCAATAGTGAAACATTAACGGCCTACAAACCTTTTTTTGTTGTTGTTGTGTTTTTGTGCTCAGAATTTCATAAAGAATTTGATCTACAGTATGCAGAAATGTGCCAAGCAATGTATTTTTTTTCTTTTTTCTCCCAACAGTTGGTACTCATTAGTTTTGAGCTCGTGTTAAAGCGCGTATGAACGTATGAAATTCTGCGTGTACATGCATATCGTGTAA
Source organism: Anguilla anguilla (assembly GCF_013347855.1). Classification (NCBI taxonomy): domain Eukaryota; kingdom Metazoa; phylum Chordata; class Actinopteri; order Anguilliformes; family Anguillidae; genus Anguilla; species Anguilla anguilla. Next base: position 2,112,399 of record NC_049204.1, on the reverse strand, counting down.
TAAAATACACCACATGGCTGTGCGGTTGTCAGTCACATTCTTTTTCAAAAAGGCACTTAGAAGGCAGAACTGAGAGAGCACCAGTAGCATTTAAACTGATGCATTGCAGCCCATCAAAAATACCGTTCTCCATATTTGTCATGTATGGACATTCAGTATACTGGCTGTCTTCACTTTTTTGTTATAGTGGAAGCTGTTCTGCTTTTTTCAGCATTTAACCACAGGTGTAACAATAATATCCCGACAACACTGATATAAGTATATTACATACCGAAGGAAAAGCCAAAGTCATCGAAGACACAGTCAAAACAAAACTGTAACATTACTGATCCTGCTTGCCCAATCTCAGTAAACCTGTCAGACCAGTATAACCACACCATCAAAGACACCAGTTTAAGGTTTACATAATGCTGGTTCAGCAGAATGTTTATCTACTACCATTGCACTTGTTATTACACTTAGTATCAAACCCTGCCAACTCCCTGAACAGTGAACACAGTCAGGTCTCATTACATTACAGGCATTCAGCAGACGCTGTCATCCACAGCGTCTGTAATGCCTTACACAACTTTTTGCATGGTATTTTCATTGTATCCAATTATACAGCTGGATATACACCAATCAGCCACAACATTAAAACCACCTGCATTTTTCTGATTTAGTATTTTATTTTCTCTGTTTGTAATCAAACAATTCACACGTGGTCAAAGTGCAGACTCAGAGCTTTTATTAAAGGGTGTTCTCATACATTTTGGTTTCACCATGTAGTAATTACAGCACTTTCTATACGTAGTCCCCCATTTCAGTGTTTTTAGACAAATTAACATAATTTCAAATAAGAGTCATGTTTTGTATTTGGTTGCATATCTTTGCATGCCATGACTGCCTGATGTCTGTGACCTATCAACATCACCAGAGTCTGGATATCTTATCGTCAGGTTAGGATATGCAACCAAATACAAAACCTGACTCTTTTATTTGACATTGTTAATTTGTCTAAAACACTGAAATGGGGGACTACGTATAAAAAGTGCTGTAATTACTACATGGTGAAACCAAAATGTACTTTGACCATGTGTGAATTGTTTGATTACAGAGAAAATAAAATATTAAATAAGAAAAATTCAGATCGGTGTGTACTGAAGCAATGCGGGTTAAGTACCTTGCTCAAGGGTACAACGGCAGTGTCCTTTAGGTTACAAGACCAACACCTTACCCATTACACTACCCTTCTCCCTTGGGTGTCTGATGATATGGGGGCACATGTCTGTAATACCACCCCCCACAGCCTATTCGGGAGGTCACCAGGGAGGGCTCATGTTACAGTAGAATTAACAGATTTATTATTCCTTTCTTGCACCCCATCTATTAACACAATGTACAGGGTGACACACAAGGAAATGATCAGAGTTTCCTTTTCGGTAATGACTCCTCAACGTGGACCATGCCCATGCATTTCTCTTACTTACAGACCGTAGAACTCCCTCATAGTAAATACCTGTAGTGCCTGTTCCAAGAAATACAAGAGGAGCACCATCTGTGATCTTGTGAGAAATCTGAGTTACTGAATTGTGTGCGTGTGATATGTGTGGGTGTGTCGCTCGTTGAACAAACCTGACCGGTTGACTGTGTTTTGTGAAGGGAATTATGTTGTTGCTGGGGATTAGTAATTTCTAAGTGCCACAACTATGGGCATTCATTGTATGCTAGCCATAAACAGGCCACAATGTTAGAAATGATATGGGGGTAAGCCAGAAATCAGAATTACTGTGCAGTCCAATCCGGCACTAGGTGTCATTTTTATATTTTAATTATATCACTCTTTGGTTAAAAATGGACATTTTTCTGTAGTGTACAGACTCAATTACGATACGCATTAAAAATACATAAAAATACAAGGACAAACGCAGTTAAACAGTAACCACATCCATTGCATGTTTAAGGAAAAAACTGTAGACCTAAGGTTCGCAGTCTTGTTAGCATTTAAAACCTAAACTGCTGTAAGAATAAAATACAACGTAAAGCTATATTTTTCCCGAGACTACTAACAAACAGAGTCATAGCAGAAGCTAACACTGTATGAGGATTTTAACTGACACAGAAGTACACAGCATGAAACACTGGCCAGGTGAAGCTTTCAATGCCTGGAGTTCCTTTAGCTACATCTACTGGAAGTCTCTCAATTTCTTTCTTGATAACACATTGCAATAAGGGTAACACAACTCATGTGTAACTAATGCATGCCTTTCAAATCTGGCCCGGAGTCACTTGCTAGCTGGGTAGGTAAGACTTCAAGCTCTGGAAAATCAAAAATCAATCCACAAGGTGTTCATTAACCTAAAGAGCAGATGTCAAATAGCTAGCAGGGAAAAATGCCACAAAATGCAAGGGTATAAAACTGGGGTTATGTCAATGAAGTTTAAGGTACTCTTTGTATTAGCATATTTGATACAGCTGCATCTTTGAAGATCAGATCAACACTTTGAACTCTTTCTTCATAATATTTTCTGGATTAACCATAAAGCAGAAACAGTAATTCACGATCCGTTAAATAAATTGCGCAGGTTTAGCTATTCCTCTGTGTAATAAAATGTACTGTTACCAATATGCCTCAGATCCAGGCCCAACTCCACAGTTCAATTCAACAGGCCCAACTCCACAGTTCAATTCAACAGTGTTTATTTGAACCTTGAAAACTCCAGACAATGTAGGTGCCTTCCATTCGCTTTTTTATTTTTTTTATTCCTTGCTTCTTTTCCTTGCATCTTTTCCATGTATGGAAGGCCAAGTGGGTCAAAGATATGTGTAATTGACGTCTTGGGCTCATTACAAATTCTTATTTTATTCGTCCTCGTCTTCTAGGTCCTTGACTGACCCATAACTCGATCAACGTCCGCCATCTTTAAGGACAGTCCAACCCGTTAAATGCTCCTTCAAGGAGCTAGGAACTAGGAGGCTCCCAAAGGATCCTTGATCAAGGAAACATGAGTGCATCCTTTGCGGAAGTATTTTTTCAGATCTTGTGGCATATAAATGATCATTTTGTGGATCCACCTGTCCCCATCTGCCATGTCTGTAATTGATGTGGCTTCAAACTGACACTTGAAAGAGCAAGGATGTTCGATTTTCCTAATACACATTTCCTAAACTCCTCCATCCTCGCATTCTCTCCTTGCTTATTTTCCTTGTGTCCTCCGATGGGCGAAGCTTGAAGCAAAGTCCGGAACCAAGCAGGTAAAAATAAGCAACTGGAATGAGCCCACGTTGACAACACGTGATTCCAGACATTCATTTCATGTATTGGTTGGCTTTCCATACTAAGAAAGGACACAAGGAAAGGAAGCAAGAGGTCAAAAAAATAAAATAAAAAATGAGCGATGGGAATGCACCCCATGTGTTAATCCTGCCTGAGGCCTTTTCTACTCACTGCTCCAGGACCCTCTCCTAGTGGCCATCTCACTGCCTGACGGCAATAACATTCATAATTACAACACTCTGCACCGATTTTGCAGTTGAGCTAACGAAATACACACGAGAATCTGAGGACGACTATGGGGGCTCATTGACCCAGGAAACCCAGGAACAGTGTGAGACAACCTGTGTGAGACTCCCGGGATATCTTTCATCTGTCAACTGTCAGCGTCTTTCATTTAAATATGTTCAATCTGCTCGTCCACATTCTTGGATCCCTTTTTTGAGGAAGCAGATCTGAACGTTTGATCCCAACCAGAAACGTAACCCCAGGTAAGTACGTGAGCACAGGCACGATTTCATGCAGCGTCGTGTTCTAAGGTGTGTCACCTGACATTCGTAATGCCAACTGTCAACTCTTGCAGTGAAGGGGCGCTATAGCCGGCAACAACAGGACGAGGCCAACGTCTTCAATTTGTGCCGTCTTCCGCTCGGTCTGTCACAAATGCCCTGGATCGCCCCCTAGAGGACTCGAGTGTATCACCTCCACACGGACGTAAGGCTGGTCGGTGGTGTCATTTGCGTTCGCATGCTTACATAGGGTATGCTCAGACGCCTCTGTGTGTCAGACCTGTGGTTCCTAAACTTGGTTCTGGGGCCCCCTGTGTATGCTGGTTTTCGTTACAACCAGAGTTGCAGTCCTGGAATTTTAACAAGCAGTTAATTTGTCTTAATTAGGTGCTTTTCATGTTTCATGTTGAATACTTAACCACAGTATGTTACATTTTGTCAGAAATAGCTATGCGTGCCATGAAGAATAAAAGTCCCACGTTCACAATGTGCTTATTGCACTTCATTGCAAACAATCACATGAAAAGGGGTAACACATGTTTTTAACTGATTAAAGGCACCTATTTGATGGAAGTGTGGACACATGACTGCTAAAACGAATCATTTGGTAGATAATTAAGAACTCAAAGACATGGTTTCGTCAGTCAGCATCAATTTCAGCAGCTGTACTCTTTTTTAAACCAGGAGTCGTTCTGTTTTGTTTCTTCAGTTTTAGAACGCACATTCCGACAGTGTCAGTTTAGTGCAGATGTCCAACTCTGGTTTTCCTTGCACTGATTGTGACGTGTCATTAATTATTCATCACATCTTACCAAGCAAGAGGAACGCCACCGATCTCGAGCATGGACGGGTGCATGTTTTGTTTACAAAGTCTATCGCCGTCACAGCCGCTGCACTTAAGGCACGAGCAGCTTGACAAGCACGAAGCGCTGACAGGAACCTCGCTCATACCGCGAGGAGCGCCCCGACTCGCACGCGCAGGAAACGCCGTCGTACATTTTCTCATTACTGCGAAGAATGCCTGACTTGTCAACATTCTGGACGGACGAGACTGCGAAGTGAACCTGCCACGGTTTCTGTCGCGGCACCTTCTGGGGCGACATAGCTCAGGAGGTAAGACCGATTGTCTGGCAGTCGGAGGGTTGCCGGTTCAAACCCCACCCTGGGCATGTTGAAGTGTCCTTGAGCAAGACACCTAACCCCTAACTGCTCTGGCGAATGAGAGGCATCAATTGTAAAGCGCTTTGGATAAAAGCGCTATATAAATGCAGTCCATTTACCATTTACCTTCGACCCGGGCAACGTCGGAACCTCTGTCCTGAAATTTCTCCCGACAGCAAAGAGTGTCTGGACCAGCATATGTAGAAAAGTGTTACCACGTTGGGTGTTTGATATTTAACGCATTCCTTTTGAGAGGCATGTAGATAACAATCTCTTTTTAAAAAAAAACTGAAAATCATGAATTGATTCTATAAGAGAGGGATGCGAGGGTCCTCAAGGTGCTGTCCAAACAGGCGTGTCTTGAAAGTAACACAAAATGTGCTATCCTTACCTAGACACGGAGGTGTGTTTAAAATATGACACCTGTTGTTTTTGACACGTTGTTTCTGTTTCGAGAGTTCAGAGTCCGTTTGTACAGCTGGCTACAGTCCAGGCTAGCTAGCTTGTACAGTGGCAGTGCTCCTACTGGGAATGAAACTTGCAACCTCTGAGTTACAAACCCAGTTCCCTGACCACTGTGCCACACAGCTCCCCTCAGGGTCTTAAGTCTGTGTGGAACGATGGCCAATGACTTTGTCCTCTTGATCGCAGCGGGAACTTCATTCCAGCACTGAAGCAGGGCTGAGGGCAGGCAGGATGTGGATGTAGATTTCAGGGTTCTACTGGGTTCCTGGATGTAAGTGATGGTAAACGGGAACACAAGGAACCCCCGGGATCCTGGGTAAGAAGGCGGGGTCCTGGGTGAGAGGGCGGGGCCCTGGGTAAGAAGGCGGGGCCCTGGGCGAGAAGGTGGAGCCCTGGGTGAGAAGGTGGGGTCCTGGGTAAGAAGGCGGGGCCCTGGGTAAAAAGGCAGGGCCCTGGGTGAGAAGGCAGGGCCCTGGGTGAGAAGGCGGGGCCCTGGGTGAGAAGGCGGGGCCCTGGGTGATAAGGCGGGGCTCTGGGTGAGAAGGCGGGGCCCTGGGTGAGAAGGCGGGGCCCTGGGTGAGAAGCCGGGGCCCTGGGTGAGAAGGCGGGGCCCTGGGTGAGAAGGCGGGGCCCTGGGTGAGAGGGCGGGGCCCTGGGCGAGAGGGCGGGACCCTAGATGAGAAGGCGGGGCCCTGGGTGGGAAGGCGGGGCCCTGGGCGCAGTGCCTGATTTGGCTCGAGGGAGGGATGGTTCTGCCTGCAGCACAATTATTATTTACTGCAACTTATCGCCGTGACAACTCCTGATTGATTTATTCATAGTGCTTTATTTATAGGCCTTGCTTGAATTTGTTCTCCAAACCGCAGTTAACGGCAAGTCCGAAGGAGGAGGAGGAGGAGGACTACCTACATTTCAAAATAATACAAGTAGACCAAGTAGATAAAAATGTTTCAGTGTATTTCACTGATAGCATGCTAGCCACTGCCTGGACAAAGTAGAATTTAACACTTAAAGAAAGCATACAATAACAATACAAAACATTTACTAAAATGTATCTTGCAAACAAATGAAGCATTTCATTTTCCACATTTTTAAATAAATTACACAAGCTAAGTGACATAACTCAGACATACACCAAACACATCCCAGAACACAATGAATAAAAAGAGCTAGCAGGAAGCGCTGACAAAAATAGGTTTCGCTTTAATGCTAAGTCACCAAACTCTGCCACAGGAAGGTCGTTTAATTAACATAAAATGTCCGTTAAGTATTTGTGGTTCTTTTTAAACCATGTGACTTGCAGGCACCGAGCACCGAGTTATCCTGAAGAGGGCAGTGCAACACAAATTCTGCATGGTGTCTTTCATTCACTCTCTTCCCTCATACTGGCACTGACAGAAGTTTACTCTGTTTGTTCCTGTGTTGTAACGTAAAAGTATTTAAATTGATGTTTTCGTTTACTAATATGAGAGAGGACACAATAAAACATAACTTCGATTTCAGCTGTGTAATATATCACCCAAGCGGGGATGATTATCATATCTTTAGAGGTTCTAGGCTCCCCAATGTGCAGAAATTTGAATGCCAGTTCTGATAGAATATTAATATATTCAAAACATTAACTATGTGGATGGGAATGGCAGATTTTAAGGCAGTTGAATTGTATCAGTACACAAATCTATTATTTGCTATTTTGTAGATTATCAATAGTGGAGGTCCAAAGCTCTGCACAATCTTTATGTATACTGACATTTGTGTATTCATGAAATGCATTTGTAGTATAACGGGTAAGGAGATGGTCTTGCAACCTAAAGGTCACTGGTTTGATTCCCTGGTAGGACACTGCTGTTGTACCCTTGAGCAAGGAACTTAACCTGCTTCAGTATATAATCCAGCTGTATAAATGGATGCAACGTATCCTATGTAAAAAATAATAATTTTTGGAACACTTTTCACTTTATCAGTCCTGCAATATATTTCTCTCTCATTCACAATAAATATTCATGATTCAGCATGGTTCAACATCAAAACAGCAGCTAAATTCATTTACAGGGAATGTTATAGAACGTAAGAAAATACAATGCCAAGTACTGGCCATTCAGCCCAGTTTGGTTTGCTGTGTACCTACAAACTAGAGAGTATCTAGCACTGCATCAGACCTGGGCTTGAAGAACTGCACATTTTCCAGATGGAAATAAAAAAAATAAAAAATAAACCCATCTGAGCTAATTTGGGAAATCAGTAAATTATTCCCAGGCCCTTAAAAGGCAACCAAGTTGAGTTCATTGAAAACAGTGGAACACAGACATTACAAACATTACTTATAAAAGTCACGGGTCAGCAGCTTCCTAACGAATCTGAAGGGATTCCCAAATACAGGGCTCTTACACCCAGGGGTTTGACTGACAGCTGAGACCCAGCATGAGACAGAAAGATGAGAGAAACTGGCCTGGCGCTGTGTTTAGGCCGACGCTGAATCTGTACTTTGGAATGTTGCATCACTGGGAAGAAGCAGTTGCAGTTGTCATAGAGACAAAGAGGAAAACTATTGAAGCTTCTCACTCTTACCCTACGATCCAGCGATGCAGGCGATCGTTTCATTTAACCGCGTAATTGCGGACGTTTTGACCTTGACCTGTAGGCCATCGTCAAAAGGCACATTTTGACCTTGCAACCTGACGCCATGTCCATTTAAGAGTACATGTTTATTTTCTTACAGGGGCAAAGAAGGACATCAAATTGAGTTCAGCTTTTTTTGGTCCTTTGGAAGAGTGTCTTTTTAAAGGGGTATGTGGAAAATGCCAGACACCAAAGGTCCCCCAGTCCTTGAGAAAAGGGTTTAAAAGCGGCAAGTTCACCAAAGGGCTTAAAGGCGGTAAGTTCAGCAAAAGGGCTCAGAGGCGGTAAGTTTAGAAGAAAAAGGCTTAGAGGCGGTAAGTTCAGTGGATGGCCGTGACAAGCTTGACTGCGTTTGATGAAGGTGCAGATTTTATTTTTTTTTTTTTGCTATAGGGTGAAATTACGTAGTTGCTTTTCCCCACATTGTCATGGAAAACCGGTAGCCCCCCCCCACCCTTTCTGCAGACACCTTGGTTTTATGAAACCATTCTTCAGTGGAAATAGTTTTGGGCTGAGCGCGCTGAAACAGATGAGGAATTTCAAGTGTAAGTCGAAGAAAAAGACATATCTTTCCGTTTAAAATAAAGGGCATATATTGGATTCTCAGAGCATGACCATATGATGGTCAAGGAATGAAGGAAAGGTAAAAAAAAAATTGCACAGGTCGCTTTAAATTCCTGGTTAATTAGTTGTAAATCCCCAGTAAAAAGAATACATTATTTCCAAGGACTATTAAAAAATTAGGCCCTGTAGTACATTTTTAAAATGTACATTTTCAACACCTCGCAAAAAAATAAGCTGATGGTTTAAACTTCACATCTCCCGTTCTGTCCTGGTTCTTGTTTAAATACATGTCATTTTTTATACTTTGGACCAGGAGTGTCCAATCTTATCCAAAAAGGATGCAGGTTTTGTTTTAGCCCAGCACAAAGATACCTGATTGTGCTTGTCGAGGCCTTGATCAAAGACCATGATTAATTAAACAGTTAAATCACCAGGAGTTGTAGTGCTATGATTGTACACCCCTACTTACGCTCCTTCGGTGTTTCTCCCTTACACTGCCATCGGAAAGCAGGCTAGCGGTTCCGCTAGCTCCAGAGATGTTCACCAACTAAATTTCATTGCCATTCATTCCTGGTCCCAGTGGGCCGCAGGGCCGGCCAGTTTTTGTTGTTACTCGGCACTTAATGGATCAAATACAAGCAGTCGATTACAGTTAACTCACCTGCAGCCAGACAGGACCAGGAATGAAGATCAACGCCCCGGGACATCAGGTGAATTCAAGCCGCGTATGAAACGCCATCCTCCGCCTCAGCTTTGCGCGAACTCGGCTGTGCGCCGCGGCGTGAAAAGAAGCAGGCCGGTGACACCATGTTTTTGCGGAGGAGAAGCGCGGATACATGTACACTCCCGAAATCGGCAGTAGGGATCGCGCATAACGCGCCCCGGCAAATAGTTGGACTTTGCAAATTTGGGAGGAAGTTGGAAATGGCCGCCAATGTTTAAAAAACATGGCCAACTGTGCGCTGGCTGGGCTAGAAATGAACTCCGTGCAAATGAAATCCTTGCGATAACAGCCATTATAGTGGAGTTCAGAAACTTTAGCGAGCACGTGAGCCTATGTCGCAGGAGGAGACATCACGTCTGGGGAAGGAGGTTAGTTTAATTTAGACTAGAACCTTTAGATTAAAACCTTTAGTAAACTTCCTCCAGTTTAGTGACAGTATGAATTAAACATTTGAAACATTCCAACGAAATATACATCCATTCATTATCTATACCCGCTTATTCCTGGTCAGGGTGTGTTGAAACCTATCCCAGCATGCATTGGGTGAGAGGCAGGAATATACAGGTCATAAGTCCATCGCAGGGCACACACAGAATTCACTCACACACTCATACCTAGGGGCAGTTTATGCTTTACAATTAACCTAACATGCATGTCTTTATACTGTGGGAAGAGACCGAAGTGTCCGGAGGAAACCCACGCAGACACAGGGAGAACATGCAAACTCCACACAGAAAGGCCCAGGCTGGGATTCAAACTAAAGGCCTTCTTGCTGTGAGGCAACAGTGCTACCTACCCACTGTACCACCATGGCGTCAAAATATTCAGAATCAAATTCTTCTTTCATATGATTTAACAGGCTGGTTAGTAACATTTTTCAGTTCTATGGGACAGACTAATCTTGCTCCTTCTACCCCCTTATGATTCAAGAGACCACAGTAAAGTCGTTGTCAGGCTTGTGATATATAAAAGCCCCTAGACTGATTCTCATCATCCCCGTGTACCATAGATGTTACCACACAGATTCTATAAACACACCAGTTACTCAACTCTTAACATTCCACCTGTCCTCTCTGCTTCTATTCCACAGAAGGTTTCAGTCGGTAACGGGAACTTCCTGGGCCACATTACAATAGAGGATGTCTGCTACCCCAGAACTGTCCTCGGTCAATGCTCAATTTTAAGAACATGCACAGGTGGGGAGACAGAACTTCTCATACCAGTTTATGGATCAAGTGACCACACTGAAGTCTTTGCTAGGCCTGTGATACAGGCGCCATTCTGAAGATCCAAGGATTCTTGACTGATACTGATAAAATAAAGGATAAATAAACAAGGATCAGTTTTTGGAATGAGGGGCTGAGCTGTCTGGTGTATCTATAGACTATACGGTCACAGTGGTAGTATTTGAATTCACCGTACGCATAACCTCTGGCTTCTGAAATGGGATTGGACTGCAGCAACCAGGGCTTTTTCGAACTTTCGCATGCACAAAGGATTTTAAAGATCAGCCTCTCATACGTAATTTGATGCCTGCCAATGCAGAGAGCGAGTCGCACGCCCTTCCAGTTGATAGCAGCAACAGCGTTGTGCGAGCTCACTGAACCAAGAGAGGCCGTGACAGCTGCAGAAAAGTCCTGAGGAAAGCATGCTTTAAAGGGCCTGTAGCTGAAAATACCTGTCTGGAAACTACCTGTACTGCACATTAGTGCTAACACAGCGAATAGCAAAAGGACGGAGTGTGGCACAGTGGGTAAGGAACTGCGCTTGTAACCGAAAGGTCGCAGGTTCGATTCCCGGGTAAGGACACTGCCGTTGTACCCTTGAGCAAGGTACTTAACCTGCATTGCTTCAGTATACATCCAGCTGTATAAATGGGTACAATGTAAAATGCTATGTAAAAAGTTGTGTAAGTTGCTCTGGATAAGAGCGTCTGCTAAATGCCTGTAATGTAATGTAATGTAATGAATATAGAGGGGTCACACCTGGATTACAAAAAGGCCTACGACTGAGCATTATTCCGTATATAAAGCAAAGGGCATTATCGTTTCGTTGTAGTGATATTTAAAATACTTTTTTTTATAATGCTCAATTATGTTTATATTTCCTCAATCTTAAAACCATTTTATTATCCTTTGTACAGCATCTCTTGGGTTCCTGTTCACTGCAGCAGCGATTTGTCTTCTCTACATCTCTATATGTACTTTTTGTTTTGACAAGTTAATTGTTTAATCAATCTTAGAGTGAAACTGCTGTTTTGGATCAGTACTTCGGAAAGTACAAGCACAAGTCTGGAATAAACAGCCTACCTTTCTCTGTTTTTAAGTTTTTTGTGAACATATTATGTGACCTAATATGACCCTTTGCATGCATGCAAATACATTCAGTTTCACGCATTCCTGAATATTCATACATAAATATTGAGATGTATATAGAGTGTGTAAATTAACCGGAACATGTTCCTCATTTTTGTAGTTTTGATTCATTAAGGATAAACCATTTAAAAAACAGGGCTACTTACTTTTTTCCCCTGGTCATATTTTATTAAAATGACAAGATAGCCAGCCAGCCCCTACCCCCCCCCAAAATAAAAAGTGCAGGGAAAATCAAATCTGATTTGATCTCGCCCTTAACCGGCTTGGAAGATTTTTTTTTTTAGTCCGTCTTCCGGTCCTCCATGCTGTTTGGGACTAAATAAGCTTTTCGAAAGGCTCCTTCAGATGTATATCTCTGCAATGTGGAGCTTCAGCGTTGTATCTTTGCAATGACAGCAGCTGCTGGGGTGAGCACCGCCACCAGGCAAAAAAAAAAAAAAAAAAAAAAAAGGACATTCAAATAGAGCAACAAACACATTTTACTATACGTATATCAAAAAGGCAAATTCCATTAAGCTTGTAAACTACAGAAGATTTGGGTTAATTTAGTAAACACAGGGTCACGGCGTTTACAAGAGGGGCACAGAAATGTATGGAGATATTGGGGGGGGGGGGGGAATTTAAACGGAGCAGAATTTCTGAAAAACGCTGACTCTGTAGGCTGCAGCCTTGCCACGGCTAAATCCAGGGGAGAGATATGAAGACTTTCTAATTTGCTTTCCCCCCATTTTAATAATAGCTGTGCATAAGTAATTTATGAAAGGCCAACCAGGCAGTGGGCAAGGGGAAATTAAACTCATTTTATCTGAAAGCAGGTGAATTTCTATTTATCATTAGCATGCATAGAATTTGCACAATGTTATTTCTGCTACTGATGGAATGTAACCAAATAATATATGAGTTTTTTGCTTATGCGCTGGTGAAATTCTTAGATAAAAGTGGCTGGCCTTTTGCAATTTTCTGCAAACGGAAACTAATTCTGAGAAGCTTCTTATTACAGGGCCCACTCATTTGGTTTGCATTAAAGACTGACACAAGTGACATTAGAATTTCTCACACAGATTTGATGAGATTCGCTGTATTCTGTAATATCATTAGTGAATTCCATTGCCCACCCCCCCCGTCTCACCCCCTACCCTGCCCCCCCCCCCCCCCCCCACCTCTGCCAAAGTAATCGCTTAAAGATTGCATGCCTCCTATTAAAGAACCATCAAAACGTAATTAATTTATCCAGTGTCAAAGCTTAGACACATCTGCTGATGTGTTTCGTGTCAGTTCGGGCCAGACGGTACATTTGAACTGTATGTACCAGCAGGAAAGCTGATGTTGTCCTGGCCTGGAGACAATTCCAATAAAAACACAGATACATTAGTTCAGACTCTTGCTGTTTTTTCAGCATTAAAAATAGGGGGCAAAATAATAATTTTACCATGTTTTTCTTTGTGAATTAACACATGCCTTTACTTATTTTCACCTGCTTTTTCTTTCTTTCTTTTTTTTTTTGCTAAAAGCCGATTTGCTGCCATAAATGTTTTAAGAGTAGCTTGTTTTCTCTTTCTTCAGGCAAGGTCATCATTTAAGATGATGTGACATTCTGAGCCATTCCCTAGGATTTTTTCTTCAGTTTCTGAGCCTGAATCTACAATAATGTCAGTGTTTGTTTAGAACGCAGAACCCTTTCATGGTGGAATTCATAGAGCAGTTGGTTTTAAGCAGCAACATTACTCTAAAAAGCATATTAATTATGAACTTTTGACTCTATTTTTTATCACATTAGTACAAGAAAGATAATTTATAATATATAATGCTTTGTTTCTGACAGTTCCAATTTACAATGCTCGGAGGTAGAATGTCCAGGCCTCAGAAAGTAAAAGGCTTTGCCATGTGTTTCTTCCACCCATGAACTCAGCCAGCTGTTTTCACTGATTAGTTCTACCTCCTGGCTGCACAGTACATTTAATGAAAGCTATTGTAACGTAATGCAATGGGAATGAGTTCACATATGTACAGTCTGTACAAACTGGATCCAACCCAGACTGTACCAGAGCTGACCGGCAGTGACCGGTAGCTCCGTGGAGTTCTGCGCAGTGACCGGTAGCTCCGTGGAGTTCTGCGCAGTTGGTGATTGCACCTCCCGGGGTATGGGAGGGTTCAGTTGTTTAGGGATCCACGTTCAATGTTTGATCAGGGCACCCGTACACTGCAGGTTTAAGCCGTGTATGAAAGGTCCTCCTCCAGCTCCACCCTGGGCTGTCATCTGCAGTGTGAAAAGAAGCAGATGGCTGGCACCGTGTGTTTTGGAGGAGAACCGTGAATGTCTACGTTCAGCACCATGGTTTGCTCTTTAAAGTACCTGCGGTTGAAAATAATTGGACATATATATATATATATATACATATACATATATGGAGCCTATCCCAGCATGCACTGGGGCTAGAGGTAGGAATACACCCTGGACAAGCTGGCAATCTAGCGCAGGGCACACACACCATTCACTCAGCCCAGTGCCTTCTTGCTGTGAGATGCCAGACCTCTCCGATCTGAGCTGTAGACGCAGCTGCTAATCAGCCCGGACACACGTCTCGCTTTGCTCTGTGCTGCGCCTGACGCTCAGGTACAGAGCTTATCGTGTTATCAGCGGTTTAAGTGAAATAACATTTTCAGCACATTCTCTGCAAAGAAACTCGCCGGACCTTTCAAAATTCACCGCAACAAAAGGGGAGTGTTAAACCATTTGCTGCTAGAAACCTCTGCTCACTCGCACTTTCTACTCAAAGTAATACTAATCTACGGAGGGCAGCAAGGGACAAAATAGGGACGAGGCAGTTCTGTACATTAATTTTGCAAAGCTGTTTTGTGTTTGTCTTTAAAGCAATGAACTGAAGAGCCTCCATTGTGAATGCGGTTTCATTCTTCCAAAGCGTGTCCAGTGTTGGAAAGGGGTCACACAGCCTAGCTTTTAATGCGTAAGGGCAGCATTGCACAAATAGGAAAGGGCATTTGAGGTGTTTGGATACACAATAGATTAGCAGACAGCAAGCTCTACATTGCACTACGTTCTTACCTAATTTGAATGAAAATACATGGGCAAACAGATTACACTACAAACAAAACAGGATAATAAAACAACATGTTTTCATCTAAAAAAAAAAATTGTGAGTTTGAACAGAATGTGTAATTTTTCTCTCTATTTCACTAAATGACAAAAATTGGTTTATATGCAGTAGTGGTTAGATATGTGGTTAAACATGCCTGTGAATCTCTCTCTCCCTCTCTTTCTCTCTCTCCCTCTGTGTGTGTGTGTGTGTGTGTGTGTGTGTGTGCAAATCACAACCTCTCAAAGCATGTTCTCATTCTACTTGATAAATGTGCAAGTTTTGCTCGGTCATGACTGTGTAACATTTTTTTTTAATGGGGGGAAATATTAATATAAAATGTATTTGAATCCAGACCCTAAGTAGATTATAAACATTTATTATAGAGTGTTATCATAATATTCAGTGCAGCATATTGCTTCTGTCACCCAGTCTTACCCGTGCTGCTGAAGATCATAGTTAATTCTGCTGATTTATGGTAATGCTGCGCTCATATCACCCACAGAATCAGAAATACTAACAAGCTTAGGATAAGCTTTAGCTGAAATGTTATGAGGTTTGAATTTCTGGAACGACTATGGGCTGTGGCACAAAATCTAGGTTCAGCAGAAATAAAATGTTCCTGCGCTTAAAAATTAGTGCTACTGCATACATTTCTGCAAGGAAAGGGGTCTCCTGGTTGTTGAAAATGCACTGCATATAAAATTCTGGGGAATCAACAATTTTCCACATTAGGGTAATCAGTGGAGTCTTCCCGAACAGCATTGTGCATTAAAAGGTTTATGAAATTGGTCACAGTTAAACCTGAAATAATTGGCTGCTCATTTTTAATCTGGGTGCTGCACATATCCCAAATTTAAATTTAGATTACAAGTGACCGAAAAAGAAACCACTGACTTTGATCTGGAGATACATTTACAGTCCACTCATTTTTTAGTCCAATAAATCAACATTTTTTTCTCTCTCCAAGGCACAGGTAATGAGGTGAAGAACACGAACTCAATATGTGTTCCATTTTATCAGAAACGAAGAGCATCGTAAGTAAAAGTAGAATCACATTTTTTTTTTAACTGTTCTGTAATTTTACTCAGTAGGTCTCAGTACGAAGTATTGTAAAAAAAAATATGAGAAGAACAGATAATTTTTTTTAAGGAAGCAGTTTACCCTGCATCGTGTTTTAATGAACAGCTGTGTATTGCACTGTGTATCAGATTCAGTGAAGCTTCACAGCACTGGGTCTGTGATTCAGTGAAGCTTCACAGCACTGGGTCTGTGATTCAGTGAAGCTTCACAGCACTGGGTCTGTGATTCAGTGAAGCTTCACAGCACTGGGTCTGTGATTCAGTGAAGCTTCACAGCACTGGGTCTGTGATTCAGTGAAGCTTCACAGCACTGGGTCTGTGATTCAGTGAAGCTTCACAGCACTGGGTCTGTGATTCAGTGAAGCTTCACAGCACTGGGTCTGTGATTCAGTGAAGCTTCACAGCACTGGGTCTGTGATTCAGTGAAGCTTCACAGCACTGGGTCTGTGATTCAGTGAAGCTTCACAGCACTGGGTCTGTGATTCAGTGAAGCTTCACAGCATTGGGTCACTGATTCAGTGAAGCTTCACAGCACTGGGTCTGTGATTCAGTGAAGCTTCACAGCACTGGGTCTGTGATTCAGTGAAGCTTCACAGCACTGGGTCAGTGATTCAGTGAAGCTTCACAGCACTGGGTCAGTGATTCAGTAAAGCTTCACAGCACTGGGTCACTGATTCAGTGAAGCTTCACAGCACTGGGTCTGTGATTCAGTGAAGCTTCACAGCACTGGGTCAGTGATTCAGTAAAGCTTCACAGCACTGGGTCACTGATTCAGTGAAGCTTCACAGCACTGGGTCACTGATTCAGTGAAGCTTCACAGCACTGGGTCACTGATTCAGTGAAGCAATGAATCCCATCGGGGTTTATCCTAAATGAATTGCCCACTGTCTTCTACATGAGGCTGATATAAAGCATGACACAGCTTTTAGTCTAAAGGACTAAGTCTGATGTTAAGGAAAATACAATTTACTTAATGTACCCACTTAATGTTTTGGGATGGGAAGCATGTGCTCCCGGAATGAACGTTAAAACCACATGGACATCCAGTATTTATACCTAAATTAATAACCATATTGTCATATGTAACGTATGCAAAAAATATAAATTATTCTCAATGGAAATAGTGCATGATACTGTTTAACACTTCAAAATACTCATTATAACTAAATAGCAACAGTATGCTGTGCATGTTATAGTAATGTGTGCTATAAAACTCCATGATACATCAAATAATTACCTCAGAAATATTCCCGTCAAATAAAATAATCAGGGCCTTCACAGTATCGAAAATGCTCTACGAGGAAATCATTCGTGAAAACTGCGTAACATGCACAAAACTGAATAGTCTTATACGTATGCAACATCGCCATCTTCTATAGATGCTACGGATGTTTGTTCAAATCTATCTTATTTTACCATTTTAACATGTCTTCAATTTATGAAAAATGATAAAGGTTTTATAGAATTTAGATTTCATGAGCAAATCATCATTAAAGTTCTCCCCCAGAAGTAAAACGCGCCCAGTCCACAGTCACGTTTTTCTGCAGGAGCCGTTCGCTCAGCCCCCTAATTCACCCAAAACCACTTTCCCCATCCTTTGAATAATAATTCAGCACTAGACCGAATAGTCACTTGTGGCAGGTAACTCGAAAATTTCATTAAAATAAACTCTCGGTATTATCGAAATGATACATTTGGAGCTGTTAGTACAGCCCACAAAGAGACGAGGACAGTCTCATCTCATTAAAAGAGAAGAAATAGTGGAATTAGCTTGAATCTAATTACAAGCCACACTATCGAATGTAAAAACATGCCTGTTTTTTCACTCTCGTTCATTTTGACTAGTAATTAGGTTTGGCCTCTAGAATGCCACCCTTTAATCATCCGAACGCAGATGTGATTTGCAGCGCAATTTAATCTTGCTTTAATGAAGAACTAATGGACGCATTGCAAATTACTTTTTTTCTGTCGTGAAAAAAAAATCTATTTCCTGCTTTTTGAAAAGATCAAGAGTATCTTTGATAATAGCCAGAGCGGCCCTGGCAGCTCCGCTGCACCGAGCAAACAAGCTCTTTTGGTCGCCTCACAATTCAATAGAAAGGAGGCTACAATTAGCAACAAAGCAGTGAAAAAGCATCGCTACAGCAGAATTGCTTACCGCGGCTCAACCCCCAGCAACCGTCGCCTTGTTAGGGCTGAAGTGTCAGACACGAACAATGTGCCGTGATAAATTACTCTCCCAAAAAAGCCGTACTACTAATTTTCAATTATACCCATAAATGGCCCGCAGATTGAAGGAAAATTGGACATGCATGGGGAACAAATACTAATAGATTTTGAGCTATTTCTCTGTTTGCTTTGCAAAGACGGTGAGACCCAAAGAGAGCTTCGTCAGAGGGAAAGACAAAACTCAAACTCCGTTCTTCTGTAACAAACGACGTTTAAGAAACTTCGAGAATGCGCTCAGTTCTGGAAATGAATATAATGTCCAGACCATCTTGACGTGTTGTGTGGAATGCGCTTCACAGCATGATTGGATTTTGGATCACATTTTGACAAGATATTTGGAGATCATTATCTAGGACGGGCTATGACATATCATAAAGATATTATTTTTAGGATGAGATACAGCGGCAGATGCCAGGAGAGAAAATAAGACTTTTGTCCTGCTTCTGGCTCTTTCATCACTCCTCAGAATCGCATCTTTCTTGTGAAGAAAGAACATCTTGTAGCTTATCCTGAAAGCATTATATGGAAGTATGATTGAATGAAAATCTACGTACATTTTTTTTCAGACTGTAAAGCTAATTTTTGTGGGCACTTTCTTTAAAAGATGCCAGATTTGCAGGCAATGTGGCCCAATGGTTAGGTAACTGGACATGTAACTGAAAGGTTGCAGGTTTGATTCCCAACTAGGACACTGCCACCTTGAGGAAGGTGCTTACTCTGAATTGCTTTTGTTTATATTCAGCTGTATAAATGGATACTATGAAAAGAAATGCTAATATTGTGTAAGTTGCTCTGGATAAGAGTGTCTGCTACACACTATCATATCTAAGTATCTAAATACAAAAATTTAGGGTCCATCCAAACCAGAATTGCCCTATTATTTTTGACAACATCAGTGTATATTCATACAGTGATATTATTGCACCCAGGTAATGTTTAGAGGATTTGCTATGCTCCTTGGACTCAATGCACTTCATTGGTCAGGGTCCCTAGAGTTTCCACAGCTGATTGGCTGCAGCCTATCCTGAGCCATGCAGATAGTGTTCTCTTTAAAACACACTGTCCTGGATGAGCTTCTATACTACCTATTTCAAGAGCAGGTTGTTTTGGAATGTTTTTATTTTCTAGAACATTGCTTCCAGTTACCAGGAAGTAATTGTTCCATCAGCACTGGAGTGTTCAGTTAAGAACATTCTAACCACATACACTACATTTGCAAAGGTATGCAGACACCCCTTCTGATTAGTGGTTTTGACTATTTCAGCCACAACCATTACTAAGAGGTGCATGAAAGCAAGCATACAGCCATGCAATCTCCGTTTACAAACATTGGCCCTTGCAAAAAGTCAGTTTGCCAAATTTCTGCTCTGCTAGAGCTGCCCCAGTCAACTGTAAGTGCTGTTATTGTGAAGTGGAAACGTACAGGAGCAACAACAGCTCAGCCGCAAGCGGAAGACCAGACAAGCTCAAAGAACGCAACTGCTGAGTGTAGCGCGTAAAGATTGTCTGTCCTCGGTTACAACACTCACTACAGAGTTCCAAACTACCTCTGGAAACAATGTCAGCACAAGAACTGTTCATCAAGAGCTTCATGAAAAGGGTTTCCATAACTGAGCAGCCGTACACGTACATACAAGGACATTCTAGAGAATTGTGTACTTCCAACGTCGTGGTAACAGTTTGGGGAAGACCCTTTCCTGTTTCATCATGACAATGCCCTCGTGCACAAAGCAAGGTAAAGAATGGTTTGCTGAGTTTGGTGGGGAAGAACTTGACTGGACTGCACAGAGCCCTGGCCTCTACTCAATCTAACACCTCTGGGATTAATTGCAATGGCGAGCCAGGCCTTAAACCCAACATTAGTGCCCAACCTCACTACTGCTTTTGGGGCTGAATGGAATTCCCAACACACATGTTCCAAAATCTACTGGAAACCCTTCCCAGAAAAGTGCAGGTTGTCACAGCAGCAAAGGGGGGGGGGGGGGTCCAACTCCATATTAAATCCCATGGTTTTGGAATGAGATGTTCAACAAGTACATATGGGTGTGATGTTCAGATGTCCACATACGCTATATTTCCAAAGGTATTTGTGATCTGACACCTTAAAGCAGGGGTGTCCAGTCTTTTCCGAAAAGGGCCGGTGTGGGCGCAGGTTTTTATAATAGCCCAGCACTAAGACACCTGATTCTGCTCATCATGGCCGTGATTGAAGACCACAATTTGATAGTTAAATCAGGGTGTTGTTGCGCTGGGCTAAAACGAAAACCTGCAACCACACTGGCCCTTATCAGATAAGATTGGACACCCCTAGCTTACCGGGTTAATGACCACAATTGGCCTGAGATCTAGGGCCTTGGGACGGGCTCTATGAAAATCCCTGTGAACAACCCCTCTGCACTTGGACTGCATTTTATATAGCGCTTTTATCCAAAGCGCTTTACAATTGATGCCTCTCATTCGCCAGAGCAGTTAGGGGTTAGGTGTCTTGCTCAGGAACACCTCGACACGCCCAGGGCGGGGTTCGAACCGGCAACCCTCCGACTGCCAGACAACCGCTCTTACCTCCTGAGCTACGTCTCCCCACTTACTTTCCTTCTGAACAACTGATGGTGCATTTACCTAATGCAGTCACGTGCACACAGAGGAGGCCTGCACTCTTATGCAGATAAAGAGTCTGATTTACTGAACAGACGTTTCGCCAGTATCAGCGCATTAGGAAACAGGAAGTAGCACGCCATTTAAGCAGTCTACCCACTGTCTGAGTGCAGCTACGTTTGGTCCGTGGTGGACAAATGGAAATCTGGGCCTTGCTTCTTATTTTCTCAGTCGGCACACCTGTGGACACCACTGCGTCCTCCACCACTCAGAACACTGGCAGCTGCAGGAATAATTTGGCTCATTTACTGAGGCAATGACTCTGTTAGATTTGATCCTTCAGGTGCTGGCCCAGGGAGAGTGCCTTCCTGGCTTCTTTTGGGACAAGAGGATTCACCCTTTTCAACCCTGAATGGACAATGCCCCACCCTCTGATATTCTCCCCCAAAAAAGTCCCTTTAACGTGCCTTTAAAGTAAGAGTAGGTATCTCAAGTCTTCCTGTATATGAGCCTCACTAATGAGGCTCATAACCTTACAGCACTATGAGCCTGACTAGGCTGCTCATAACCTTACAGCACTATGAGCCTGACCAGGCTGCTCATAACCCTACAGCACTATGAGCCTGAGCAGGCTGCCCATAACCTTACAGCACTATGAGCCTGACCAGGCTGCTCATAACCCTACAGCACTATGAGCCTGACCAGGCTGCTCATAACCTTACAGCACTATGAGCCTGGCCAGGCTGCTAATAACCTTACAGCACTATGAGCCTGGCCAGGCTGCTCATAACCTTACAGCACTATGAGCCTGACCAGGCTGCTCATAACCTTACAGCACTATGAGCCTGACCAGGCTGCTCATAACCTTACAGCACTATGAGCCTGACCAGGCTGCTCATAACCTTACAGCACTATGAGCCTGACCAGGCTGCTCATAACCTTACAGCACTATGAGCCTGACCAGGCTGCTCATAACCTTACAGCACTATGCGCCTGACCAGGCTGCTCATAACCTTACGGCACTATGAACCTGACAGGCTGCTCATAACCTTACATAACTATGAGCCTGACCAGGCTGCTCATAACCTTACAGCACTATGAGCCTGACCAGACTGCTCATAACCTTACAGTACTATGAGCCTGACCAGGCTGCTCATAACTTTACAGCACTATGAGCCTGACCAGGCTGCTCATAACCTTACAGAACTATGAGCCTGACCAGGCTGCTCATAACCTTACAGAACTATAAGCCTGACCAGGCTGCTCATAACCTTACAGCAATATGAGCCTGACCAGGCTGCTCATAACTTTACAGCACTATGAGCCTGACCAGGCTGCTCATAACCTTCAGTACACATACACGATGACACTGCACCTCAGTCAGCTGAAAAGGGGGTTTCAGATCACTTACTAAGCATATAAGCACATTATTGATTCATAATTATTTAAGGTATGCTTGATTATTTACAGTGTAAAGTAAAAACTAATTTATCCTTATTTGTCTTATGCATCTTTGTATATTATTGCATATTAAAAACTCATAGATAAATAATTTCTAATGAATGAATAATTTTAAATAAACTCTTCTCTCCCTTAATTGTCCAGGTCTTCTGACATATAACTCAACAAGGGCACTGATTTAGTTTACCTCCTTAGCTCTCAGGTGGTTTATTGCCATATTAAATTCACCTTTAATAAGTTTATCTGGCAAAAGCCATCTGCCAAATGGCCACACTGCAATAGGAAATTCTATTAGCAACAATGAATAAGAATCTGCCACTGTGTGTGAATGGTCTCACTCATCCTTCCACTCTCCCACAATGGAAATAAAACCCTTCTGGTAGATAAATATGTACTTCCCAACAAAACCCTTCCTGTCTACAATAAAAAACAGAAGTGTTCCATCAAAAAAAAATACATAATAGAACACAGAATGACCCAAGCTTAAAGGGGCATGGTTAAACATGGTAAAGGTCACTTTACTGTCAGACTACAGTAATCAAGTTGAATACAGTCACCTTTGGGTCAGTTTTTACTCTGTTATTTTTCGTAATCTTCCATGTGCCCAGTGAACAGCTTCAGTAGTCGGCAGCATCCCATTTATCATTCGTAAACATAATATTGTCCTGTCCTCTATACTACGAGTACATATAACTGATATTCACACTGGGTTCCCTTACGATGCAGCACGAGTATTTAGAGATGATTATGAATGTCAGGGTGCTCGGTAGTGCTCCCGCGCTTTGTTGGCGAAGCTTTGTGTTCTGAAGATGCTTCTCTGCGACGTTCCGTACAAAAGGGTCGCTGCATGGATATTGCACGAAGTCTCAGCCAAGCGTAAGAAGAGCGGGCACATTATTATGTAAGCCAGTTACAGGACACGCACGTTAAAACCGTCCCCTCTGCGGAGTGAAAAAAAATGCTAAATATTAAATTTGCGTGAGAAGTGCCGAGGGGCAAAGCTGATGTGAGAACTGTGGAAAAACATCGCGAATGCACGTGTGTGTGTGTCTGAGAGAGTGCGCGCACACCGCGCGCGCGCGCGCGTGTGTATTTCCCTAAATGTAAGAGGCAGACGAAATTCTAATGGAAGTGGCTTAAGTCTGGAGAGAGCTCTGCAATATATCTGATTACTGGGCCCAGTAATTTTCTTTCTTAAATAAGGGGGAAAAAATTGGGTGGGATGAATGAAATGTCGTTGTCGTGCAGCCGTGATGGAACCACGGAAGATTACTGTATTCCATAATCATTCATCACTAGCGCTGGTGTTCGGGCTTAGCATAATGGAATCCGTAAACTGGTTTAAATCTGAAAGTGAGGCCCGCCTATCAGCTGGGCCATAAATGCCAAAATGGTAATGTCTCCTCAAACCAGAACATTCTCACAGGCACACAACCTTGTTTCTCTGTGTTCTTTCATGCTAGGGAAAGTATTTTATGTGTTATACGCCGCTATATTGCATGATGTGTTTGCTTGGAAGACGCTCTAGATGTGAACTATTTTACAGTATATTTGCCACTGCCTGGTTGTTGTGAGGATTTTTTTTTTCCGGATTATTTACTTTATTTACCAACCCTCTTTGGCTTTCCTAAAATCCAGCAGGCCTGGGTACTTGCTTCCTTAATCTAACGGTACATACCATGGAGATCAATAAACAGAAAAACAACGTAAAAGACTTCAAATGAAAGTACTGTTTTAAAGCTAAAACAAGAACGCAGGGAAACAAAAGATATATTTAGTAAATGTTATTTCATATGACCAACAATCCTCAGAAGCCTTTCAGGATAGGTACAGGCAGGGGGGCCAGCGGGGATTTTGGGCCCCATGAGAAAGATCCCACACTGGGCCCCGCCAACCTAGAAAATCTATTGTTCCAATATTTTTAAGGGCACTAGGAATCATCCTAGCTCCCCATTCCCCCAAAGGCCAATGCATTCAAAGACCAAAATATCATGTTTTATAAATTTTGTGGATCACCTATCATAAATTCTCAAGAATATACCAAGATTCTGGTAATCTTATGGCCAAAGCACCAGTAGTTCCTCACTGAAGAGTCTCAAAATAATATGGATGAAATGTTCAAGCCTTTAGTTTCAGCTCTTCATAAAGAAAGGTTTCAGTCACCAGAGCCACTCTGAACAGCTTTCTGTTATTCCATTTCTTTCAATGGCCCATTAGCATTTCCCCTCCTCATATAAAACCTGCACACCACAGAACATAATTCTACATTAAATTGGCTACAAACTGGTAGCAAATAAGGTTACAAGGGACATCAGAGTATTTATTTCCCAGAAAAATCTTGAAACTAAAATGTTTTTTTTAAGCTGATTCCAGCCTGAGTCGATGCATTGGCTGTTACGGGGAAAGCCATAAAACACGACAACACATTGCATTCATTTAACGGATACTCTTATTCAGAGCGGGTTGCAACAGGCATCAAATCATAAACGTAGCACACCAAGACAACACAAGCAATATACATTCCAGCAGATTGCTCAATCTAACTGAGGGCCGGGTTTGTTTATTTATTTGCCCAACTGCGATACTCATCGTCTGTCATAAGATCTAGCACAGGATAGCCACTAGATGTCAGCGCAGAGCTCATTATTTTATAACGCTCCTATCATTTCATAGTGCTTCCATTTTTTCTTTGCAGTCAATGTTTTTCCTGATGTATTTGCATGTACTTACAGAAGCAAATTTTCCATTTCAAAGGCACTCTTTGTATTATTTTTATTTTACTGATACATGCAACAGAATTCTGCCAAAGTTTTAAGTGATAAAGGCTAGAATTTGATAGAATCTCGTACAGGGATCTGACATCTGATAAATAGCTTTTAACTGTTATGGTTATGTGAACGCACGTTATTTGTTAGAGTAAGTTATGAAGATTTCTTGTCTAAATTATTTAATTATGGCTGTCCATTAATATTTAAATACTAAAAAGTCATTTAGTAACACATTGAAGTCATATAATCCTAAAAGCCTCTCTTTTGCAATTTGACCTCCAGATGGCAGTAGTGTGTCAATATCACAAAAGCTGAAATGGGGGGGGAAATGATGTTGAAAATACTCAACATTCTTTTTGTGCATTTCATGTTGTTTTTGAGTAGAGGCCTTAAAATTCAGAGAGATGTGCAGCAGTTATGTTTGCTTAAAAGCTAGATAAAAAGACTTTTTAGAATGTATTGTTTACTGCTTGGTAATATATCAACTCAGACAGTATAGTAATTTAGATCGTAATTTTTTTTAAATTCCGTAAATCCAGCGGATGAAGGACATGTCTCTGTTGTTCAGTGAAGAGGATTGCTGAAAAGCGAACGCAGGAATTTAGACAAAACTTCAAAAAATTATTCCTCATGGAGAATGGAATGAAACTAGAGAAGGAATGAACAGTCACGTATGACCCTGGATTTCTCATGGTAAATAACTCCACTTGAACATACTGTACAGTAGAACACCATAATTTTATCCATTTACGTTAGGTTCACTTTAATTTAGCAGTTTAGCATTTAAAAAATTATTATTATTATTTTTATTTTTATTTTTTTGCAATTTAGCAATTGTAAGCCATGTATGTGCCTGGTTAATTTCACTACAAACATAATATTTCTAGTGTATAAGAAAAATGCACATCCAGCACTTGTGGCTGTTTTCTTATTGCAGTTTTTAATAATTATTTTCTCCACAAAATATTTAAGTATTCCTCTCTCCTCCTGAAATTTAAATAGGTAAATAAATAAATAAATAAATAAATAGCACTGGCTGTCCCTCCTCTTAACTCACAGCAGTAACCACAAGTATAAATGCTACCAATAAAAAGTCCCAGCAGAGATTACAGATTATGGCCCCTTTGATGCAACCCGGAATCCTAGTGGTAAATCTTAATTTTCTGATCCTTTGATGTGAACAGGCAAATACTCACATAGAATATCCTCACAGCTATGGAGATTATAATATGAACAAAGTAGTTCAATCATGGCAATACAAGCAGTACAGGACAAATAAATTAAATTAAATAAATATAAAATGCACACACACACACACACACACACACACACTGCCAAAATACAAGAAGGCTGCAAGAACAAAAACAAACAAACAAAAAAGGTAAAATACAGTAACAAGTGTCTTCATTTTTTTCAGATTACCTATTAAAATTTGCACTGGGCATACACCTGATTGGGAAGTTTTAACGTTTCTTGTCCAGGCGCAGACATAATCAGCATTTTTCATATTGCCCATTCACAGTTGCATTGAGTAAGCACCTGGTAAGGAAGTTTTCATTTATGAAACATTACACGCTTGAAGTCCGTAAGCAGGCAAAATTAGTACTATGCATACTCCGTACATTTCTAGAATCCTTTCCCGACATACATTGCGTGTCCAATATGGAGGAACTGACAGTAGAGGTCCGTGGCTCCAACGGAGCATATTACAAGGTAAATATTCATAGCTAGCCTGACTAACACTTTTGGAAATTGGTATGGTTAGAACTGTAACACATAAACAGCTAAGGACATCGGTCCCGACACTATCTAGCGATGTGTCGTGGGTAAAAAACGGCTAATGTGAAAGAAAACTGATTTGACGTTTGCCCAAAAATGTCTGAACGTCGCTCGTCTAGCTAACGTTAGCTAGCTAACTATTCTAGGTATACTTGTGTGGCTAGTTGGCTATCTATATCCTTATGAATTCAACTGGGTTAGCTAGCTTGCTCTAGCGAACCCATTCCATTTCATTTTACCTACTCTGTGAGTCGATAAAGAAATAATAAACATACACTGCCTTTGTTTTGGCCAACTTAAAAAGCGAACAAACCTCTTTGTTGTCATGTCGCTGGCCTAGCTAGCGAGCTAATGGGATACGGCATTGTAGTTTGGTGCTTGTTTTGCTTTCTGACGCTAACTAATGTCAGTTAACTTACCGAAATAATTTATTACTTGATGTTGGACAGTGGTTTACATCCCAAACTATGTTTCACTTTTCGAACGTATGGTTTTAGCCAATGTTTGCAACCAGTAAGCTAAAATACAATACGAATATGTTTTGTAAGTTCCCTGAAAAGTTAGCTATCCAGCTAGCAAGTTTGCTAGCTTGCCAGCTATGACTTTTTATGGAAATGAGCTAACGTTACGTTGTCAACAAGCTAACTTACAGTAATAATAGCAGCCAGGCAAGAGTATGTAGCCTGCTATTATGAAAGAGCAATCGACGAAGATCAAACTTCAATACGTCGCATTTTAAAATATTGGAACATTGCCTCGCTGGGTTAGCTAACCGAAATTGCAGAAATCTCGCTTGAAAAGTGTATGACATAAATGTATGAAAAAGTGCATGAAATAAAGTTGTACTTAGAATGTACATATCAGAAGTAACGTTAACTTGGAGACGTGAACAATAATGACTATGGTTGCTGTACTGGTTATGAAAGCGATGCGTCAGGTGATGTAAAAGAAACAGAAAGTGTTCAGTTTCGTGTTCATTTTAAACGTATGATGTGCGCATCGTCACGTGTCTCTTCCCCAAAACACGATCGTATTGGGTGTTCTGTCCTGTTTTTGGTAATGTACGTTTTTATGTCTGGTTTTAAGCGTCGTAAATCCTGTTTTCGACGCCACGAACCCCATATACATCAAGTAAATCTCATTATTTTTGATATTTTGCTTTGAATGTGAGTTCGTAGGCGGCTTCTGAGCAAGCACAGCCATTTAATGGTAAAATTACATCGTAAATGAATCGGCCAAAAATCACTCATTTGAGAGAGAGAAGCGTTTAGTGATTGGAAATGTAGTGAGTTGAAGCTATTATGCCAGCATTGTATCATCCTGAAGTTATTCCCAGAATGCATCTCGGCATGTCAGCTGCTCACTGTCAATCTCCAGCTGTCGTCAGGTTCAGCAGATAGTTTGGACGCCAGGGCTATTTTTGAATCGTTGGCTAACAGATAACCACTCTCACTGAGACTCCGCTACTATTTTATCACACAGCAGACAGGTTTTCCGTTTCCCCTCCTGTATGCGAAGTTATTAATGGACGTTGCTGCATCTTGCAAACTAACTGTAAAAAAAGTCAACAGTGAAAAAAGTGAAGTCATTTTGAGATATCACAGAATTCATCCTGTTTGGTGTCACACTAGAGTTATTTTTTCACATCCTAAAAAGAATTTAAACCCCCAACGAAATTGGCAGGGAAGTGGTAATTATATAATGTGAAAGAAGCTCATTTAATGGTTTTGTTTTGCATGAATGCATATCATTGTCTATAGGCATATGGTGCACATTGAGCACTTGTACACTCTCAGAATTATACTTGGTTTGTTTTCCGTGTAAGTAGCTGACATGAATGTTCTTTGTCTGATTAGACTTTGATGTATTACTTAGGGTGAGGCTGGCCTTATAACAGTTGCCACTATTGTGTAATTAACTTGTAATTAATTGTTTATGTTAAATTGCTTTTCTTTTTCCTGGTAAACAATCTGCTATATAAGTTACAGCTGGTACGAGGGGGGATGCTCATCTTCATTTAACTCGCTCTCGTGTAAAAATGTTGCATCACACAGTGCATTTCCGCTTTTGCATTGGCCTTCAGTACTGAAAAGCCTGAAAAATGTAAAAATAAATAAATAAATGGGATCATTAAAGGAAAACATCTTTTGTCTTTTGCTCCTTTCGACAGATTTTCATTGCACTGAAAATGACAGGCTTGTTCGGACATTAAATGTGTCATTGATTGTTTCTGAATTGTGAAAGGTCAATTTTTTGTGTTGCAGGGGTTTGTCAAAGATGTCCATGATGACTCTCTCACCATTGTCTTCGAAAATAAGTAAGTGTAACATTACCATTTGTAGTGACTAAAAATAAACAACAAAAACAAAACCTAGCCTATAGTTAGTCACCAGGTCAGCAGATGGTAACCAACCTGAATTCTGGATTTGTTAAACTTTTATTGACAGTTGCCTACATTTTAGTGAAATGAATGATGATCTGGAAGATTTCAGTGTCTTGTTTTAGGCGACTTCTTGGTGAGGCACCATTGGGTTTGGGCTGGGAATAGTGATTAGCACCAGTGATGACAATGAGAAATGTGAGACCTTCCACTGTCCACATGCCATACGAACTCCCCAGTGTCAGGACTGTTGTTCCCAATAATTAGCAGACATATCACACGCCAAAACTTGGCTCCAGAACCAGGTAATGTTATTTTATAGGTATAAAATGAACAGCTAGAATACTTTACTGGCCTAACAGTGTACACATTCATATTTCTTTGTGACGCAGAAAATACCGTTTTATTTTATTTTGTTTTATTTTATTTTGAAGCTGGCAACCCGAGCGACAGGTTCCTTTCAGCGATGTGCGGTTACCTCCCCCGTCCGATGCCAAAAAGGACATCGGAGAAGGGGAAGAGGTGGAGGTGAGCACTGTTCTACAACTCAAAACGAAAAAAAGTCTCCATGACTAATACGAGAATATTACCGGAACTTATTGTCATTGTTGTTATTATAAATGTTTATAATAATTTTGCACCTTTAATGCATTCAAGCTTGAGTTCTGTACACATTTCAGGAAGAATCAGGGCCTGATTTCTGTTAGAAGGTTGATCTCTCTCTTTCTCTCTCTCTCTCCCTCCCTCCATCTCTGTCTCCACCACAGATTTACTCCAGAGCCAATGAACAGGAGCCGTGCGGCTGGTGGCTGGCCAAAGTGAGGATGATGAAGGGCGATGTACGTAAGCCTCCTCCCGTGCCCCGGAGCTCTCCGTAGCTCGCGGCGCGACGCTAAGCTACACGGTGGTAGCGGAAAGCGGCGTGCTAACACTCACGATTCCTCTGCCCCCCCCCCCGTGTCTCCCCCTCGCAGTTCTACGTGATCGAGTATGCCGCCTGCGACGCCACGTACAACGAGATCGTCACCTTCGAGCGCCTCCGGCCCGTCAACCTCAACAAGGCCGTCACCAGGAGCACCTTCTTCAAGTGCACCGTCGCCGTCCCCGACGACCTGAAGCCGGCGTACGTACGCCGCTGCTAATTATAATCAAACGATTCAATAAGAGTTAAAGCGTGAATAGCGAATTATTCTTTTTTTTTTTTTTGAATGGTCGGAGTCCCAGTTTATAATAACTAAGTTCGCCCTATCGTTTTTAGGTGTGAACACGAACAAGCGCACAAAGACTTCAAAAAGGCGGTGGGAGCCTGCAGGATCGTCTACAGCCCGGAAACGAGCAAATTAGTCGTGCTGGTGAGGCCCTGTCTGCTTTCTTAGCCGCCATGATGAATCAGCGTGTTATAGATGGAAGCTTTTTTTTCGAAAGCATACTATGCAGGATTTTTACCTTAAAAATATTATAGAATAACCATGCTCAGTCATATCTATGATGCGCTGGCAATTTGTTTTTGCACACGTTAGCCCAATCTGTGCTTCTCTGCCTGTATTTGTTCTTCAAAAATATGTTCGGGACATTTCTGGGCATGATTTTCTTTTCTGCGTATGGAGGGGTGGGAGTGGCTACAGAGCCTGTGGGATGGGATCAGGTCTCAGTGGAGCGTTTGTGGCTAGCAAGCTTCTGCAATGGCAGAGATGGCTTTGGATAAAAGCGCTATGTAAATTCAGATGAAGAAGCGCAGGTACAGCGAAGCAAAATGGCCAGCCCACAGGGCTCGTTCAAAAACCAGAGTCAACCTTGGAATGTCGTGTCCTTGATGACGACGGCTATTGGAAAAACAGACATAAAAACAAAAACGGCTTAAAAATGGATATAAAATATATAAATGAAGGTGAGTGGCCAGGATTGAGGACAGAGGAAGTTACTTCTTAGATTGCAAACACAGGATCACAGCAAGCTTAAAAATCCTGCATAATATGCCTTTAATGCATGCAATAAAATGTAAAAAAATATTTTTTGTGTTGACGCTTAGTCGAAAAACGAGGCGACAGTGAAGAGGGTCGCCATCCTGAGCGACATGCACCTGCGCAGCATTCGCACCAAGCTGATGCTCGTGTCCAGAAACGAGGAGGCCAACAAGCACCTGGAGGTAAGGGACGCCGCTCTCGTGCTTTCTCTGGCCGAACGACGGCCTTGCGTCTCCCCCTGGCCCACGTCTCGCTGCAGATGCCGGTTTAGCGTTGCCCCTCCACTCGACTCGTGATTGGCTCTCTCTCTTCACGTGCGCTGTGGTGCGAGAGAGGTTTGCGCCGTTTCCTGCAAAAAACCTCAGAGAGCTCTATATCTGGCTCACGCCGCCTCGTCCAGAAGTCGATTTATGCGGCGTAAATTTCCAGGCCAGGCAGGGCATTCTCCAGTTTATGACCTTAGAGCAGCCTGAAACCCCAGCGGGCCTGAAACCCCAGCGGGCCTGAAACCCCAGCGGGCCTGAAACCCCAGCGGGCCTGAAACCCCAGCGGGCCTGAAACCCCAGTGGGCCTGAAACCCCCGTGTCGTTCAACGCCCCCAGAACACAAAGCAGCTGGCGTCCGCCTTCCAAGAGGAGTTCTTCGTCAGGGAGGACCTGATGGGCCTGGCCATCGGCAGCCATGGCAGCAACATTCAGCAGGCCAGGAAGGTGCCGGGGGTCACGGCCATCGAGCTCGACGAGGACCGGGGAACTTTCCGGATTTACGGAGAGGTGAGAGGAGGAAGCCATTCTTCTTCTTCTTCTTCAAGAAGACGGGGTTGGAGGGTGGGGAGGCTCTGAATGTTATATCTGGTTTTTTTTCTCTCCCCCCTCTTCCATCCAGAGTGCTGAAGCCGTACAGAAGGCGAGGAGTTACCTCGAGTTCATCGAGGACTCTGTGCAGATCCCCAGGAACCTGGTCGGTAGGTGGACGCTTCGCACTTAAATAACAGGAAAAGCTGCAGGTTTGGGAAGCCTCACCGGTGTTGTGTTCTGTGATGTTTGCATCGCAGGCAAGGTGAAGTGTTGTTTACTGTGACGTTTTGCAGGCAAGGTGAAGTGTTGTTTACTGTGACGTTTTGCAGGCAAGGTGAAGTGTTGTGTTCTGTGACGTTTTGCAGGCAAGGTGAAGTGTTGTTTACTGTGACGTTTTGCAGGCAAGGTGAAGTGTTGTTTACTGTGACGTTTTGCAGGCAAGGTGAAGTGTTGTTTACTGTGACGTTTTGCAGGCAAGGTGAAGTGTTGTTTACTGTGACGTTTTGCAGGCAAGGTGAAGTGTTGTTTACTGTGACGTTTTGCAGGCAAGGTGAAGTGTTGTTTACTGTGACGTTTTGCAGGCAAGGTGAAGTGTTGTTTACTGTGACGTTTTGCAGGCAAGGTGATTGGCAAGAACGGAAAGGTCATCCAGGAGATTGTGGATAAATCCGGGGTGGTTCGCGTTCGCATCGAAGGTGACAAGGACAACAAACTCCCTCGACAAGAAGTAAGCCCTTACTTTCCTGATTTAGGCCGAACAAGCCTTTCCCAACAAACAACAAACTCCCTCGACAAGAAGTAAGCCCTTACTTTCCTGATTTAGGCTGAACAAGCCTTTCCCAAAATTTGTATCTTGAACATGGAGAGTTTTTACACTTTTATGTAACTTTTTAGTTTTTTTTTTTAACCTATTTGGAAAATATACATACAGTGTGTTCACATTGATATACTGAAGGCTTTTGTGTTGTTGGGAGGAAGAAACGTCTGTTTGGATGACACTGTTTTTCACCCATAATAACATTTTTGTTATTTTGAAAATTTTGACACAGGGAATGGTTCCCTTCACGTTTGTCGGCACGAAGGAGAGCATCGGGAACGTCCAGGTTCTCCTCGAGTACCACATCGCCTACCTGAATGTAAGCAGACTGCCTCGCGTTGCCTACCAGAGCTGGGTCAAATATGCGTACTCAAAACTAACATTTTCACTTATATTTCCAAGAAATAATAATTCTTAAAACTCTCAAGTTGAGCAAGTGTCAATTCCCATGCCATTGTGTCCCAGTGAAAAAAGTTCACTGACTGTAAACGACTTCAGTAAATATGTAGCAGTATAAAGGAATTTAATGTAAATAATGTAAGTTGTACAAGTTTATCTGGATTAGAGAATCTACTGACTGCTGTAATTCTGTAATGACTAAACTAAGAAAAAGGTGCTGTCGTGACAGAATAATTTTTTTTTCTCTCCAGAAGTAGATGTTTTAAAAATGTGTCCGTAATCTGCAGGAATTTTAGTGGCGTCTAAAGGGCTTCAGGCGTTTCAAATGATCGTCAAAAAGATGACGAGTGACGGGCACTCCTATTTTTGAAAGCTAAAAGGCCTTTATGAGGTTGACGTGGTTTTCGGACAGGTTAAAAAAAAAAACAGTATAGCGTGGCCTCCAGCCTTGGTCAGGGTGTAAGGTGCTGTACGGAATGAGACGTTTTATGCCCTCTCGAGCAAGTGACACAGGTGGCATGGTGATAAACCGTACTGGTTTTTAACCTTTTTAAAAAATAATAATTACCATGGCAACCAAATTAAGGCCCTTTTACCCTTTCATAATAGGATCGCCTTTCATTTACTTGCTTTCTTGCTTTTTTTTTTTTTTTGATGACTCCCGTGCCACCTCCTCCCCTGTAGTTCACATGCTTGTGTGAGCCGAGTCAGTTGCTAGGCTTAGCGTTAGCGGCCCTAACGCACGATCTCGCCAGGTAGGCCATCCTGGCCAGAGAGTGACCTCATCGCTTCCAAAAACCACGTTCTAGCCTGTCACCTGTCTACAGCAGGGCTGCCCAGACCTGTGCCTGGAGATCTACCACCCACTAGGTTTTCATTCCAAACCTAACAGAGCACACCTCATTCCACAGCTAGATCAGGGCTGCCCAACCCTGTTTTTGGAGATCTACCAACCAGTCGGTTTTCACTCCTACCCTAACAAAGCACACACCTCATTCAACAGCTAGAGCAGGGCTGCCCAGCCCAGTTCCTGGAGATCCACCATCCTGTTTGTTTTCTCTCCAAGCCTAACAAAGCCACTCTCGTTCGACAGCTAGAGCAGGGCTGCCCAACCCTGTTCCTGGAGACAAACTGTCCAGTGCATTTTCACTCCAACCCTAAAAGTGCACACCGCATTCTACAGCTGGAGCTCTCGTGGAGCTGCCAAGTAGTAGAATCACAGTGTTTCCCATAGAACATTTTTATAAGTGGGTGGTGGTGTTTGCACTGGTGAGAGCCTACATTAAAAAAAATTCCCTGAGGTGATTAACTAAAGAGAGCAGTCTCGTCCAGAGTCAACGGCGACACCAGCTCTTCGGTGCGCACACAGCTCAGGGAAAAAGAGGTGATATATAGAAAAGATGGTCATTCCTGGTCCTTGCAGAACTATGCGTACGCTCCGTGTATTGGATGCTGAAGCAGCTGTGGCCACCTCCACGGACCAGCTCTTACGAAGAACGCTGAATTTAAAACCAAAGTTCTGCTGTCCACCGTGATCTTTACTTAACTTTACTTAATTTTACACGATCTTTACTTAACTCTAGTATGTTTCTTTTGCACCTCTGCACCCTGAACTAATGCACTTGTTGTACGTCGCTCTGGATAAGAGCGTCTGCTAAATGCCTTTAATGTAATGTAATGTGATCCGGTGAACACCATAACCAGCCATGACATCCAAGCTATCCACAGCAACTACAGTGTCCTGGATGGGTTTATTATGATATAAACAGTCGCATTTTGTGGACGAAATAACAATTGGAGAGCTACAGATTATTCTCTTGAAAATCTACAATTCTATGCAACAGTAACGTGAACTGTTGTTGCACATAACCCCAGTAAACTAGGAACTGTTCATGGGGGGGGGGGCGGGTGGTGACTGGCGGTAGGGGAAATGCTGACTCAGGTGTGCCAAATTAGGATTGAAATGAAAACCTACAGGACGGTAGATTTCCAGGAACAGCGTTGGGCTGCCCTGGTCTAGGGGCCAGTGTGTCTGGGAGGGGGGGGTGGTCCTGAGGCCCTCGTGTCTGGGTGGGATATAACTCAGTGTCTGTGTACCTGCCCTGACCGCACGCGGCTGGTCTGTCCCGGCGCAGGAGGTGGAGCAGCTGCGTCTGGAGCGGCTGCAGATCGACGAGCAGCTCCGGCAGATCGGCATGGGGCTACGGCCCTCGTCCGGACGTCCCGCCGACAAGGAGAAGGGCTACGCCACGGACGAGAGCGCCCCGGGCCCCGCCCTGCGCGGGAGCCGGTCCTACACCGGGCGGGGCCGCGGCCGCCGGGGGCCCAACTACACCTCCGGCTACGGTAAAGCCCCGCCCACCGACACGAAAACCCCGCCCACTGACACTAAAGGTCCCACCCACTGACACTAAGCCCCGCCCACAGACACTAAGCCATGCCTACGACACTAAATCCCTGGCCACTCACACTAAAGCCATGGCCACCAGCTTCCGACACACTAAAGCCCCGCCCACAGACACTAAAGCCCTGCCCACTGACACTAAAGCTCTGCCCACCAGCTCCCGACACACTAAAGCCCCGCCCACAACACTAAAGCCCCGCCCACTGACACTAAAGCCACACCCACAGACACTAAAGCCACACCCACAGACACTAAAGCCCTGCCCACAGAGTCTCAACACATTAAAGCCCCAGAAGTACCTGTGTATAATATTTATTTTTCTACAAAAAGATTTTTCTGGGAAAATTCTGCACCAGTGTTTTCCAAGAATTTTTCAGGTATATTTTTTACCCAGTTCTGGTCTGGTCAAACACTGTAGCATTTGACTAAAGTGCATTTTAACCTATAAATGATCAATGTTACCAATTGGATCCCCTTAGAAACAGCCCTTTTTTTGTACTAATAATGACAAATTTGACCTAAATGGGTTTATGCAGTCACATGTCAGTTTTAGTGTGGGAATAATTCTCTTTGATTCTCCCAATTCCAAGAACTGCGGTCAGAATTCACAATAATGCAATTATGAAAGAAAATGGGGGCAATCTGCGCGGCTTTATGAGAGTTTTCAGGTTTTTCCAAAAACGGCTCGCACATTTAGCGCGAGGGAACTTAGCTCCGCGCGGCGCGCGTTAGCGGTCAGCTGAGGCCGAGCTGACGGCTGCGTTTCCACGGCGATGACAGGCACGAACTCGGAGCAGTCCAACGCCTCGGAGACGGACTCGGAGCGCAAGGACGAGCTGAGCGACTGGTCGCTGGCCGGGGAGGAGCCGGAGAGGGGGCCCCGGCAGATGAGGGACAGCCGGAGGCGACCCGGCACGGGACGGGGGGGCCGCGGAGGGCTCAGCGGCCGGGGGCGAGGGGCAGCGAGGGGGGGCTCCTCCTCCTCCATCAGCGCAGGTACCGTCTAAACGCAGCAGCCCCGTTTCACACTGCAGGAACAGCCTGTCCTGGGCCCTGTCTCACACTGCAGCGCTGCTGAGTTACCTGGGTAACTGCACTGAGTAAAACCCAGAACCCTCCCAAATCTGAAACATGTGAAAAGAGCTGTTCCGGGTTTTACTCAGCACAGTGATCCAGCTGACCGAGTAATCCTGCTTCACAATACAGGGCCCAGGGCCTGCGTCCAGAGAGCATTTCAGAGCAGGAGTGCTGATCCAGTTTTGTACTTTCTCATAATGGAAAAGAATAGGAAGCAGCCAGGGGAAGACTGACCCTAGATCAGCACTCGTGCTCTCAGATGCTTTTCAAATCCAGGCCCTGGCTCGGGGGTCTTTAAATCCAACCCGAGTTTAGCTGTTCAGCCGACAGCCCTTCGCCCCTAAACGTGTCGTTACCCCCCTGGGCAGTGCTGAGGGACCCGGACAGGAACCCCTACAGCGTGCTGGACAACACCGAGACGGACCAGACCGCGGACACGGACGCCAGCGACTCGCAGCTCAACACCAGCCGCCGCCGCCGGTCCCGCCGCCGCCGCACCG
This sequence comes from Anguilla anguilla, assembly GCF_013347855.1. Lineage (NCBI taxonomy): Eukaryota > Metazoa > Chordata > Actinopteri > Anguilliformes > Anguillidae > Anguilla > Anguilla anguilla. Next base: position 2,075,382 of record NC_049204.1, on the reverse strand, counting down.
ACGAGGACGCCACGCTGATCGACGGCCTGAGCGAGTCCGACAACGGCTCGCTGAGCGAGAACGGCATCGGTAACCGCCGCCGCCGCATACGCCCCACGGGCGAGCTCCGGCCCCCCGCCTAGGCCCAGTCCCGCCCCCCCCCCTCCGCCTGGCCCAGTCCGGCCCCCCCTCCACCGGTGAAGGGTCTTCAGAACCTCCCCCCCTTTCTGCAGGCCATTTGGGAGAAGGCAGCCTTTTATCCCAGTGATGGCAGAACGAGGTCTTGTGACATCATAACGGATGGAGCTACCATCATAATTTGAACCAATCACTGTTCTGTTGTGAAGCTGAAAACCCTTTTGATTGGCTTAACCAGGTCAGTGATTGACAGCTAATTATAGCTCCTACCCATCATTGGTGTCTGCATACCACATTCTCCCATCATCAGTGTGAGGGTGGGGGGGCCACTGGTATTTCTCTCCAGCTGTCAGCAGTCAAGCTTTCGGTGTGAGCCAATCACACCCAAGTCCGTTAAAGGCCTGAAAATCTGTATTTTCTGATCAATTGGGAAAACTAGGGGAACGTTGGGAAAACTTTGGAAGTGTTGGGAAAACTTGGGAATTGTCACATTCCAGTCCCAGCTTCCCGGCAGGCTGTCTAGTGAGAGGCGGATGTCTGCAACGTTCTCACTTTCTGTAGATGATCTGGAGGCGAAACCCCAGCGGCGTAACCGTAGCCGCCGCCGCCGGTTCCAGCCGCCCGAGGAGAGGCAGCCAGGTAACACGCAGAGCATCATGGGATTGCGTGCGTTTGAGAAAACCAGCATGGTGGCATGTGCCGTCTCACGCCCTGAGGTTTTATTGGACCTGCTGCCCTGAAGCACTGCTCTGTTCTAACCTGGGAGGTCTGGTACTTTCTGAGTGAAGAGACTTGTGTCTGGTGCCGTTTTTAGATCATTTTAGGTTATTATTTGTCTTGGGGTTCACAGTGCAACTCTGCATTTAGGATTGAGATGGGAGGCATTCCAGGCTAGGTTTTGTGCACCACAAAAGAAACGTTTTATAATAGTATGGATTAATTTTGTTTATTACGTTGGTTTGAATCTGTTGGACACTCTTTTACTTTTAATCACAGCACGGGATAAAAGACAAAACCAGCTGTGTGGTCCTTTTAGTTCATTAATGGTGGAAAATGTTCACAATTAAATTCATTCTGCCACTGGAATTGTGGGGGAAATGGTCATATGTTAGGTGGCACCAATTTGGATGGAGTATAAATCTTAGCATTTAATCATCAATGTTTACAGATGCATCCAGGGTATCAAATTTACAGTGGAGAATTCAGATCTTATATTTTGATTTTAGCTAACTGCATTTGGTCTTTAACCCATCTTTATATATTAATCAGCTTAATACACTTTTTGGAATACAGTGTGATACTTATTGTTTTACTTTGACGTGAATTATGACTTCTAAGGTGCATGCAGAGGAACACTAACTTTCAGAACTGGCAGCATGTCTGGATTTTCCCCAAGTTCTGTGCGTAACTTCTAGCTCCAGGAGAGTAAAGGGTGAGTCTTGGGCTTGGTATTTACGAAACGGTGAAATAGTTTTTGCTTCCTGTGTTTTTCAGTTACGGTGGCTGATTACATATCGCGTGCCGAATCGCAGAGCAGACAGAGGAACGTTAAGGACCTGAAGAAGAACAAGAAAGAGCTGGTGAGTCTTTAGAGCTGGTGAGTCTTTAGAGTTGGTAAGTCTTCAGACTCTTTAGAGCTGGTGAGTCTTTAGAGTTGGTAAGTCTTCAGAGTCTTTAGACTCTTTAGAGCTGGTGAGTCTTTAAGAGTAGTTTTGCTGGTGTCTGGGCGGGGAGCATGACTGGTCCGTGGGGAGTAAAGTGCATTGTAAAGCTGTGTGCTTACCCGGGTGTTCCCCCTCGTCCTCTCCAGGGGCAGGTGGAGTTCATAGAGGAACACGGCCCCTCGGCCGCGACCAGCAACGGTCCCGCCAGCCAAGGAGAGGAACTGGAGAAATCGCCGGACGTCGCCGCGGAGACCGCCGCCAAATCCGAGTACCGGGAGGAGGGAACCCCGGCGGCTGTGCTCAACGGGGTCTCCTAAAGGCTCGCTCTCCGTACGAAAAACCATAACTTCTACATTTACAATAGTGCTTGTACAAGCTTGCCAAAGACAGACGTGTGGACTTCCAGATTCTTTATCGCACTTTTTCAGTTCCTTCCTATTGGAACCCAAGAGGGGACGGATCCAGAATTTAAAAAAAAAAAAAAAAATTTAAAAAAAAACCGAACAGAAGTATAAGTACAAAAAAGTTACACCTAGTATGTGTGTTCCGAGTACATGATCAGATGTTGTGCCTTCAGAGAGTAGATTCAACATTAAAGTTGGTTGGCCGTAGAAAACATAACTTTTGTCAGACAAAATGGTGGCGGGGGAAATCCCAGACATCCTAATATTTGTTATGAAGAACGTTAGCGGCTTTTGTTACGTTTTAATATGCAACCACTTCTTCATACGAGGAAAAAAACCCTAGAAAATGCAGTCTGAACGGAAAAAAAAAATTGCACTGAATTGTTACTTTCCCATTAGAGTAATGTTAGTCTGGAAACTGGTCTGTTCTCTTTGTTGTCCTTTTTTTTTAATGCTGTCAAGAAAAAGAAAAAAAAAAAAAAAAAAAAACCTGCAGAAAACTGGAGGATTGGATTTTTGCTTCTTTCATCTGCGGGGGCACTGGATCGATAATGGCGGAAACGTTCGCAAAAACGGGCTTTTTTTTGGTTTATTTATTTTTAAAATGTACAGTATTTAAAGAAATGAAGCTGTTCTTTTAAACACTAAACTGGCAGAAAGTGTTTCAATGCAGGTGTAATTTGGACTACTGAAAGATCAATTTCCAGATTTTGTTTGTTCTGTAAACTACATATGTTAGTCCGTATGGGTTTTTTTTTTTTTTTTTTTTAAATGATCATTTTGGTTGTTTGATGTGCAATATGTTTTGTATGCCGGTAGTTCTTAAATAAAACTTGATCTTCCATATTCTGTTGAATGTCATTCAGACTAACAAATAAATACAGAATAGCACACGTATTTCCACTTGAAATAAAAAGGACATAAGCCTGTTTTAATTGGTTCCTATCCCTGGCCTTTCTTCCCCACCAATGTTTTCCTAACAAAAGCACAGCCGGAAAAACAACACTAGTAACAGAACACAGGAACGGACCAGCAGCAAAAAGCATTAGCCCTGATCTTACTGTTGACACCAGAGTTATAGACCTTTGACTAGAAGCAAAGCATGCTTAACAAACATGGGAATACCCAAATCAGTGAAAGCCCTCAGGAAATCTAAAGTACTTTGTGAGAAACCATGAATGATTCTGCATGAATCTGGAATTACAGTGCAGGTTTCAGTGAAGATTGATAGGCTAATGCTGCCATCTAAACAAACCAAGTTTAAAATTAATGATTCAACGCTATTTTGTGTGCTTCTCTTACCTTAACTGTGTTAACAGCAGGACTATAAGGGGAGAAAGTTCTTATGCTTTTAAAAATTATGAAATGTAATTCAACAAACTTGTATAGTTAATTATCACATGGACTCCAAAACGCAAGGGTTGCTTCTCTTTGGGTCATTTTTGGGCAGAAACCACACCTTACAGTTCGCCCCACTAAATGACTGAAATGTGGGGGGTGGGGGTCCAAATAAATGCATTGAAAAGGCAATTAGTCCTTTGGTTTTTATGCCTTTATTTCCCCCAGATCCCACTAAATGTGTCCCTCTGCTCCTCCGCTGGTTTAGACGCACTGTTGACCATTCACAGGGATTCCACGAATGCTCCATTTTAGCATTTTAAGCATCAAGACATTGCTTAGATTCTAATGATAATGGTGGTGTGGAAAAGCCTTACAGTTCTGAGAAAGCTGCAAGCTTTTTGTGAGTTCACTACTCAAAGCAGAATGTCTTTAGTGGCCAGCCAGGGAGTCCATAGAATCAAAAGTCACACATCTTTTTTTTTTCTTTCTTCTCCAATGCAGGACAATAGGGCAACAACTCGGATGTCTACTGCACTAATACGAAGCCCCAGTTTGGATAAAGGATGTCACTCCAAACCAAGAGGTTTATCTCTCTCTGTGCCCATATATTATAATTGCTTCCAAATTGCCAACCTGCAAAAACCTGCAGCTGCCATTGCTAGTGCACAGCCACCACAGAACTGGCCGTTAAACAAAAGCCCAAAACACAATGCTCCTTGATTACACGGTTGCCTTAATTGATAGATGAGGAAAAATAATTACAGTTTAATCCACGCAAATGAATAGATGTGTCGATCACCAACAATCATCAGTGGCATGCCATCTGCATATTATTAAATCTTGTATTACCTATTTGCATTTGGCCCCCGAACACTAACACATTTCCAAGTATAGCATCCTGGCCATACATTGTCAGGTAGAGCCTATTTAAAATTATGCCATTTTTCCCCCGATAATTAGTTGCAACAGGAACCTTATTTTTCTGGCACTTAAGATAACCCAAGTATGTGTGTCTGCATGTGTATGTGTGTGTGTGTGTCTTCAACTGATATTACATTTTCTGTTGAACTACAAATGATGCAGGGCCTTAAAAGAAATGTACATATTTTATTTTAAATTCATATTTTTATGAGACCTGAAAGCTCAAACTCAGTACTTCTTAAGTGAAACAAGTGAAAGATCAGCAGAAATAAATGTAAAAATTCAATACTGAAATATTTTTATTATATTCACCCCCCCCCCACCCTACCCCCCAGTCAATACTTGGTGGAAGCATTTTTTTTTTTTGGTTAAGACTACCAACTTCACACACCAGGAAGGTTCCATTTTTGCCCATTACTGTCAGCAAAGTTGGTTGGAGAAATCATGTCTTGCCAGAGGTTTTCTACGAGAACAAAGTCAGGATTAAGCCACTCCAGGGCTTTGGCCTTGTGTTCTGGGTCACAGTCCTTCTGAAACAGGAGTTTTTGTCCTGGTTTTAAGTCTTTAGCAGACCAAAGCAACTTTTCCTCTTCGGGGTGGACTGCACTTTCTTGGGTTTTCTCCAGATTTCTCCACGGTGGTCTTATTTTGGTCACAAAACCTTCGGCTACACGTTTGCAGAGTCCCAAAAAATTCAATTAAACTTTATTTGTATAGCGCTTTTTACAGACACTGTCACAAAGACATTTTAAAGTGGTAATACAAAAGAAAACTGGACAAAAAAATAAATGTGTTGCTGCAGACCCTGTACAGGATTTCAGTTGGTTTGGTTCAGAAATGGCTTTCTTTCTCTCCACCTCTACACCAAATGCCAGGATGTCGTTATTTCACTCTAAATATCCTACCACCTCAGCCCTTGGGCTTGGACTCTCTTTCAAAGTCTGTGCTGAGCTCACGGAGGCGTTCCGGGTCAGTTTTGTCCTTTCACTGGCGTTCCTAACGGGTTTCATCCTCGCCCGGCTTCTCGGTTTGGAGCAGTGTTGTCAGGTCCACAGTTTTCACGCCCACTACCTTGGCTACCTTGAAGAGTAAATCGCAGGTGGAAAAAAATAAAAAAAATCTAAGCCCAAGGGTCCTTGTTTTTCTGGTCTAGTTTTAAAATGTTCCACAGGCACAGTCAGACAATAGGCCTATATGGCGCAATGCAAAAATGTTTATTTTTTAAATTCAGAACTGTCCCCCACCTCCAGTCAACAATTCTTCATAATCGTTGGAAAAAATACACGTCCAAGTAATATTCAGTGATCCCAGAAGTACAGTTAGATGGTATCCACCAATCGCAGTCGGCATTGTTGCAGTGCTTGTTACTGACGTATTCTGTCATTGGTGGAGCTGCACTCTTGTCAGTAAGGCTAAGCCAAGACTTGAAAGACAGTCAGGATCCATACTTTCTGCCTTAAATATTGTAGGTCAAAAATGTTTTTCCACTTACTTGACCAATCCATACCAGTACCCCATTATCACGCTTGTCCTCTAAGTTGTAAAAAATTTGCTGGAGGACATTAAAAAAATATTTTTTGTGTGTTTGTGTAAACATTTTGGTTACATACTTATGTGTTCTTAAATTTACATTGTCTTTGTCACTGTACACTCTTTACACTAATCTCTGACTTGAACTGTATAGAAAAGCTTTCCTTTTGTGCCAATGACCTTAAAGTGGAAATGTTTTTTTCCTCCCGTTGAAACTGTGCAGTACCTGAGCAGTTTTTGTGTGTATACAAAGATGCAGGAATAAATAGGATTAGCATTATCGTGGGCATAACATTTAACACTGTTGAACGAATGTCTTATATACTCAGAATGACTGATGAAAACATCGTGAACGTCTCTGGTTGTATAGTGCGGTCGAGTTAAAGGTTGAGACGATAATTTAAAAGTTTTTTTTTTTTTTTTTTTAAGTACGACAGCATAAACAGAGTGAACCCAACTACTGTATATTCGAAAGAGTACGTGATAACTCTGATGATAAAACATATCAGAGTGGTACGCATTTCCCATATCCATTGAAATCTACCCCATTAGTAACATTTTCCCATTAGTGAATGAGCGAAGCTAAAAGACATGCCGCTACCGGCTAAACCAGTTGTTTTAGTCTTTGGTGAACTCTCTTCAAAACGAACAGCAAGCATTGCTGACTGCCAGTAAAACCACCGTTAGCCTACTGAGTCCCTTAATTATTAAAAGTCAGGTATATTGCACGAGGGTTGCGCATTTCTCAAATAACGGCAAACACCCTTAAAATTACATTTAATTTCAGGACAAAGTTTGTTGAATGCCAACGAGCTTATTACTTCAAAGCTTGCAAGATAAGGTAGTGTTTGCCAAAGGAGTTCCTAATCCCACGTCTTCCTGGCTTCATGAACCAAGTAAATTTAAGTTGGTCGATAGCCAAGCGAGCAACTGGTAGCAAGCAAACGTAAGGAACGGGACAATATTAAGACTTTTCACTTACCATATTTTACTTTAAGGTTCTCGCTTTACAACACTTGTAAGCATTAAGTTACCGCATTCGTTTAACTCTGATAGCAGCTGCCAAATGTAGTCTTTTTTCCTCACTAGCGTCGCTCCTGTTTTGTTTTCTTCAGCCTGCCGTAAAGCAACTCATACCGCATCACCACAGTAACAAACCAGAAGCACCTTACTGTCGTAACCCCCTACTGACAAATCCTGAAAGATGTCTTTGCAGACAGGTTAAGGCAATATTATTTCAAAATTATATTATACAATATATATATATATATATATAATTAGTCTTACATACACAGACATAAATATATTTGTTCAAGAATATGGCTGTTTGACCACCTCTAGTAACATAGTAAGTTGCCATTTCTGAATAAAAAAGCAAGACAAATGAAAGTACCTGTTGGTAGGATAGTTTCCCACTGTTTGGAAACATGGTGTACTTCTTTGTTCTAGATTATCATACAGGGATGAGGTCTGTTTAGCAAAACATCTGTACTTGTAAACCTGCAAAAGATCACAGGAACAAGTAAATGAGATATACATCAATAATTTAAATAAAGTTATGGTATAATTTTTTACTGCCAGTGGGGGTAGAGAAAAGAAAACGGACACTTAAACTAAACTAGTATAAGAACCTTTTCTGTAAAACTATGCAACAAAGTTCAAAGCCCAGTTCTCAAACCACTACACTGCAAAGCCATCCTTTAAACTCTTGCTCCCTAGAGTTGGAAAGGCGGGTATGATGTTTAGCACGATGACAATATCTATTACTGACACTTTAGCAATGACATAAATTTTAATATTAGTCTCCAGAATAATAAACATTGGAATTGTTACATGCATTGAAAGCACAATATGAATGCATGCCAATGACAGTGGATATGGTCAAGAGAAAAAACACAGTTCAAATATAAGTTTCATTCTTTATAACAGAACCTATCGTGATAATTAATGATGGGTTAATAATGAAATTGATAATGAAATCAGATGGCCTTTATCTAATGTACACCTCTCTGCTAAAAAGGGAAAACAAGCAATAAATTGCATAAATTCTCCTCAAATTACACATATGTATCCACAAGATTGCCTTGATGATGCTGCACCTTAAACAGTTATTAAACTTTAAGTCTCCTTTGCCCAGCTATACCTCAAAGTATTCTGATCCCGCAAAGGCGCTGAGAAGAAATATATACTGCTACAAAAGAGCCCAAACTCTCCTTTTTTAAACAGACCATAAATAGCGTATGAAGAATGAGCTGGTAAATGAGTTACTCTGAGGTCAAAAAACAGTGTTTGCTTAGAGGTGGGAAACCAAGTGGAAATGGCCTTGCAGAGCAAGTGAAGGGTTATTCCAGTGTGCAGAAGACCACTGGCTCAACAGAAATGGAAACCAGCGCAGTGGCACAATAAATTGTTTGAAGGTCCCAATTATTACCCCACTCATTTGCATGATTACAATGTTTTCCACTAGCAGGGGTAGTATGGAAATTGTAAATTGTAGAAGTCAGGTTTAATGATAAATCTGCCCTTCCAGAGTCAGGCTGACTGGCTGGAGCTTCAATAGGATTTAAAAAGCCAACTGTGTGCAGAAATTAGAGTTTTGCCCCTAAATCATATGGAATTACAGTGCTGGAGCCTGTACTGAGCCTACACACGAAAACGCCCAGAGGAAGCAGCTATTTCTGTTGGTTTTATTAAACCAACCAAGCAATTTAATTCTTTTGTTCAGGAGAGTTCTACTTCATTGATTAACAAAAGCAGGATATAATTTTTTCAGCCTTTTTGAAAAGCCTGAAATGTCAAGCCTTTTAAAGCAGATTATTCTGCCTCTGTGCTATGAATGCAGCCAGGGTAACCTTTTGTCTACAATTAAATATTCCAGCATAAATATAAAAGAAAATCAGAGATGGGGAAGATTGACTCACGAGAGATTGGAGAGGTAGATTCACACTGATAGTGCAAACAGCTTGCTTCTAATTAAATATGCCACAGAGTCTCTAAGCATTCGCTTTCAGCCGCAGAGAGAGCAAGCCGCCTAAGAATGTAAGGAAGAAATATATCACATCATCTCCCTGTCCAAAGACTTCCTCTGGGCACCTAAAGGTATTTCACATTTTTTATTTTTTTTGTTTTGTTTTGTTTTTTCCTAATTATTTGTTTCTGAGAATATGAAAGGTGAAATCTTTTGGGAAATGCATAAATGCAGACATTATGAAAAAAAGTTGTGAAATGCTTTATGATCCAGACTCTGATAATTTGCTGTGACAGGAAGGTACTTCAGGGGATGCTTTCAAGGGGCAGTTTTTTTAAATTCTGAATTTTGGGGTTATTGGTTGCATGTTGGCTTTTCTTGTGCTGGCTACCCCCACCAATGTGCCATTGATTTCCATCTTTTAAAATCTGCTGCGTGCTGAAGGATGTGGATTTTAATATGCTTGGCATGTTATATAAGGGAAGTGTTAACAGAATGCGAGCTAATGTAAATATTTTGTTAACATGCGACTTGTATAGGAAGATTTATGTAATTGCAATATTGTTTAATTTTATTTATGGAGTAAATACTTGTTATAACCTGCTTGTAGAAAGAGATCAGTTAGTTGAGTAACCTTTAAATAAATCCAAGTTCTAGCACTGTAACTGGTCATATCATCAAGGGAGATGTTCTTCTGTAGTGTCAGCATTTACTGATAAATTATGCTTGGTGATACACATATACAATTTTTACACTGAATATTAGACTCTGTTTTGAGTATTTTAAGAAATAAAATCAACAAACCAACCAGCAAAGAACTGAAGATGAGGATCATTTTAATACACAGGAAAGGATAGATTGTGGCAGTAATTTGATGTAGTTCCCTTGTGACAAGTTTAATAAACTGTAAGATCAGGGAATTTTATTGCATCTATCTGTTACAGTTACAGAACGCATTTTCTAAATTATGCTGCATTCACCTAAATCGTGGATTTGTATTTGTTTTGTGCTTTTAGTTGTTAATTATGTAAACATATGACTATTAGTAGCTCTACTACTGCACAAGACGTCTGGTTCTTTGGCAAGCCACATATTTGTTTTTATAAACCTAAATGCACTGGTTAGTAATCTTGTGTGAAGTATTAATATTGCATATATAACTTGCGTATAGATTCCTTTATGTGGTTATGACGGCCAGCTTGCAGGTATATTCTCCGTGGCTTTGTGGCTTTTGAAAAGAAATGAATGAAATCCTCGAGCTGAAGAAGTTTTATTTTATTGCAGAAGGAATGTGTGTTTCAGTGCAGGTGCACAGACTGTGCATGCGGTATCTGGCCTGTACACAAACAATACGTGGGGTAATTATTTCTGAATTGTGCCACAACAGCAGACTTCAGTCACTCGTTGTGGTCTTGGAACAGGGCGTGCGGTTCAGTTTGTGCGTAAGTTGACTGAATTCTGTCACATGACTGGAAGTTTAATATCATCCAATTGAACCATCTCAGCTTTCTGTCATTCATGTGATGCTTCTCTTTTGTCGTGACAAATATTGCAAATTATATTTTGCATTTAGTGATGAACACAAACATTGTGTTACTATAAAGTGTTTTCATTTATGATGACTCTAATTTATGCTTTCTTATCTTATTTATCCTGCTTACTTGCTTTTTTGTGTGTTTAAGATATTTCTATTTCTAATCATTAAATATTGGCATGTACAGATATTATCTTCCAATGCTGATCATGAACTGTGTGAGAGAATTATGAGCATAATGTTTTATTCACAATACCCAAAGCTGATCTAATTTCTCTTCAAGCCTTGAAGTTGAAATGACATTTTAGAGATTACTTTTCTGCTGTAGCATAGCATTAAATCTTTGACAGTGAGCAGTGTTGGGATTTGTACTGTCTGATAAATGTGAGTTATTGCATTATTTGAATAAGCATTACATCCTCGACCGTGTTTGTCATATGCCCTCAGTGAAAATGGACCTATACGGGCAGAGATCAGAGATGTTAATTTAATGTATTTGTGTTTACTGAGAATAGCGCATGACTGTTTTGGACGATGTCTGGAGAAAACTGGAGCAAACTGACCCCGTTTAATCTGAGGCTTCTTAAATCCGCTTGATTTAACTCCACAGAGGAATAACAGGCCGCTGGGGGGGTTCTGCGTGAGGTCTTTGTGGTGCCGATGCTTGTGGTGACTTTGTAAACTTTGCCAGGCGGGGCTTTACCTGGAAACAGATGCAAGGAGTTAGTCCTGGTCCTACGCGAGATAAACGAGACATAAAGGTGCACACTTCATTCTTCGGATTTTATGTTTTAACAGGAAAAATAATAACATTTCTAAAACAGTCGAGCTGGAGGTCTAACTCGGCATGTTCATTCTGTTTGGATATTCGCTCCATGCTAACTTCTGATTGGCAGTCCACCAAGCAACTAGTCACACCACTGATTGGTTAAAATGTAGAATTCCATTACGCAGTTAAAATGGCCATTACCTACGTCTCCTTCAATGGGAAGTAAAATAACTTTGTTGCTTTCAGAATTAAAAATAAACAAGAACGGGTCAAAACCTAGTACATGGCTGGACCGAACCGGCCGACCAATGGTGTAACTTCATCACTCACTCAGTCACTCAGTCACAGACATTCAGGTTTATAAGACTGGCCCTGCTGTTGCGGTCCAGCCAAAAATGTAAAAAACTAAATTAAAATATCATATTAATAAAACATGCTTGTTATCGTAGAAATTGTTTTACTTTGGTTCTTTATGTATGTCAGTGAGTTACAAAATAATGAGTGCTCAGGGCTTTTTAAACTCCATTTTCAAGATCACCACCACACTAAAGAGCCTGTCCTTTTTCATTACTGTGCTTCTGTCAATAGAGCAAGGCTGGGAAACTCCATTCCTGAAGGGCTGGTCCATGTACAAGTTATTGTTCCCACCCGTAAATGTTTCTCAGTTAACTGGTTACCTCAATACGCCAGTGCAGGACCACGTGTGAAACAGACCACACAATAACAGTAGTATAGGGACACAAGAACTGGCTTCAACTGTCAATTATGAGCTAACTTACTGCTAGTACTGCCCCCACACACTGCTAATACTGCCCCTACACACTCCTAATACTGCCCCACATTGCTAGTACTGCCCCGACACACTGCTGATACTGCCACACACACCACTAATACTGCCCCACACACCGCTAATACTGCCCCACACACCACTAATACTGCCCCACACACTGACAATACTGCCCCACACTACTAATACTGCCCCCATACTGATAATACTGCCCCCCCCATACTGCTAATACTGCCCCACACTGCTAATACTGCCCCCATACTGATAATACTGCCACACACTGCTAATACTGCCCCCCACACTGCTAATACTGCCCCCTACACCACTAATACTGCCCCACACACCACTAATACTGCCCCACACACCACTAATACTGCCCCACACACTGCTAATACTGCCCCACACTGCTAATACTGCCCCCCACTGCTAATACTGCCCCTACACTGATAATACTGCCCCACACTGCTAATACTGCCCCACACAGCTAATACTGCCCCACACAGCTAATACTGCCCCTCCACTGCTATTACTGCCCCACACTGCTAATACTGCCCCCCACACTGCTAATACTGCCCCACACTGCTATTACTGCCCCACACAGCTAATACTGCCCCACACAGCTAATACTGCCCCACACAGCTAATACTGCCCCTCCACTGCTATTACTGCCCCACACCGCTAAAACTGCCCCCACACAGCTAATACTGCCCCACACACTGCTAATATTGTCACACACTGCTAATACTGCCCCACACTGATAATACTGCCCCACACTGCTAATACTGCCCCACACAGCTAATACTGCCCCACACAGCTAATACTGCCCCTCCACTGCTATTACTGCCCCACACCGCTAAAACTGCCCCCACACAGCTAATACTGCCCCACACACTGCTAATATTGTCACACACTGCTAATACTGCCCCACACCGATAATACTGCCCCACACTACTAATACTGCCCCCCACACTGATAATACTGCCCCACACCGCTAATACTGCCCCCCACACTGATAATACTGCCCCCCACACTGCTATTACTGCCCCCACACTGATAATACTGCCCCACACTGCTATTACTGCCCCACACACTGTTAATACTGCCCCCACACACTGCTAATACTGCCCCCTACACCACTAATACTGCCCCCCACACCGCTAAAACTGCCCCCACACAGCTAATACTGCCCCCACACTGATAATACTTGCCCACACACTGCTAATACTGCCCCCTACACCACTAATACTGCCCCCACACAGCTAATACTGCCCCCACACTGATAATACTGCCCCACACACTGCTAATACTGCCCCCACACTGATAATACTTGCCCACACACTGCTAATACTGCCCCCTACACCACTAATACTGCCCCACACCGCTAATACTGCCCCCCACACTGATAATACTGCCCCCCACACTGCTATTACTGCCCCCACACTGATAATACTGCCCCACACTGCTATTACTGCCCCACACACTGTTAATACTGCCCCCACACACTGCTAATACTGCCCCCTACACCACTAATACTGCCCCCCACACCGCTAAAACTGCCCCCACACAGCTAATACTGCCCCACACACTGCTAAAACTGCCCCCACACTGATAATACTGCCCCACACACTGCTAATACTGCCACACACACTGCTAATACTGCCCCACACTGCTAAGGTTATGCAGTCATCGAATGCACATTGCCCAGTGGAGCCACTGGCCACAGTCAGCCCTGGCACCGGATTCGACCTGAGACCGTGGGGTTCATCCACGCACATAACCACGGTGCCTTACCAAATCAGCCACCCAGCAGCCCACTTTAAATCTTTTTCAAGGAAATACATGTAGTCTGTGGCAGCAGCTAATCAACAAGCACGGAACCATCCAGACCCACGGCGCAACTCACTTCTGCAGACACATTTTAGCTGGCACCACCTGTGCGTGCGTCTCACAAAACATCCCTCAAAAGTCGTCCGTGAGTGAGTGAGTGAGTGAGTGACCACAATTTGCCATGCATAGCCCACACCAGTTCCAGCACGCCGTGGGAAAAAACATCACATTTAATTTTGATTTTTGTTTTTGGATGTAAGTACAGATTAAAGAGCATTTAAAAAAGCACAGAAATACAAACACACAAGAGGTAAAAGAGCAGGAGAGGTAAAAGAAACTCCACACAGATTGTAAAGAGACCTCTCCGTTTTTCACCTGTTTTCAAGGCCACTGATTTGCATTAATGCGCGCGCATTCAACTGAACACCCCGAGTTCAGATCAGACCAGCGACTGTTAAAAACACACACCTGGATGCCAAGAGCAGTCAACTCCCCTTCGGCTGGGGGAAGCTTTGGAGCCAGAAATCCCACAGTGCACTGCTCTGCTGTGGTTATAAACAGGCACGTTAGCTTTTTTTTTTTTGAAAAAGACATTGCAATAAATAAATAAATAAGTAATGCATTTTTTCCCATTCTGTGTTCCATTTAAGTCTCTGTTTTGCCAACCAGTGGAGGTTCTCTTAATGTCAGAGACAGACGCACTGATATGTGCTCAGAGACAGACGCACTGATGTGTGCTCAGAGACAGACGCACTGACGTGTGCTCAGAGACAGACGCACTGACGTGCGCTCAGAGACAGACGCACTGATATGTGCTCAGAGACAGACGCACTGACGTGTGCTCAGAGACAGACGCACTGACGTGTGCTCAGAGACAGACGCACTGATATGCACTCAGAGACAGACGCACTGACGTGTGCTCAGAGACAGACGCACTGACGTGTGCTCAGAGACAGACGCACTGATATGTGCTCAGAGACAGACGCACTGACGTGTGCTCAGAGACAGACGCACTGTAATGTGCTCAGAGACAGACGCACTGACGTGTGCTCAGAGACAGACGCACTGACGTGTGCTCAGAGACAGACGCACTGATATGTGCTCAGAGACAGACGCACTGACGTGTGCTCAGAGACAGACGCACTGTAATGTGCTCAGAGACAGACGCACTGACGTGTGCTCAGAGACAGACGCACTGATGTGTGCTTTGGGCATCGGGCTGCAGGGATCGTGTTCAGAGACAGCAGCGGTCTGGCTCAGGGTTCCGCAGCGCAGGCAGGTAACAGCCTCTCTTCCTGCTCTTCTCCAGACCCGCGCCGCCCCATCTCCCTCCAGACCCGCACAAATCTGCCATAATTGCTGAATTTTAGTTTCCCAACTAAGACTGCAAGGTTTGCAAAAGGGAAACAAGAATTATTTAATCAAATTGGTACCTCCACATCCAGATTTGACTGTGACTGCATAATGCACCTCTGTAATCCCTTTATCAAACGGCCAGATGAAGAGGTTTTATTGGAGCAGGAGAGAAAATATATTTAAGGTCATTCTATCGCTAGTTTATTTTGAAATTGCTCGGTCCCTTTTTTTTTTCTTTTTTTTTGTAATCTTGAGGAAGGAATAATTACCGCGGCTGTGACACAGTGGTACGGCTGATTAATGTTCTGGGAAAATGGACCGGGAGACGGAAACTGGGGCTGTCACCAAGCAACACACTTTATCCCCCTTTAACATATCAGTATAATTTCTCATTTCTGCGGAGTTTTATTGGATTCTGCAGGTGCGGCGGCGTCGCGGGTGCGACTGCGGTTGGTATCTGAGGAGCGCTGGTTTTAGATGCTGCTGTGCTCCCGCGCTGGTGAATGGAAGCTGCTGTGTTTGTAGGAGTCCAGGCTGGGGAAGCACTCTTTGGATCTGCAGGAGCATTAACCCCCTTTTCTTGCTTTGTCTTACTTTTACACGAGCAAAGGTCTTGCACAGGAAAAGGCTCAGAAGTAATCGATGTTATTTTAGCTGTTGCATTTAGTACGCAGTCTAAACGCAGGGAAATGTGTATTCATAAATCATAATTATTTTCAATATGCATAAGACCCATGAACCCTAAATTAGAAGTTTTCTCCTTTTTTTGCATTTCAGTAAGATAGTAAAATAAAAAAACTCTACATAGCACAGACAATGATGTGGAGATACACCTCAAAATTGTTGCAATAATACTTCAGACATTCTTCTTGTTTTACGTGATAGTAAACATTAATATAAATGTTGACAAGTGTTATTCTACAATGAGAGTTGTAGTGTGTACAGGAAAGGTTGAATATTCATTACTCCTTTCCGTAGATGGCACTTGTCTTAAAGGTACTTCATGATCTGTCAATGATACATTTAAAGTTCATATGTGAGAGATGTACTATTTTTCCTTTATTAACAAATATTTATTAACCCCAAATAGTGATACTTCATCCTAATAGCAAAGGCCCCCCAGAACTGTGTACATGATTACTGGTTTGGGTCCAGGTAAAACGTAACAGCAGAGCTACTGCTAATCTGAATGATGATAACACCACTGTGCAGACCAGCTTTACGGATGAACATATTTACCTTGCCTGTGTGCCTATCCTTAAAACTTTATGTGTGTGTGTGTGTGTGTGTGTGTGTTTGTGTACAGGTTTGTTCATTTACTTCAAGCATTCGAGCCAAAGCATTCAGTCCATAGGATCACTACACACTCTGTGCTTACATTGCACTTACCCCCCAAATCACACTGCCATTTTGTGCTGAATTTGAGGCCTAGCTTTGCTCCCCTCCCAGCCATGCTACGCTTGTTACTGATACGCGCCCCACAGCTGACTCAGCGGGCATTACCCACGGTGCTTCTTACCCGAAACAGGAGGGAAACCAAAACATCCCTTCTTCAATTCAGCATCTCTGTACCTCAGCTAAAAACTCTCAGACAAACATCCAAAAATATCCAGTCCTTCCACATGACATGATTAGAGGGGCACTACTGCTCTTCCCTTGCATGAGCACCTGCCCTTAAGCCTTTGTCCCTGAAGTTCTGACAGATAATTAAATTGTTTATCCGCAGTTATTTGGTGAAAATAGCTTTGACATAATGTTGCGGCTCTTAAACCATGGCTAACCATGGCTTTGTTTTTTGGGGGGTTTTTCTCATTCAGGTTTGTCCTGTTTTTCTTCTTGAAATAATTTAGCTTGGAAGCCTTACACTGGCCCCAGTCTCAAGTAATGTTTTTTTTTCTTCCCTTTCTCCCTGCGTAAATCAGCATTGCCTTGTTTTCATCATATTTGCTCCACACACTCTGTAATTAGTCTAAAGACAGTCTGAGCACAAAAATATCATCACAGGTTTTTTTTTAAGGAACTCTTCAGGGTGTGCTTTTGCACTGTGTCTCATAAATCACCAGCCGCTTGATTAGGAAGCACTGTGGCTCTGTGCAAACACCACTTATCTCACCTGTTAACTATTACGCTGTGCTAATTTAGCTCACTGCATTAGTTTAAGTATTGGGGTGGCAGTGTAATATACCAGGTAGAGGACTGGACTCAGTTAGAGGTAGAGGTAGAGAACCCAAGGTTTGTAGGTCCGATTCCCAGGTAGGACACTGCCTTTATACGCTTCAAGCAAAGGTGCATAATCTTTGGGTTATGCACCAAAGGTTTGCTTCGGTGTATATCCCACTGTATAAATGGATACGCGAACATGCAAAAAAGTTGTGTAGACTGTAAGAGCGTCTGCTAAGTGCGAGTAATGTAATGTACTGTATGACTGAAATGAGAAATAACCTCAGCTAGTCACTGCAAACTGTACACAGGAATATAGGGCTGAAAGGTACAGACAACGTGGGTTTTATGACAGATTTACATAAATTTAGATAAAGTGGAATAAAGTGTGCGGGCTCTTTCAGGGTTTGGAGATAAGGTGTGTGGGTTCTTTTATGGCTCTGGAATAGGATATGTGGGCTCTTTTAGGTTTCAGAACTAAGGTGTGTGGGCTCTTTTAGGGTTCAGGACTAAGGTGTGTGGGCTCTTTTAGGTTTCAGAACTAAGGTGTGTGGGCTCTTTTAGGGTTCAGGACTAAGGTGTGTGGGCTCTTTTAGGGTTCAGGACTAAGGTGTGTGGGCTCTTTTAGGTTTCAGAACTAAGGTGTGTGGGCTCTTTTAGGGTTCAGGACTAAGGTGTGTGGGCTCTTTTAGGGTTCAGGACTAAGGTGTGTGGGCTCTTTTAGGGTTCAGGACTAAGGTGTGTGGGATGTTTTAGGGTTCAGGACTAAGGTGTGTGGGCTCTTTCAAGCACTGAAACACTCTGAAAAGCACCGGTGTTGACTTCAGTTTGTTACTCTGGATAAGAGTGTCTGCCAAATGACTGTAATGCAACGTAATGTAATGCAATGCAGTATAATGTAGTGTAGTGTAATCCAACTCAAGCCACATCACCAGTCCTGCACAAGCAAGCAGCAGGAATGTGGCTTGAGCTGAATGGGCTGGGTTCCAGCACGGTAACATGAGAAAAAACCCAACAATATATTCATGTTCCGATATATTTACATTTCCGATATATTCATGTTTAGCCAAATTATCTATCCTAATTAATGTACGGGATTAAAAGCAATGTAACGCACCTATATGCGTTAAATGCAGGGGGCTTCAGCTTCATACAGTAAACGTGGCCTTCTGAGGTAACTGCCCCATTTGCCCCCTACCCCCTCGCCGGGCGCTCCATGCAGATAGCCCCGCGAGGAGCCCAGCGTGATTATAGACATTAGCCCCGATGGGGCGCATCTGTTCCGCCGCGCGTCGGCTCCTGCAGGAGCCCGTAAACGGCGGGTTCTGTGTCTCAGAGAGGCTGCTGCTGAACGCAGCGCGCCGCGGCTCTCTCCCAGCTGGGGCCAGCCCGCTGAACGCAGCGCGCCGCTCTCTCCCAGCTGGGGCCAGCCCGCTGAACGCAGCGCGCCGCGGCTCTCTCCCAGCTGGGGCCAGCCCGCTGAACGCAGCGCGCCGCTCTCTCCCAGCTGGGGCCAGCCCGCTGAACGCAGCGCGCCGCTCTCTCCCAGCTGGGGCCAGCCTGCTGAACGCAGCGCGCCGCTCTCTCCCAGCTGGGGCCAGCCCGCTGAGCCAGCGCTCGTTTTCAGTACTTACGTTCCCGCACTTTACCCAGCAGCACGTCAGGGGGGGGGGACGTCTTTACCCTGCAGCGCGTCGGGGGGGGGGACGTCTTTACCCTGCAGCGCGTCGGGGGGGGGGGACATCTTTACCCTGCAGCGCGTCGGGGGGGACGTCTGCGAGCACCCGGGCACGGGTGGCATTCAGAGGAGAAAGATTTTTTTTAGCACGTTTATTATCTAATAATCAGCTGGGGAGGCGATGAACCCGATCTCCTGATTAACACAGGTAAATTAGGTCGGGCTGTGTCAAGCACTGTACTTGTCTGACGCGCATTTAACTCTTCAGATGCTGGCAATGTTTCACAAAACCCATGCAGGTCCCTGAGAAGATTCAGAGCAATGCGCCAACAAGCCAACGCTGAGCTGAAAGAGGTTTTTTTTTGTGTGTGAATGTTGGGGGAAATAAATGTCTCTTTGCACTATCTGACCCAGGTGTGGTTACGTTAGCCAGGTGAAGGCTAACGCTGTGGTTGTTTCACTGACTGGTCCGTTGAAGCGACGGGAGTCTCGGGCTCGAACCAGCAGCCGCGGCTTTCTCCCGCGCTCATAGTTTGCGCGGTGCGGTGTGGAACGTGGTGACGTAGCGTTGTTTGAAAAGGGGGGGTGGGTGGTGGGGGGGGGGGTGTTCAACGCTCCATTTGTTTCTCTCTCTCCCGCTGGAGCGCGCAGCTCTGTAATTATCTGCAGCTGAACACCAGAACAGCCCGAAATGCCCATCAGGCCACAGGGGCGGCATTTCAGCCCACGTCTCCTTCCTTTCTGTCCTGATAGAATGCGGTTTTTTTGTGTGCGCGTGTGTGTGTGTGTGCGCCGCAAAATATGTGTTTCGTCGGGTTTGAACTGTTCTGCCGAGGAGGGGGGTCTCGAGAAGGCCAGTCGTGTGTGAATATCTTTGTTAAGTCTCCTCCCGTCTTGATTGTGGAAAATTGATCAAGCCCAAAGCAGAAGTTCAATACACAGTACCCTCGGCCCCATTGTCTAGGTGAATAGCACATGCTGAAGGCCACAGGCAGGTTGCTATTAATATGACAGCCCACTCCATATCCGACTATAATTTATAATGAAATACCTAATCTCCATTATTTTGATCCAGGCAGGCGATTCTTTGAAAGAAAGAGATGGGGGAAAAGCTTTTCTTTGAGTTCCTCGTGGCAGTTGTATGAGAAATGGCAAACCAATAATTTTTGTCAAGAGTTCTTTTTTTTTTTTTTTTACCAGCTGAAATACTTGTGGATTGCCACAGTTTAAAAGCCAGAGATAAAGCACATTCAGGGTACTGAATGAAAACGCCATCTGGGGTTTTTTTTTTTTTTCATTTTCTTTTTTCCTTCCTTTTTTCAAGTCTTGTAATCAAATTTCAGCAAAAAAAAAATCAAATGGGGGGTTTTCAATGAAAGTACCTTTTGTTGATCTGAAACGAGCAAGTAATTTACAAAATGCCCTTCCTTTGTGTGGGAGGCTAAAGGAAAAAAGAAATCAGTAGCTTTTAAAGCTAGGCCTTGCTGCGACTGGAAAGATAATGAAAGCCGTCTGTGTTGTGGGGTAGAGAGCGTTTGAAAGGCAGGCCGGACTCAGGGTTACAGCGCTGAAAAACCTGTGTGTTTGTTTTGTGAGCAGGACTAAGAGCTTCCAATCCACAGAGAAAAGATCTGAGAGGAAAAACATCGCGAAGACTGCCGACTCTGATAACCCTCTCGCTTAAAGTTTACCTGCTCTCCTCCGGAGAACACTTGGCGACAAAACGCGGCAAATAAAAAAATAAAAAAATAAAAAAATAAATAAAAATAAAAAAACAACAAACAAAAAAAAGAGAAGCAGGAGCAGCAGAAGAGATCCGTTGGACTGAGGACTGCTTCCTTGCGTTGCAGGATGCGTGACGATCCCGTTCGTTCCATTGGTAGGTCCAGGACGACTACGGACTTCTCGGGAAAAGTGAGTTCCTCCTATTTCTGTCCTTGGGCACGTGCTGTGAGGGTGCGTCTACGTTGACGCCGCGGTGCTTTTTCGTTACACGGTTGAAGGTGGCGGCAATGTGGTGTTAAATGTAAAGTGGAGTAGGCTGCGTAAAGGGGGTCACAGAGACTCAACCGCCCAAAATAAAGGTGACTTAAAGTCAGGTGTTTTAAAGAGACTCGAGCGGGGAATCGACGCGCGCGGATGCTTACCAAATCCACTTGAGGGAATTAACCACCGCGCGCGTTAGCCCCTTCTGCGCAATTAGGAATATTTTGACTGCTGGATAAAGAGAATGAATTGATCATTGGCGCAGACAGCAGGGGGGAACTCGGTATCCGTTCCGCCGCTGTCAATGTTTTCCAGCAATTTATGGTAATGTCATATGCTAATGCCACGATGTGTGTCTGGACCCGAGCCTGTCTCCCAGTTATCAGAAGAAAAAGGTGTTGTAATTACATCGGTCTGTTCGTGCTAATATACACAGTAAAAGTTACGGTGAACGAGGACCTCCTTAATTTACCTTCTACCAGTATGAGTACTTGCTGTCTTTAGGACAATTCCAAAAGTGGGCGGTGGTCAGTTTTTTTTTTTTTTGCGCAGGTACAGTGTTCTTGTGCTTTCCACTGTGGAATATGGTTGTGGTTTGACCCAGGTGTTGCCCGTGCAGCGTCAGAACAGGGGCCAGTTTTGTCCCACCGAACTGGCATTTTCAGTGCTGTGGAAGTATTTAATTTGAATGGTTATTTTCTTTTGACGAAGCTGAACTATCTCTCTCTCTTTCTCTCTCTCTTTCACACACTCTCTCTCTCTGTAATGAGAAACAGCAGATGACTTACTTTTGAATTATTTGTGCAGAAAGACAAATAAATAAATAAAAAGTTGGTTACTGCATTCTTATTTTACTTTCTAATTTGGCCTCGGTGAAACAGTAGAGTGACCCTGCTGTTTTGCTGTGTATATTTAAATAACAAAAGACATTCAGATAACAAAAGAAATGGAAAATATTGAAATGAATTGATTTTTCGCTTGGCACAATGAAATGTCAAAATTTGCACTGGAACAAAAACTTAGCAAAATCAATCTAAATCTCAATAGAACGTGTTAGCAAAGCTCTCTCTGGTGCCATCTAATGTCGAAGCAGGAAACTGCAGAGCCGCAGAGACGTCCCTTTTGGAATTAGACAGGACAGGCAAGGTGTAATAATTACGGTCTCCAGTACCACCTCAGCATTGTGTGGTTTATACAAGAATTTGGGTAGGATGTCGAAGAATCTGGCTTCCATTAATTAAAAAAATGCATAATTCTCTTTTTACCTTTACAATATCCATTTTCATTATCTCCATGTCTTTTATAAAATGTCTGAATAATACCTTAGCTGTTCATTTATTTATGCCTTTAACTGATATTAAGCAGCTATATCTATCAGAATTTTAATTAATTTGTGTGGGAATTGTAATGAATAGGAAGAAAGGTTTCTTAGTATATTTGTGTACCTGAGTATATATATTCAGGTATAATTTGTGGTGTACTTTTATGTGTGTGTGTTTGTGTTCAGGTATAATTTTCGGGGTACTTGTGTACATGTATTTGGTATACCCAATGCTTTCCTGCAAAATTCTCTACATTATTATGCTGGGAAAGGCATAAACCTTTGATACATCCATTACTTTGACCTGTCAAAATAAAATTCTGGAGGTGACTGTAAATGTTTAATTTTATACTCCTTGGTTGCTGAGGAGGGAGTTATTTTAAAAAAATCATTTGGTTCCTCTATATGGTTTGTGGGTTAAAGCTTTAAGTTATGTCAGCGTTCCTGCAAGAAACAAGTGAACAGGAAATGAGTAAATAAATAAGATAGTAAATAAATAAATATTATTTTAATATGAGTTGTATCTCACATGTCCATAAGCGGGTAAGCAAGGGAGATTCCTGATGAAGGCCAGCTGTGTGCAGGAGTGGGCTGGGGGGGGGGGGGGGGGGGGGGGGGGAGCTGGATCAGAATTACTTAATGGAGTGTTAAAGTGAGGGGGCGGGGCCCACTCTGAATCGGGCCAGCCCTGACCGCCAATTAGAGCCCATTGAGCTGAGGCCTGTCAGGCGCTGATGATAGCCCCTTCCACACCAGCGCGCAGGCCACTGTCATTACCGCCACCGCCGCCGTTAGCCGTCGTTAGCCACCTGACCTCGGGCCTCAGGGGGCAGGGCAGCCCCCCCCCCCCATTCACACCCGAACCCCCACCCCCATACACACCCTAACCCCCACCCCCATACACACCCTAACCCCCACCCCCATACACACCCTAACCCCCACCTCCATACACACCCAAACCCCCAGCCCCATACACACCCAAACCCCCACCTCCATACACACCCTAAACCCCACCTCCATACACACCCTAACCAACACCCCCATACACACCCTAACCCACCCCCCAATACACACCAAACCCCCACCCGCATACACACCCAAACCCCCACCCCCATACACACCCTAACCCCCACCCCCATACACACCCTAACCCTCACCCCCATACACACCCTAACCCCCACCCCCATACACACCCAAACCCCCACCCCCATACACACCCAAAACCCCACCCCCATACACACCCTAAACCCCACCCCCATACACACCCAAACCCCCACCCCCATACACACCCAAACCCCCACCCTCATACACACCAAAACCCCCACCCCCATACACACCCAAACCCCCACCCCCATACACACCCTAACCCCCACCCCCATACACACCCTAACCCTCACCCCCATACACACCCTAACCCCCACCCCCATACACACCCTAACCCTCACCCCCATACACACCCTAACCCTCACCTCCATACACACCCTAACCAACACCCCCATACACACCCAAACCCCCACCCCCATACACACCCTAACCCTCACCCCCATACACACCCAAACCCCCACCCCCATACACACCCTAACCCTCACCCCCATACACACCCTAACCCCCACCCCCATACACACCCAAACCCCCACCCCCATACACACCCAAACCCCCACCTCCATACACACCCTAACCAACACCCCCATACACGCCCAAAACCCCACCCTCATACACACCCAAACCCCCACCCCATACACACCCTAACCCCCACCCCCATACACACCCAAACCCCCACCCCCATACACACCCAAACCCCCACCCCCATACACACCCTAACCCCCACCCTCATACACACCCAAACCCCCACCCCCATACACACCCAAACCCCCACCCTCATACACACTCTAACCCCCACCTCCATACACACCCTAACCCCCACCTCCATACACACCCTAATCAACACCCCCATACACACCCTAACCCCCACCCCCATACACACCCAAACCCCCACCCCCATTCACATGTATTAGTGTTGTGTATGTTTGCGTGTGTGTGTGTGTGTGTGTGTGCATATGTGTGTGTGGGTGTGTGTGTGTGCACGAGTGAGTGCATGTGTGCATATACAAGAGTGTGCATGTGTGTGCATGTGTATGCGTATGTGCTGTCTGTGTATTAGAGTGTGCTTGTGTGTGTGCATGTGTGTGTGTGTGTGTGTATGTACACATGCTGCATGTGCCTCTGCCCCCTGGCATTAATGTGGCATACAGTTTTGGCCCATGCAGTACAAAAGGACTGGCATGCAGGGATGTGGCCTGTTTTTGCTACAAAATACAAAATACCTCATAAATACACATATTGATAAAATGCAATTAAAATGGTGGAAGTGTCAGCTTCTTTGCAGGTGGCACAGATGTATAAATCCAGGTTGGCTGCTTTGCAGGTGGTGACCCATATTACAGATTAAATACGTAAACGCAGGTGCATATTTCACATGCGCGTGTTTGAAGAGCTACCCATCCCTGAGGTCAGCTCTCCCCAGAGGAGCTCGTGCCCCCCTCGCGTCACCAGCAGAAGTGCTTTATTCGCCTGTCTGTACGAGGTTCCCCCGGCCCGTGTCCGTTTAGAAACAAGAAAAAGGGCTCTGCGGTTCGTTCTGAGCCAAGCCAGCCGAAGACTCGCTTCACGCCGCGCGTGTTGGCGTGAGCGTGAGTTACACGCGCGGGGAAACGTCCTCGCACACGCGCTCTGCAGCTGTGCGAGAAGCAGAGTTCACCGGAAAGTTCGCCTGCGCGCTCCAGTGCATTTTGGTGCCGCAGATTGCGGCGTGGCGCCCGGTGGCTCGAGCTTACGCAGGAAGTCTAATCTGATACCACCTGGGCTGATCCCTGAGCGCCCTCCCGCTTAAAGGCAGGAAATTAAAACGGTTTCCGCGCAAAACCCCCGGCAAAGCAGGACTAACCTGATCTAAGTCAGCGGCCCCCTCTCGCACCTGTAAAGCCGCAATTAATATGGGCGCAGTCCCCCTCCGGGCCGGCCCCGCCCGAATTTCAGAATGTAAATTTAGGGTCTTAGGCAGATATTACAGGGTGTCCGGAAGACAGTGGAGAATTAAGCGCTCAATCTCGGTTTCGCAGCAGGCCGCCGCTTCAAGCGTGCCGGTTTCCGTTGCAGAGACAGGCGAGGAGCGGCGGAGATAAGCGGGAGCTGGGGAAAGGTGTTCCGGTCTGGACCAGATCTGCAGAAGAGCTCTTCTCATTGTACGCTAATTCCCGCTGTTTGACTCGGGTTGCGATGGCCAGGCTGACCTTGTTCTCGCCCATGTGCAGATTCATTCTGTCGTGTTCGGTAAAGACCTGTAGGTTAGACTTAGTTGAGTAAAAGCCTTTCCTTCAAGTCTTATATTCTCTGCTTGTTTGGCTGCCAGTCGGTAGTGGTTTTCACGAGTTCAAATCTGTGGCACAAAAATATGACTTTCAAGAATTCCACGTTCTGGCATTATCCGTTGCAGACAATACTCATTGGTACCAAAGAAAAGCGGTTTGTTGTGATGAACAGTACGTTTCAAATTGTATTATGCTACATGGTTTTATCAAATGAAATTTTGGCCTCTTCGTGTTTTGTGATGGGACTGCACTGGCAAAAAGCGGCGACACGTGCAGTCCGTAATTGGCGGGTTGGAGGGGGCTTATTATACAGGGGGCTTTTAAAGAATCTTTTGTCCACAGAGGCGCTGTGTTTCCCCATGTGGTCCTCGAAGAGAACACCATACTGTGCTTGAAACAATTTCTACGTCTGCTGGGACTGTGGCCTTGTGCGTTACAATCGCCAGACAACGCACACACACACACACACACACAATATATATATTTTTTAAATGTTGCGGTACATGAACCAGTACAATACCACGGCTGTTCAGCTGTAACGGTCCGTAAACCTTTATACGTAAAAGCAGTCACAATTGAATACGAGAAGAGGGGAAACTGCGCCGGGTCGTTCGAATTGAGGTTGTCGGTTTTTTTTTTAACGCTGATTATCTTAAAACCTCGTGCCCAGAACGTGCAGAAGTGGAGGGCTCCACTACGCTGCGGCCACTTTCTTTGCGGAGGGATGAAATTATTTAGATTGCTTTCTTTTATAATCAACCTTAGAATCACCTCAACGTGAGAGAAAAAAATCAAAGTAGATCCACAAATCACAGTAATGATTAGAAAATGGCATTGGATTTCTAAAGCAATTTTAGCGCAGCATACACTTAAACGCATTTGCTGTGTGTCGACGTGACGTTCAGCACTTTGTAAATTCGATGTCTTGTCAGCAACCCTCTCCAAACCACTCTTCCTTTATTTTTTTTTTTAGGACTGTGAACGATGTAATTCCACTGTAATATCATTACGCACGTCACACTCGTATAGCTATATTCGCCAGTATTTTAGGTTTTACCACAAAGGAAATGTACCGCTTATTTTAAAATAAAAAAAAGAACTAGCAGAGCTGGCTAATGAGTTCAGTTAGTGTGAGACTACGTCAGTGTGTGGCACGTTTCGCTTGCTGGAGCGATGATGGCGGGATGTTCGGCGGCCCGGAAGGGCGAGTAGTTTGGGTGATGAAGCTGGCCGAGTGGGAGTGGGGGTGGGGTGTGGGGATGGGTTAGGGAGGCACCGCGGCTCCGTCGGCTTGCCCTCCAGTGAGAATAAATCCCCCGCGGTTTTAATCACGTTCCCTCGCGGCTCGCGCAGAGCTGATCAGTACAGGTGGTCAGAGGAGGGGATTGGAACTTTGGGAGTATCCACCGCGAGGCCACTTATCTTTCAAATGCAAAAAAAAAGCATTATACAGCTGTCGGGTACGGGAGTCATTACAGTCTCATAACCTCTAGCCCCTTTAAACACCTTTTATTTACATTTCGCCTTTACTGACAGTGTTTTCCCCCCCTTCTTCTTCCACGCGCTACCATTTCAAAACAGAAAGCGCACTTTCATGCATATGGCGCCAAATGTGCGCTTGATATGCCACCCCTTCATTTTAAATACTGTTTAATGTTGTAAGGTCGCGGGCTCTTTGCATGCTGCATGGCATGATTGACTAACATCACGCTGAAAGCTGTTATTTTGACAAACCTTGGATGGATTGAGAGGCCGCGGGCTGCAGACGGCTCCAAGCGGGGAAGGCATCACTCACCGATAATTGGATGCTTTTGCTTGTCTTGTAACGTTCAGGAGGATTTTTCGCTCTCTCTCCCTCTCCCTTGCTCTCTCTCTCTCTCACTCACTCACTCTCTGAAAGAGGTTCCGTTGCCAAACCATTAAGAGGTACCACACTGAGAAGGGAAAAGCAAAGGAAATTTGTCAGAAATGTCTGATATCTGATAAACACAAGCAGAAGTCAATTTATTGCCCCAATCTTTAAATAATAGTGCTGATTACGCGGCTGCTAACTTCAAACGCTATAATTGTCTGTCATAAATCTTAGTCGCTCGTGACAGGGGCACAATAAGAGAGGCCATCTGTGTGAGGGAAAGTGACTTTGATAAATATCAGCTCCGCTGAAACGTACTTGGACGCGTATCAATATTTTCGAGGGCCTTTCTCGCTGGTTCCTGAAATGTGAATTTGCCATTAGTCGGTATTGATTTCGCCACCCTTTCTAAACCTACCGACGGCGGACCCAGGCTGAGTTGAATAGCCGTCCCCATTCTCTGTCTCGCGCGCCTCTCGCGCACAGATGCAGGTCTAAGTGGGGAAGAACAATCGCGAGGATTTTTTTCTTCTGCCAAGCGCAGCGTCTGAAAGCAGTCTGCGGAATTCAATATGCCAACGGGCTTCTTAATGAAGCTTTCTGAAAATGGCGCACCCTCTGCATTCCACGCAATATTTCCCGCTGAACATGAAATATTATTTCTGGTTTTATTTATTTATATACAGACCCCCTTATCGAGAGTGACTTACAAGATCATTAGAAATCAGCAAGGAATGTTGTTAATGTTTTATAGTTCCTTCTCGAAAGCACGCTCTTTACTGTTTTGCAGGCTAAAGTGCAATTATGAGTTTTTTGTTTTCATTTATTTATGAATTCATTTATTTTCATTTTTGGCGGGGGGAGAGAAAGAGTTCAGCGCGCGCTTACTATTGCCAGTCGGGAAAAGTACCCGCACTATGAAGAGGAAAGGCAGCACGCGCATTTTATTTTTAGGGGGTGGGGTGCATTTATTTATGTACACGAGTCATCAATGGGGTCATGCCCTGTCTTTCCTTTGCTATTTGTATATCTTCCATATAAAATCATAAGGTGGGTGGGAGGCTCATTTAAAATGCCTGAACTTGAGGCATATTGGTAATCCTTCCGTCATAACAATAAAAGAAAAAAAAAGCGCACAATCCAAAACTGATGTGAATTATGACGGCACTGTTTGTGTTGATTTTCTGATGCTTTGTCATCAGTAAACACAAAGACCCTTCGGGGTCTTGGAGTAGGCTAGGCCTATTCGCATTCCTTTTTTTGTACTGTATTTTTTTTCGTTCCATGTAAACACGTAACGATGACAAATTATTATGCATAATAATGAACCAGGTACATAAGTGGACTGCGATTGAATATTTATTTTTATTTTTATAGGAATATACCCCACATGCAGGCAGGCGTGCGTTTACCCGCGTTGCTTAAAGTGCAATGTAGGCCTCTAACTCATGCTTAACGTTGTATCTGAGCAACTGCAAGTATGCAAAATTGCAAATGATTACGCAACCAAAAATACATAAAATGACGGAGGTTTATTAGCCCTGGAGTCTCTACCTCCCTTTCACCAACAGTCCATTTATCCGTCATAACTCCGGCAGGCCAA
This sequence comes from Anguilla anguilla, assembly GCF_013347855.1. Classification (NCBI taxonomy): domain Eukaryota; kingdom Metazoa; phylum Chordata; class Actinopteri; order Anguilliformes; family Anguillidae; genus Anguilla; species Anguilla anguilla. The sequence goes on along the minus strand of NC_049204.1, from coordinate 2,046,196 downwards.
CGCTCTCGCTTTGCCAGGTCGCTCCCGCCACCTCCGGAACAGCGGGTTTTTTGTTCGATTAACGTCAGGAATCTATCAGGACGCGATTGTAATGAAAGGCCTCTCTGATTGAGGCTAAACCGCCGTCGCGAGCCGGCGGATCGATCGGAATGGGGACGGAACGGCGGAGGAGTCCCGATCCCTCCCCTCTCTCTCTCTCTCTCTCTCTCTCTCTCTGCGAGTCAATTTTTCGAATGAACCCGTTGCCCTCTGTGGCCTTGGCTTCTACTCCGACTCGGGGGATGTGACTGACGGACCACAGAGGCTCCATTCAAGGCCGGCGGCACGGCAGCCGAACTCCACCGGCTCTTCCCGCGCCACAGTACACGCCGGCATTGTGCCGTGAGCAGGCAATTACCCGTCCTCCACCCCTGGCAGAAATCATTACCGCTAAAACCCCTTCCCACATTTACAGCCTGACAACAATTGCCATTGTAGTGTTCTCCCTAAACCTAACAGCCAGCTATGTTTTATACACATTTTTCAAATTCTGTGTGACGGGAAAATCTCCTTCCTCACTTTTCTGCACATAACAAGGACTTGAAGGCTACTTTAATTGTGATTTTTTAATTGGGATTTTTCGGACGTGATGCCGGCTTTGTTTTTTTTAATTTTTGAATAGCTAAAATGTAGTGGATCTCTGGCTCGACGACTCTCTCTTTAGTGTGAGATTTTTCCCAAAACATTCTGGAGAGTGTGTAGCCTGGGATGAAGAGTGATTAATGAAGGGTAATTAGCTGCGAGAGAGATGAGAACGCTGCATGTTTGCTTGCTGGCAGCGCCCCCTACAGTACGATGCGGGAAGGAGAAGGCGCGAGCCATTGTCCTCAGTGCATTTGGCAGAGCCCGTGCTTAAATGTTGGCAGTACGGATCCGTTCTCATGTTTAAAAAAAGACGTTATCCGCATGTGGTTTCAAAGCTAAAGCTGTGCAGTATTTGTGGTTTCAGTCATTCGCGTGAATGTGGACAAACTACAATTAATAATAACAAAATAGACACCATCGCATTAGGCAATGCAAATGTGTTTTTAATAATAAAATAAGCGAAATGTGTCTATAAAATAAGAGTGCTGCTCTGCTGGGCATATAGACATGTCTTCTGGGAATTGTCTGTAAATCTACTCCACTGGTTCTATAAGATGGTATATATATATATATATATAGAGGCAAAATGAACTTCAAACCTTCAGCTCCTGGCTGATTCTTGCATATGTGTAAGATTAAGTTAAGCACACATCAAAGAGGAGAAGGTGTGGCAGCAATGGGGGAATGTGTGGCTACGGTCCTGTCCCCAGACTGTGTGTGCGCAACTGGGAGCGTTCCCGCGTCTCCAGGGCAGGTGGAGGTGTGGAGGACCCTGCATCGTACGGGCCTCAGTGGGGGCTCGAGGGGGGCGGGGGGGGGGGGGGGGGAATGGGATGGGTGCGCTGTTCCTGCTTCCTTCCTTCCTTCCTTCCTGCCGTTGGTTGCATAGGAAAAGGAGAGGATGTGTGGCAAAGGCTTTATTCAGATCAATTCTGTTGCGTCAGTGTGCTCCATTTCAATATATTATTCATTCAGTATATTCTGGGATTTCCGCGAGTCAACTGCATGCGAAATTGAGATTTCCACGCATCCACATCGGCCAATTCACTCCAGCTAGTCTGCGCGCTCGAAACGGCCAATTTCACACTTAAGACGTAACATTTGTATTTTTCCGACAATTACTGTAACGTATTATTTATGAAAAAGCAGTCTCGCCTCGTTTGACAGAGGGGAGAAAGAAGAGGGAAAAAAAAACCCTCACCAGTCTTTAATTCCGTGATCTTGTTGTACATATTTATGGCTTTCATGATAAATATTATCTGAACAATAACATAGAATCCACCTGGATACAGTCTCTCTCTTTGCACACTTCCTCAGGATAAGGTGAGCAATTATTCCAATAGATGGCATCAAAACATTAGGCTGCAGTGTGCTGTGATCAGCTGTAGTCTGTGGAGGCGGCTTGGGGCTCAAAACAAGCCTCTCCTAATGCAGACCCTCAATATTCACACCATACGACCCATTCAACAGCTACATGTGGCTTTACCTTTTATTCATATGTGTTCATAAAAATACATTTTGTCCAGCTGTGTTTACTAATTGTCTCTGGTACAGAATGCGCTGATAATAATAAGATATTGCCATTGAAAGGGGAACTGTTGTTTTTGCACAAAAGTGGATTTTCCTTATGTTTTTAAAAAGATATCAAAGACTTACAAGATTAATTCTCCACCTATTTTAATGCGCTATCTGAAAGTTGTATTGATTTATCCCCTGTATGAACATCCTATAATGCTAATCCCATCTCGCAGAAAAGGAAATAATCATGAAGAAACCAAAATATGGGTGAAAAAGGGCACTTGTTTCAGTGTGACAGGCCGCAAATTCAGCTTGTCTGCATTTCGACAAACATAATTACACACGCCTCGCCTCAAATCGCTCTCCCTCCAAACATCAGCGCCGTCTCAAAAAGGGGAAAAAATCTGTGAAGCCGATCGTTTGAGCGACTGTCGCAGCACAAAAAAAGGAATCATCCAAAAAGTGACACGTGCAAAGAGTCGGCAGAGAAAGAGGTGAATGTAGTGTGTGTGTGCGTGTGTGAGTCAATGTGTGTGTATGAGTGTGTGTGAGTGCAAGTGTGCGTGTGTGTTTGTGAGTGAGTGCATGTGTGTGTGAGTTTGTGTGAATAAGTGTGAGCATGTGTGAGTGTGTGTGCGTGCGTGCGTGCATGCTTGTGCGTGTGAGTGTGTATGTGTGTGAGAGTATGTGTGTGTACATGTGTGTGAAAGTGTGTGCGTGTATGAGTGTGCTGACAGTCTCCCCCACCACCTCCCCCCAGTGCTCTCCTGTTTGGGGGGACAGTGCTGGTTTGCACCCCTGCCCCCACGCCCCCCTGCCTTTAGTGCCTGAGCTGAAGCAGAGGGCCCACAGGCCGGGCCCCCGCAGGAGGACCACAGCAAGAGAGAGGGAGAGAGCGGCGGTAACGGCAAGATGCATGCGCCATTACCTCATCCCCCCCCCCCCCCCCCCCCCCGTGCGCACTTACCCCGGCCCCCGCGCCATCACAGAGCAGCCCATTGTGCGCGAGAGGTCAGTCATTAGATTGGGTCAGTCAGGCCTAAATTCCTGTTGTGTGCGTCTTCTGCCGGAGATCAACTGGAGCAAGCAGTGACACACAGTAATAGAGTGTGAGGCTGGAGGGGACGGAGCAGAATTAATAACACATGAACCTCTAATAAAATAACACTGAGAAGCTCTGACCCCGATGCACATCACACGGGCAATTATTTAGCTTGTGCCTGTCACGCCAGTTTATGAAAATCACTTTGAGAGGTGCTAAAATCTGCATTTTTTTTTTAGTTTGGAAAAATAAGGTGTAAATATCTCAGTTGAAGAATGATTTTTAAAATTCGTTTTGGAAGGACTATGAATGCATTCCCCCTGGTGTATGGCAAGGTTCAGAATTTACTGAGTTCTATAGATTGTTTTTTTTTTTTTTTTTGCGGACTGATGTGGTGAAATGCAAAAAGAAAAACCTCAATCCCATATTAGCCTCCATATTGTGTGTGTGTGGGTGAATGTGTGTGTGTGTGCGTATGTGTGTGTGCGCGCTTGTGTGTGTGCGTGTGTGTGTTACAGGGGGTTGTAATATAGAACATGGTCATTCTGATGACGAATCTGGTCATTCTGAAACGTTGTTTGCGTTCGCTGGCCTGTTTTTCGCAAGGCGCAGTGAACGGTGTCTGACGTCGGGAGGAAGGAACAGAGGTCCTGTTGACTAACAGCGCTGGTCTGTGCCAGCAGTCGCTCGCAATTCCGATCATGTCCCGTTTGGCTTCCGAAGTTGGCTGGGAAAAGCAATAAGCTTTTGTTTACGGCTCAACCCAGAGGCCAAACATGCTAGACGGCAGCGCTCCCCTCTCTGTTCGCCGCAAAAAAAACAACTAATATTTCAAGGATCGGGGCACATCGGGAGGGTTTTTTTTTGTTTTGTTTTTTTCCCCGCTTCTCCTTCTTCTCCCAAAGATGAAAATCTCTCCCTTTTTTTAAAGTTTTTTTTAAAAGACATGGCAACGTGTAATTAATCCCTGATAAACGTACATCCGGAAGGCCTGGTGTTTAAAAAAAAAAAAAAAAGAAGAAGAAAAAAGAGAAGAAGACGAGTGGTTCTGGTGTGTGAAGCGGGTCGTGTGAGTCCCAAAGTCGCCCCAGGCCCCGTTCTTACCACAGCTTTATTCAACAATTACCCCTTGTCAGTATAATTAAATGATAATTTATAAAGTGTGAGAGGGCATTATGACGAAATGCAAATAGGTACTTATCATAGTAGTGAATAACCCGAATTTGCTCCAGTGCTGCTTTCCATGGCTTATCAGAGCTACTGGCTCTTTTAGAGCCCACCTCCGTATTCATTATATATAGAATCAGAATTTACTGCTTCTAACATGTCTGTTTGGAAACAGTTATTTTTCAAGATTTTATTTGATGGATTGAGTAATTATAATTGCTTGATTTCTCTGAGACCACTCTGTCAGTTGTCAAAAAAAACAAAAAAAAAACAACAACTTTTAATCCTATGGATTTCTAAATGATAATATCTATCGAAATCCATCAAATATTTATTTTCTTGTTCAGTATCAAAACACGTAAGAATATATTTAATATGTGGCATATTAGTAATAATAATAATACAGCTCTTAAGCATTCCAGTGAACATTTTATGAAGAACATGAAATATATATATATATATATATATATAATACACATGTATAATTTTAGTCTTTTTAATGTTCTTTTAAAATGTTTACTAGGATCCCTAAGAGGCAAAATATGAATTCCGGTGTAGCTGAAAATGGTGAGCTGCACATTGTGCCTGTGGACAGCCTACATACAGGTATGAAGTGCTGATAAAAAAGGACATCGTTGCTAAAAGACTGATTTGAAAGCACGAGTTTCGTTTATTCTCCCTGAAACCCGGAACTTTGCTCAGTAATCTTCAAATGTTATTAAGCATAATGGAAGCCATCATTCTACATCTGAAATTTTAGAACTTCCTTTAGAATTTGGTGCTACATGTAATTTTTAATATTGAAACACAAAAGACTTAACCATATTATCTTACGAAAGGGAGCCGGTGGAGGAGATGATTTGATTGAATAAAAGAAAATGGAAAAAAAGCCGCACCAAGCTTTTTAAGTTCAAGGATGTATTGATGGAAACCTATCATTTGAGGCAATTAAGTGTTCTTCCAGGAGGAAAATTGATTATAGACAAACCTGGACTCTGGAAAACGAGTGCTTTTATGTACTTAAACCTCAAACTAGATCACCTATCTGATTAATAATAAAATAAAATCTAATGCGCTGATAAATAAAAAAGACAAGTTTAGATTATGATCTCTTTCTACTGCGTTTAATCTCTGACTACAATAAGAAAAGAAAGCATATGTTCACGCACTTGTGGTGTTTTTTATTGTATGAATAATAGATGGCCTATTCTATCTAAAAATGAAATTTATATTTTATATTTTGTTTTGGTGGCATTTGGTGGTATTTTTAATAAGATATTTGTATACAATATGCGACAGACAGCTTGTTATATAATCAAATACCATCTTTTCTGCTTTATATATCATTAAAAAAAGATATATGTAATATACATGTGCAAAAAATTACTAAATAAATATGTTAATTATAGTTGTATATTCCAGCTCTAGGCACTGTATTTAGTATTTCTTAATATTTTACAAGTTCATTTTGTCCATTAAACGAATTTAAAATTCATACGAGAAAAATTCATAGATATTTCCCGGCTGATGAACCTCAGGTATCCATCATGTCACATTCGCTGTGAAATGTCGCAGATTGACTCTTCTTGGGCAGAAGATAATTGAAAGACTTCTTCTCTGTGTCAGCCTCTCTAGCGTGCTGTCCCTTAGGCACGTACATGTTTTAAATGCACTTCTGTTCTACTGCAATAAAAAAAAATAAAAACGAAAAAAAAAAAAATTAAAATAAAATGAAAAATAGCCCGAGGTTCTCGTCTGGCTACGGATAAATAAATAGCCTTACCCCGTGCCTGGCTTAGAGCTCCAGAGCAGCGCGCGCCAGAACACAAACGGTTAACTCCAGAGCCGGGCTCTCAGGCTCCTGCCAGAGATTGGCAGCGCGGTGACTTCAGAGCGCCGGGATCGGGGAGGACTGACAGCGCGCGGGCTCTCGAGCGCGCCAGCTTTTCAAGGCCATCCCGGGCTCTGTTCCCCCGCGAGGGGAACGCGGAGCTCTGTTTCTCCGCGAACGCGGAGGCGCTGCTGCTGCTGCTTCCATTGTGCCTCGCGACCGCGCGTTCCCAATTCGCTCTTCAAACACGAGCACAAAATGTACTGCGCTTTCTTAGAAAAAAAAACCATACATGCGAGTGTGCACGAGTCCTTCTCGTTCGCTACTAACGTTATTAATGTTGCGAATAATAATTCTTTGCGTTTGGCTGAGGAGGGGGGGATGCGGAGGGTCATGTAAAAGGAATGACTCGTCGACATACAGCAGGCCTACAACAGTAGGCCAGATGAAATTCAGTTAGAAAAACTCCCTAAAATTGACGTGCTGTAACAAATTATCGAGCAAAATGTATTTAACAATGAGCTGATTTATTGATTTAACATTAGGCATGCTGCCAAAAACAGCACTTTCTACTTCCCGTCTTGCAGTCCACTACACCTGCCAAAAAGTCGTCGATGCTGGTGTTGCATCTCATTTTGCACGTTTTGTTTTAAACCGCGCACCAGGCGAACTCTCCGGAAAGGTTCTGGTGCGCACACGTGTGTGTTAAACTCTGACGCACTCCTGCGTTAATCCTTCCTCTGGTGGCCTCGCGCTCTTCTGACGGGCACTCCGGATCACCGGGAATCAAACAGGACTGACATGTTTACACACGCTCCGCTTTCAGGCATGGTCAGGCCTGAAGGGTTTTTTTATTTCAATTAGCCCTTGCTCTGAAACTCTGAATATACAACACCCCCCCCCCACCCCCCTGATTATTCCGTTGGGTCAGGGGTTGCGTACATGCTCCGCCCGCCCAAACATTCAGCGCAGACCCACGGCTTTTTTATTTAGCCTCTGGGTCTGGCGGGGGGGGGGGGGGGTTGTTGGAAAGCACTTCAGCGCTGTCCCAGAGGCCTTTTCAGCATACGGTGGAGGGGGGGGGGGGGACAGGGGGCGGGGGGCGGCGGTGGGTATCTGTTTCCGCAAATCAATCGCGGTCTTAACTGAACATCCTCCACCATCTGCTCGCGGTTTTACCGTCGGCTCTGTCAAATCCCCGCCTCAGGAGATCTGGCCTTCGCCGCGGCGGCATGGCGGCGTTGGCGGGGGCCGTGGCGGTGGGTCCCAGGCCGCCCTGCTCTGATTAATCGGTGGATCTGCTCCCCGCCGCCGGGCCGTCACTGGGCCCCCGACGCTACGCTACGCTACGTTCGGCGAGGGCGAGAGAACGCGCCGGAAATCTCACGTCTTCATCGGCGCCGTTAGCGACGGCGTGCGCTCCTTCGCTCTTTCCCCTCCTCCCCTCCTTCCTGCGCTTTTATTCATTCCTCCGCGCCTCTCGGCTCCTTCCTGTCCCATCAGCCGCTCCCCCAAATCCCCCCCCCCATACCCCCCCCCCCCCCCCCACCGTAATTACATTAAAAGTCAGACAACAATCCGGTTTTTACCTCTTTAACCAGGGCCTTCTCTTTTCTCCCCTGTTTCATGGAGGAGTGGAGCCCTGAAAACAAACTGACGTGGGAGATTTCAGGCTCCTGAGCGGAAAGACGAGCCATTAGCTGTGGCGGCCTTGGAGGAGCAGAGCCGCGCGGCGGATCGGCCGCTCGGGAGCTCCTCCCCCCTCCCGACGGCTCCGCGCTTTAAAGGCAATTAAAAACTCTGCCAGGGCGGATCTGCCACGGGCCGGGGTGATCGCCGAGACCCCGCATCTCCTTTTCCTGGGAAAGAAGTAAAAAAAGTAAAAAACGAAGCAGACGTGGATAAACGGCGGGTCGCACGGTGGCATGGCGCGCCCGATGTACAGCCCGCGGGTTTATTAGCGACGAAACCCTCGAAATTTCTGCTCCTTTGTGTTTGTGTACTTTATTATCTCTTCCCACAATGCCGCTGCTCCGGCGGAGCTCAACCTTGGGGAATAAATTAGCGGTATGAAAGGGCCGCGCGCCCGATTCGGGGGTGTCATCCACCCAGTCAAGGTCAGAACCCCCCTTTAGCATTTTAATTCCGCGTGGCGCAAATATGTAAACATTTGCAGAAGCCAATGTGCAGAGGTGCTGCACCTCCCCTCCACCCACCTCACCCACCTCACCCACCGCAACCCCCCCCAATCCCCTCCACCCACCTCACCCACCTCACCCACCACAACCCCCCCAACTCCCCCCCACCCACCTCACCCACCGCAACCCCCCCAACTCCCCTCCACCCACCTCACCCACTGCAACCCCCCCCAATTCCCCCCACCCCACCCCACCCACCACAACCCCCCCCAACTCCCCCCACCCACCCACCTCACCCACCACAACCCGCAACCGCCCCCCCCATCCCCCTCATCCCCCCCCCCACCCCTAAAAAAAGAGAGAGCTAGCGCGCGGATCGAGGGGGCTAATAGGGTTAATTGTCATGTAAAGCGTGCGCGAGCTGACTGTGGCCCCCGCTCCCCGCGGCCCCCGCTCCCCGCCTGGCGGTATTGTCTCCGCGCGCGCGGCTCAGCCCAGATGGCATTTTCCAGCGGGCTGTGACCCGCGAGGTTCCGCCGCAGCCCGAGAACAAGGTGCATCTCCTCCGACTAATTAATTTACCATTATAGCACCTGTTTGAGAACAGATAGGGCCGGGGCAGGAGCGGGTCCCCCCGCGCGGCGCAGGGCTGGCGGGGTAAATGCAGCCCAGCTGACTGTATTAAGCCCACGCTTTGATCATCCAAAGGCGGTAAAATGGAAATATGTTTTTTTTTTTTTTTTTCCTTCCGCGGGGCTGGGGGGCTCCCGGAGAAGGACCCGGAGCGAAGGGGGAGGGGGGGCGGGGGGGGTACGCAGCGATTACTCCCGACCGCGGGGTATCCAGCGCTTTAAGCACTTTCCGACGCCCGTCCCGCGGCTGTTCCGCGCTCGGGGAGGGGTGCTAGGGTACCCCTGTTCCTCTGCCCTCGATCCCCCCTGCCCTGTTTCAGAGGGAGCATAAGCCCCCTGCTTAAATAAATCTAAATATACACATATATTAATACACAGTCACGTGGATTTAAAGCCTCCTAATTCGCAGGAGGTTTTTTAAAAAAAACAAAACTATTTATTATTGTTATTTATGTTTTTATTTTTGAGTTATTTTGAGCAGGAACATTAGCCCGTGCCTGTCCTGTGTTCCTCAGACCTGTGTCACTGTCTCATCTTCCACTGGTGGCTTCTCTCAGGTCTCCAGCTAGTCCAAGTACAGTAGCAATATTTGGGCAAGTAGCAGACTGGCTGCTGACAGTGGAATTGGGGGATGGGAGGGGGTGGTTGAGGGGGGGTTTGGGGGGGGGGGGGTGAAGCATCAGTGATGAATAATAAGGGGTGAAACGGGAGCCCTGCTGTAGACACTTGCAGGCTGTAAATGGATTTAGGATATGCTAATCTCAGCCTCCCTTTCTCTTCATTTACACCCCAGTGCCCCGGGCGGATTAACCGCATTTATCAGCCATGAAACACCACAAAACAGCCCGCTTGTAAAATGCACGTCGACATCCAGCGGGCGCGCAGATACCGTCGGGCCGGGCGGAAAGGAGGCGCTTATTAATGTTTGTGCCGAGGGGGTGGGGGGGGGGCGAGGGGGGGTGGGGGGGGGGGGGGGGGCCGGGGGGATGCACGGCGCTTTTCGAACGCAGGAAGCCCGCCGTCGGGAGCGCCACCTGAGCGGCAGGATTTCGGGGACCGCGGCTGATGCCGGCGAGCGAGCAAGCGGAGCACAGGTGCGCCCTCGCCGCCGGCATGCCGTCCGCCTCACGCGTTCGCGTTTGCCTCCGTTCCGTCCGGCCGGTCGGGTTCGCCGATGGTGACGCTAATCGCTAATCGCTAATCGCTAATCCCCTTTCAGTTCCAATCAGCGCACGCGAGCCGGAAGCGTTGCGCCAAACCCCGCGGAACAGGAGACGAGCGTGTGTGTGCGGCCTGTTAGGGCACGCATACACAGACACACACACACACACGCGCACGCACGCACGCGCGCACATGCACACGCACACGTGCACACGCGCACACACACGTGCACACGCACACACACACGTGCACACGCACACACGCACACGTGCATACGCACGCACACGTGCACGCATGCACGTACACGCACGCACACACACACATACACACTCACACGCACACGTGCACGCATGCACGTACACGCACGCAGACACACACACACTCACACGCACACACACACACACACACACAGTGCAAATGTTTGCACAGCGGTGCGATACGCTATTATCTGAGCGTGTGTGTCAGCTCTGACGCCCAGTCCGGAATTTAATTTCCCTCAATATCAGGCAAACAATCTCCCCCCCCCCCCCATTTAATTAATTCATTTTTCTGTGACCCAGAAATTGGAGCTGATTTAGCGGACGCGCTGTTTCACGCCCGCGGTAATGAGGCCTCCTCTGCCGTAATGGCCGTCGGTCTGTCACGCTTTCTCCTGAACTTTTAAAACACCACCAACTCCTCCCCACCCAGACTCGTCTCCCTCTCACCTTCTTTTCCCGCTAAAATGTTTGTGAGCAGATCTTGTATCTGTTATTCATGTCCAAGACACGGAAAAAAAAAGAAAAAAAAGAAAAAAAAAGAAAAAAGAAAAGGAAAAAGAAAAAAAAAATCCTTTGAAGATGATAGCATCTCCTGTGCTTTTTAAGCAGAAATCCATCCATATTTCGCCGGTAAATTAGAAACCTAATGGTTGTTCAAAGGTAATGCTGCCGTCTTTTAAAGCAGTGGATTAAAGTGGCCCTAAAAGGCCAGCTTTAATACGAGTCGTATTCCTGTGGTATTAATGACATGATCCTCTCATGCTGAAATCTCTACCTGTACAGAGGAAAAAAAACTGATCGACTCCCATTGATAAACTTGCGCTGCTCTCCACGCTTCCCTTCCCTATCAGATTCGTACAGCTGTGTGGCGCAGGCCTCCATGATTCACTGAACGAGACAAACCCTTCTGACAAACCGGGGACAGGCAAACAGGTGTGTGTCTCGTACTCCTTCCTGTTCACCTGGCCTTCGATCTGACTGCAGAAGGACTAATGTTCTCAATGAACCGCTCAATAACGACTGTACCAGAGTCGTTACCAGTAAACTATGACATGAGCATGTCCCATAAATATGAAATATGTCTGTCTCATGAATGATCATATTTCCTGAGGCTGAAGGTCATATTCAATCTGCAACAGGATTTCCAGGGTATATTTTGCGCAGACATACAGGTAGATATGTTGAAAAGTACATGATTGATGTGTGTGTTGTGTATCTGTCTGTTTGTGTATGTATGTGTATCGACTGTGATTGAAAGTGGAAAGTGCCTGTGTGTATATATCAGTCACTAATTAGCAGTCACAAATGATCTACACGCACACACACACAAATGCAAATGTGTATATTTGTGTGTATGTAAATTCTGATTTGTCAGTAAACAGGCATGTAGATCAGGGTGCAGCCGGAGATTAATTTATTATTATTATTTAACTGATAAAATGAAGAAGCCCGGCCGCGGCAGCTGTGGAATAGAGCGTGCGATGGCGGTGTGGCGGGTTGCCCCGGGCGGGCGGAAGCTCTGTGTTTACCCGTTAGCGACGAGCGGCTCGCTCCATTCTCCCGCGACACGCGAGCTAACTCCGCGCGACGGCGCGGCCTAACACCCGGCGCGGCCGCCATTGTGTCCGCCTGTTTGGCGAGATTAATTGGTGTTTGCAGAGGACCGTTCGGGGCCCATATAATCCCAGCCTGCTTATCAGAGGATCTGCAATATGGGCCGCGATCGGCCCCAACTGCCTCAGGGTCTGTTTGCGCTTCCGCGCGCTGGGGCCTGCCAGGGTTTGTTGACTTAAGCGGCCGCGGCTCGCCGATGACAATGAGGAGGAAGTGGCTAGCGTAGCACGTAGCGCGTAGCGTAGCGTGGTGCTCGGGGTGCTGTGTGCCCAAAGGGCCAAATGGTGCAGGTCTGCTAGCGTAGCACATAGCATGTAGCGTAGCGTGGTGCTCTGTGTGCTGTGTGCCCAATGATGCGGGGTCTGCTAGCGTAGCACATAGCATGTAGCGTAGCAAGGTGCTTATTGTGCTGTGTGCCCAAAGGGACCAATGGTGCTGGGTCTGCTAGCGTAGCGCATAGCATGTAGCACATAGCGCGGTGCTCAGTGTGCTGTGTGCCCAAAGGGACCAATGGTACTGGGTCTGCTAGCGTAGCACATAGCATGCAGTGCATAGCGTAGCACAGTGCTCAGTGTGCTCAAAGGGCCCAATGGTGTGGGGTCTGCTAGTGTAGCACACAGCACGTAGCGCGTAGCGGTACTCGGTGTGCTGTGTGCCCTATGGGCCCAGCGTTGCGAGGTCTGCGTTTGCACACTTCCTGATTTGGTGCAGAGGGAAAGATTATTAAGGCTTGTTTCTGAGCACTCTCTGTCTCACCTGCTGGATGGGAGAAGCACCCTTATGTGTCTTAACACCCCCCCCCCCCACCACCACCACCAATTCCTCCCCCTCTTTTTAAAATCAATATGAGGCTGGCACGGCAGTGATTATCGTCTAAAGGTTTCCTGTCTTACCTAGTGGCGAACAATGGGCTCCCAGTGAATGGTAGGTATTCACGTGGTCAGGCTTTCATAGTGTTCCTGGGTGATACGGTGGCGGGGTGGGGGGGGCAGGGGGAGTGGGGGGGAATCTCCAGCTCACTCCCTCAGAGTCTGAGACACACAGAAATGATGCATCTGCAGCACTGTCTGGATAATGAGCGGTTCCTAGGCTTAATCTGCCACTGCAGACGAGTACTGTAACCTGAATGACTGAGACCATGTGTGTGTGTGTGTGTGTGTGTGCACGAGGGTGTATGTATGTCTGTGTGTGTGTGTGTCTGTGTGTGTGTGCGAGGGTGTGTGTATGTCTGTGTGTGTGTCTGTGTGTGTGCATGTCTGTGTATGTGCACCTGTGTGTGTGTGTGTGTGCATGCATGTGTGTGCGTGTCTGTGTGTGTGAGTTTGTGTGTGCATGCATGTGTGTGCCTGTGTGTGCATGTCTGAGTGTGAATTTTTTTTTGGAAGTCAATAAACATAACTAACTGTGTGCATGTCTGTGTGTGTCTGTCTGTGTGTGTGTGTGTGCATGTGTGTGTCTGTGTGTGTGTTTGTGGGTGTGTGTGCACGTCTGTGTGTGTGTGTGTGTGTGTGCGCGTGTGCGTGAGGGTGTGTGCATGTGTGTTTGTGTGTGTGCGTGTACATGTATGTGCGTGTGTGTGTGCATGTGTGTCTGTGTGTGTTGATGGGGGCTTATGAATAATAAGAGAATTTCTGCACCAAATAAAGAATTTAATTTCTTTCACGCTCCAGCAAAGATAATTGTGTTCCTGATATATATACGGAATAGGTGCTTTTTATTTTATTTTTTTTTGGAGTCCCACAAAACGCGTCTGTGGATGTTGTCACTGAAATTGAACCATCAGGGCAGATGTTTGGCTTAATTAGGAGTTTGAACCCTGTGACTTTAGCAGTGGTCGGCCGTCCTCTCGCGGGGTGAAGCAGAGCGAAGTGTTTCATTTCTGGTAAATATCACGTTCTGTGCTGCAAATGGAAGCCCTGTGCTGATTGTGTAAGTGCGTGGCATGAGCAGGTCAGAACCAGCGGCGTCTGAAGATGGTTCTGCCGTACGCTTCTGCCCAGAAGGGAAGGACGGAAGGTGATGGGCTTTCTGCTTGTGAAAATGTGGACGTGGGGGTTAGGGGTGAAGGAGATTTTCACTGAAGGCATTGAATAACACCCCCCCCCACCCCCCCACTCCCCTGCACTGCAAATCATGATGGATAACGACCACAGTATCAGTGTGGCTAATTTTCAGGGCCTTTTAAACAGCTAAACCGTATTTACTCCTCCAGCCGAAATCTCTAAATGATTTAAACATTTGTGTCTTATTGCATAAAGGAGATTAAGGCCGAAAGTCTCAACCGCTGCTCAGGAAACCATTAAAGTGCTTTGGCTAATTGAACAAGTGCCGGGTCGTTTTATGCGGGGTGTGTTTTACCACAATATCATCAGCTTGGCAGTGTTTACATACAGTAATAACAAGCGCTGCCATTCTGGGACCGGCCGAAATTCACAGGCAATTCGGATTTGTCCTAATCTGCTTTCCCCCGGTCCGCGTTTCTGTGGAAAACACAAGATTCCCTTCCTCTGTAATTGCCTCCTTTAATTCTGCACGCGCCCCCACCAAGCCAAGATTGGAAATATCCAGATTTGGGGGTCATCTTGGGATTCAGACTGCTAAAGATTTGGGGAGACTGAGATTTTTATTACATGGGAACTTGAGTCACAAAGAAATTGTTTGAAAGTAAAATGGAGTGGCCTGCACAGCCACGATAAAAAGTAAGAAATTAAACGTCTTATTTTTTTTCTCGCCCGGCTTGTGCCGGTGCAGGAATTCTGTGGGCATTTCCAACGGAGCGCTGACAGCTCAGAGCTTTGCTGTCCACTGCGCATTGTGCAGAAATGCTGTTGGGGTGGGGTTGGGGGTGGGGGGCTTTTATTCCCGCCATAGTTTACGGCCTCCCAGAACACGACGCTTAGCCGTGTCGCCAAAGCTCGCGTCGTGAGCAGCGGTTAATGTGCGCTTGCAAATCACGTCGGCAAAAAAAAAAGCGCCCGTCGCCTTCTTCAACGCAGCCGCCGAAAGGAAGCGTCGGTTCTTTACCCTAAAAACATTTACCTCCAGGAGACCCCCCCCCCCCCCCCCCCGCTCCCCCCTCCCCCGCCGTACCTGTTCTTGCAAAGAAAAGCCAGGAAAGAATACCTGAATAAATGAGCCCGTTTGAGGAGCGCGAGAGGGGCGCCAGCCGTACCTCCACTTAGCGGCGGCACGCGTAGCTTCCGCGGGGCTGCGGTCCCTCTCCTCCGCCGCCGATGACGGAAACAGCGTTTAGGTCTGCGCGCTGGCATGCGGCAGCACCACACTTTCCCGCGGCTTTCCATAAAAGCATAATCTTGCGCTGAAGTGGTCGGAAAATGGTCTGATTTTCTTTTTAATTCGCCATCTCACTTTCATGCAGGCCGGGATCCAACTCCCCCCCCCCCCCTTCTCCCCTCCCCCCCCCCCCCCTCCACCACCCCGCCATTATACGCGATCACAGTCTCTTTTACACCACACCTGTTCGTATCACACAGATGTGCAGCGAGATGCAGAATCAAAATAATTCTAGAAAAGGAAAGAAACAATTACAGACAATTTCATGAGAAAAAGACCATCTGCTGCATGCATTACCTCTATTTAAAAAAAACCTTTTGTAGCTTGCCAGATTTTTGAGACTCTTGAAATATGTATATTTCCATAAAGTGCTGAAGGCTTCCCTACTGGGCTGGAGGTGGAAATCTACCATTTGAAAACGGATCCTTCAAGGTAACGAGTCTATACAATCAAACTACAGAGGGGTTAGCTTTCCACGTTCCACACTTAGAACACTAATTAAGTAATGTACCAGGAAATGTATTAAATATATTGCTTTAAACTGGTGCAAATGCAACGGATTCAATTAAATTAATCTGTACATGTAGCCTATCTATATATCAGTTAATGAAGAAGAGGGGCCGGCTGAGTTTGTGTACCGTGTAGTCACATGTTAGGGCATTGCTGAAGGGGTTTTTTTTTCTTACACATTACATTGTATGATTAATTGCAGCTTGCATGATACATGTGCACAGATATACTATTTTAGATATTAATACCATACTATAAATATCAAGCTATTTCAACACTTCACAAGCAGGGTGAATATACAGTATTATTGCCAATTTCAGATATTGCTGTGTATATATAACATACAACATATTGCAGTGTGATAATTTGTATATTTTTCCATAGTGAAGCGCTGCAGCGTTTGATCTTTATAATATTATGTAATCTGTTGCCCACGCCATGACACAACCTGGAGACCGAGGTGCATCGCCTTGCTCTTCTGACTTCCCAATTCAAGCGCACTTCATCGCCCGGGCCATCTTATTTACCTGCTGGGCTATAATCTGTCTATTCGCCTCCCTGTTCTCGTGTAATCCACCTTCACCTGCCGCTCCCAGGTGGGCTAGCAGACCACGGGCTGGGCCTCTAAGCCTGGTATCTCTCCAGATCTAGCGCTGTTTGGGTGTTTTTATTTCGTCCCACAGGGGAGTTTTTTTTTAAACCTTGCTGGTTGCTTGGGGCTCCAGTACCTGGTCAATCTCAAGTTTGCCATATTTTTTCTGTCCTTTTTTTTTTCACACAAAGTAGCTTTGTGACAATGTCCACAAATAACATTGAACTAAATGGAATTGCAGTGCAATATATAGTACAGTATGTGAAAGATATAACGTGGCACTGATGAGTATTCTCCCTAAAATGGCGTCCTTTTTTTGAAAACACAGCACTGTGCTTAAAAATGCAGTGTGTGTTCAAGCAGAACGTGTCCCCTGTACCTGTCCCGTTTGCCTGACTGCGAGCCCCCATCCAGCAGCCAGTGGCTGTTTGTTGAATGGGCAGAAGAGTCCCGACTCCCCTGGGAAATAGGCTGACCCTGATGGCTTTTACACCAGCTTTTATACACCAGTCCAGAATCACCAGGTCAATCTCAGCTTAACACCCAACACCTTCATCAAGTCAATAATTAATTTCATATCTGGGGAAACAGAGGTTGTGTTGTTGTATCCCACCCCTCCCCTCCTCAGCTACATCCTAGTATAATTTAGCGGTGACACTATCTTCCCGAGTTTACCACCTTTAGAAAATTGGAGGCAGTGGTGTGGAAGAAGTGGGTGTGGTCTGCTCAGCTGTCAGTCAGGAGGGTGCCGTCCCCAGTTTCACTTCTCAAGGCGGCTGGAACAGGACTCAGTGCCGGCCTGCTGCAGGGGGCAAAGGTCACCGTTTTGGGCAATTCCCCCGTATCACCTCACCCCGTTCTGCCCTGTCCCAGCTTAAGAGGCAGAAACGATGGCACCCAGATGATGGCAATCAAAGAAATCCAGTGGTTTGCCATATGCCATTGTAACCCTTTAAGGTGTAAGATGGCAAATACCTGATTAGAATGTTTGTAACAGCACATTCTAATGCTGACATAAGAATCGCTGCTGAAAGCAGTGGTGTTCTAGAACACTCACTTGGAATAAAAAAATTTTTTTTTTTTAAAAAAGCAAATCAAAACTGTTTTGAGTTTGCTTGAGCAAGGTGAAAATCCTTCAACCCTGCAAGCGATTTCAGCCTTGGAAAAATTCTGAGAGTTTTCAGGAGATGCCACTGCAATTGTGCCGTAGCTCATGCCGTAGGCACCATCGAACATTTGGATGAGTAAATCTGAGGAAAAATCATTAAGCAGAGGCTTCACCTAAGCTTTCCGGGCCCGCACGCACCAGCGGTACAGCCACTCGTCCTTGCATTCTTCCGGATGGAAGCAGACCGTGGAGGCCGTTCTCCATCTCCCGCTCGACGCGAGAGCGCGAGGTCGTCGCCTCGCCTCCCCTCGCGCTGCCTCATCAGAGCCAGGACCTTCGCCCCAGCATTAGCGGATGCTTAAAATAGCAGCGCCTGTGGGAAAAAAAAAATCTCCTGCGTCCACTCGGCTCCTCCAAGGAGGTGAAAGAATGCAGGTCCGAGGCGAGCAGGAATGTTAATGCGACGACCCCCCACACCCCCTCACCCTCGAGGTACCCGCGGACCAGCAGACCAGGGGTTAATGAAATCTGCGTCCCTTTGACAGCGTAGCCTTGAACAGCGGAACCGTTTAAACACACGCAGGGTTTCGTGCAGCAGCGGTCTGTAGCTACCTGCTCGCTGGTGAGGAACACACCCTCTATAACATTTCCTAACGGAGGTTCATTTCGTGAGCGAGGCTCATTCATCGTGCCGGGTGTCACAGGCTGAACCAGCGACTCTCTTTCTATTTTTTTTCTATTTTTTTTCCCCTCAGCTTATTTCCCTTAGCAATTCGCCCTGCTGCGCTGTTCGTTTCCATGTTTATTAGAATCGGGTTTTAGCTCGCGATGAAGCTAGTCTTCCTGTGTGATTGCCCTAAAGGTTTATCGCCGAAAGAACAAATGGACTTGGGACAGCCGTATCATACCCTCTGAATCATTATTAGATTTATAATTATTCTCAGTGAAAACCTGATTGATTTTTTAACATTCTAGCACTCTTGAAATAATATATTTATTCTATTTATAAGCCAAACAATAAGGATAAAATAAAACATGTACAAATCTTTTTTATCAGTTATGGAATACGTTTTTGTTTAATATTAATAATGTACACATTGTGTGCAGATTTATTGTTATTGGTGAGGCCAGTTTTTCCCCACCTGCCCTCACATATATATTTAATTAAAAGGGAGAATTCAACAAATAAATCAATTTGAACGGAAGCAGTCAGTTCAGCTGTGATTCTTTATAAGACTCAAAGGCAATGGGTTTATAAGAGTATTGGTTCTGACTGGCTGCGACCGCACTGGAGTCCAGCCCTGTTCAGACGGTCGGACTGACAGGATATTGAGGGAGGAAGACTCTGTATCATCGGAGGAAGAGACGTATTTGATATGGCTGCCCGAAATGGCTGGCGGACTGAGGGCTGAAACCCATTGAAGTCAAGGTGTGCAAAATAGACTTTGTTCAGGTAGTCACTTTGTTTTCATGGTGATAATATTCATTTAGGGGACTCAGTCTCAGCCTTTCTCTCTCAATATCCTGCTTTCATTTTCTTTCACCATGAGGTGGGAAAAGGGTAAAAAAAAAAACTGAGAATCTCAGCCACCTTTGCTGTGTTCTTTATATTTCACTGCTGATTACAGACCATTAATGAAACAGCTTAAATATTCCACACGGTTTGGTTTTTCGGATCTTAGAGCTTGCTGCTCTGGATTTTTTTGTTTAGCGCCGCACCTATCTCAGGAGTAGTTAATATGCCCTGTGATTACGGCAAACATAAGAGCAGTTATTTCGCTTCCAGGAAATCAATTAGCGCCGTTATCAGCCTCTCACCATGCATCTCTGGAGACCCCTGAGCTCTGAATCCATCCCTCCTGAACCCGCACCGTCCCGGCACTGAAGACGGCGCTTTGGCCTTCCTGTGCTCGGGTGTTTGTCTGCCTGTGTGCGTTGCAGCGCGTGTCTAAGATGTAGCTTTCACTGGGGGGGGGGGGGGGGGGGGGGGGGGGGAGCGCGGTCCCTATTAATCATCTTCTGAATGTCATACGGCACCGTGGTCATTCAGGAATTAGACACTTTTCAGGCCCTACAATAACTATCTGGTCAGACCCTAAAATAGGCGACACTGAAACATACGGCACAGAGATTTTGATTGGCTGAAGGGGATAGTAGACTGACTCTACATGAGCACAGTCAGGTGCACAGGACCACCAACAAGATGAACCACCCTCTTTGTCCCCGTAAGCAATTCTGGAAAAAAATGTTTTTTTTTCACATACATGAGTGATAAATATAAGAAGTCATTTTTTACATTGTGACTGTTTATGATTAAATGTTCGGGGCATAGCAAGTCACACTTGTCCATGCATTTATTTTTCTTTTTTACTGCTGTTTATATTGTTGCATAAACACTGAAGCATCACTGAGGGTGAACTTCCTTCATGGCTGAGAACTGGGTGGGAGATGCAGCTCCAGGCCTTCTCAGCTCTCAGCTGCAACAACTAACCAAGAGCGTAGAATTAAGAATGTTCACAGCACTGCAGAACTCTAGAACTGTGTGTAAACATGAGCATGGAATTAAGAATGTTCACAGCACTGCAGAACTCTAGAACTGCGTGTAAACATGAGCATGGAATCAAGAATGTTCACAGCACTGCAGAACTCTAGAACTGCGTGTAAACATGAGCATGGAATTAAGAATGTTCACAGCACTGCAGAACTCTAGAACTGTGTGTAAACATGAGCATGGAATTAAGAATGTTCACAGCACTGCAGAACTCCAGAACTGTGTGAACAGGGGCCACAGCAGTGTGTGGTGCTAAGAGGAACTAGTCAGCGGGATTCACTCAAATGCACATTGCACCCTTTTAATAGCATATGCAATTCAGTCGAACCAAAATAACCCAGACCTGTTTAATGTGCTGCCGTATCTCAGTTAAGTCTACTCTGCTTGCAGTATTGCATTGCAACTCTGAATGTAAGGCGTTATTGACAATGGAAATTTGTTTTCACTTCATAATTAAATCATAAAGACAACTGTGGGAAGTAACTACATTATTTCATTATTTTATTTTAAAACATGTTAGCCTTCTTAAAATGTTGATTTTACCATTGTTATTTTTATTTTTTGAACTTCCCTGTTTGATTCCAGTATTGCATTTTATTAAGTGTATAAAACAGTGGGGGGCAGCACTCAATTTTCAGGCCTCGCCGTTTCCTTTTCTTGGACTTTCCAGAGTCATCAGTAATGTCTGTTTGATTGAATATGAAACAGACTGTGCTTGACTGAACTGCACATGCCCTGGAACTGGTGAAGTATGGTAGGTAGGTTGTAGGTTGAATTTAGGAGAGAATCTGCACCTGTAAATCGGGTCCTTTCTTACCCGCAGGGTTTGTAATCAGTGACGCGTAATATATGGATGTGGTTAAATTATTATTTCCTTTGTGAAATCCAGGATATGCCAACACTGACTATTCTAAATCTGAGATAAATCAGGCACATCAAAATAAGTAGAGAGCAATGCGTTCAGCTTAGTTTTCATTGCCAAATAAAAATCTCATATCTGGGGAGGATTTGAGCTACCACACAAATGTGTTTTCAAGCATATTAAGAACAGTAAATGTACTTATTTAATTGCAAGTTGGGGGGAAATGCAGTACTATTGTTGTTTTGTGACAATTTGAAAACAAGATTAGGTTCCACCTCTAAAGAATACTACATGGCACATTACTTGTCAATTAAAAGGCTATTTCTATCTGTCCTGTAATGTGGTTTTCCATTAATGTCTTCCTCTGTAAATCTAGTGTCCATTTGATAGTGGGGGGAAAATAATTCCTAGGAAAAACATATGGGTTAACATTTTTTTAAAGTCAAAATATGTCAAATTTTGGCCCCTCTCAAAGATTTCATTAAGCGAGGCTTTGGTTGTAAGTGTCATCTTGTCTAGACCCACCCCTCTCCTCTAGTACATTACCAAATCCACTAATTTCCTTGGCGAGCTTGATGTTTATTGTGAAGCTGAAATTGAAAATGGTTGGTAATGGAGTGGAGCTTCAATCCTAGACCAATTCTGAATCTAAATTACTTGCTTCTTTTCAATGGCATCGACTGAGGAGAGCTTTGTGTGCCTCGTACCTAATCAACCCTCAGTGTGACCCCGGATCCAGCAGCCCTCCTGGATTAATGATAAAATCCTTGGTTCAAACAATTATTCGACCTGAAATGGCTGTCCATTTTGCTCTGAAAATTAAAGAATGTGAAATTAATTTTTTTTCTCGAGGCTCAGCATGCTACTGAACAGCACTTATTTTTGATCTCTGCCCTATAAACTCAGATTCTTTAAATGTGTATTTTTTCTGTGATGTCATATAACCTCTTTTTATTTTATTATATATATGTTTTTTTTTTTTTTTTTTTTTTACAACAGCTCAGAGCGGCAAAGGCTACTGGGAAACAAGTAATGAGAAAAAGAGTCTGTCTCTTTTCTTCTCTCTCCTTTGCCTCCCATGAACTACTAATTTGTGACACTATTTATATTCTTTACATGTATACCCTGAGCGTATATCATACATTATACAGCCTGAATTTATACATATATCATACATTATACAGCCTGAATTTATATATATATCATACATTATATAGCCTGAATTTATACATCATATATTATACAGCCTGAATTTATATATATCATACGTTATACAGTCTCTGAATGCATGTATATCGTACATTATATAGCCCAAATGTACGTATAACATACATTATATATCACAAATGTAAGCATATCATACATTGTATAGGTTGAAAGGTATATATAATACATTATATAGCCCAAATATACTTATATCATACACTACATATCCTGAATGTATGTCCTAATTTATAAACCCTACATTATAAATTATATATATCAGCCTATATTCTACTGTCATACCATGCTTGTGTACCTTTCACATCCTTCTGCATACTCTGATTATGTCCTGAATTTGATTCCCTACTTGTACACACTGATTGTATACCCAGCTTATGACCACTACTCATATACCATGAAACTTTAGCTTTATATACTTTAGTGTTTCATCCTACTTGTGTATTCTAAACATACTGTATAGCCTGCACTGTAAAAAAAAAGAGC
Source organism: Anguilla anguilla (assembly GCF_013347855.1). Lineage (NCBI taxonomy): Eukaryota > Metazoa > Chordata > Actinopteri > Anguilliformes > Anguillidae > Anguilla > Anguilla anguilla. Next base: position 2,023,585 of record NC_049204.1, on the reverse strand, counting down.
ACATTTTATAGTGAATTACTGCTGGTAACAATGTTAACATTAACAACATGTTAAGCATATGGTAGCAGGCAGTATATCTAAAAGATGCTAAATGTATTACAGTGTTTCACCATAAATACAATAGTTTACACTTAATTTACAATTCATACAATGCTTACAATACAGTGTTTATAATTTCATACCTTCATTTGTACAATTTAGTGTACTTTCTGTATGACAGTTTTATACCCAGACTGAATGACATTCTGTACCCTACAGGCCTCAGCCTTTCTGTACCCTATGTACCCTAAAGGCTTCAGCCTTTCTATACCCTATGTACCCTAAAGGCCTCAGCCTTTCTATACCCTATGTACCCTAAAGGCTTCAGCCTTTCTATACCCTATGTACCCTAAAGGCATCAGCCTTTCTATACCCTATGCACCCTAAAGGCATCAGCCTTTCTATACCCTATGCACCCTAAAGGCTTCAGTCTTTCTATACCCTATGCACCCTAAAGGCATCAGCCTTTCTATACCCTATGTACCCTAAAGGCATCAGCCTTTCTATACCCTATGCACCCTAAAGGCATCAGCCTTTCTATACCCTATGCACCCTAAAGGCTTCAGCCTTTCTATACCCTATGCACCCTAAAAGCTTCAGCCTTTCTATACCCTATGTACCCTAAAGGCTTCAGCCTTTCTATACCCTATGTACCCTAAAGGCATCAGCCTTTCTATACCCTATGTACCCTAATGGCTTCAGCCTTTCTATACCCTATGCACCCTAAAGGCTTCAGCCTTTCTATACCCTATGTACCCTAAAGGCATCAGCCTTTCTATACCCTATGCACCCTAAAGGCTTCAGCCTTTCTATACCCTATGCACCCTAAAAGCTTCAGCCTTTCTATACCCTATGTACCCTAAAGGCTTCAGCCTTTCTATACCCTATGTACCCTAAAGGCATCAGCCTTTCTATACCCTATGTACCCTAATGGCTTCAGCCTTTCTATACCCTATGCACCCTAAAGGCTTCAGCCTTTCTATACCCTATGCACCCTAAAAGCTTCAGCCTTTCTATACCCTATGCTTCATCATGCCACAAAAATCCTCTGGAACTCTCAGGAAAACTGGAGCTTTTACCTCACACGTTGTTTATCTAATAAAGGTGCGTCAGACTTCCAAACTCGTGAAGAATGAAAAGCTCACAGGCCCACACTCCAGTGATTAATCAGGCGAGGGATTACAACTGATTTTATTTTTTATTTTTTTAAAGGCAGACATTTTGGCCAAAACCAGTCCACTTTGAAAATAAAAATAAAATAAGTTGTAATCCCTAGCTTGATTCATAAGTGGAGTGCAGACATCTTTTGTAATTCTCAGAAACAAGAAAAACTTTCTTAGTTTCTGTTCACACAACATTACTGTTTGACTGCATGAGGTTTTGGCCAATTTTTTTAAAATGAGGAGTTCAGCCATTTCCTGTATATTCAACTGGGTGTCAAAAAAAATCAATATGCATAAAATAATTACATAAAAGCATATGCAAGGTATATTTGTATGGCACTATATATGCATTTCTTTGTCTGTCTACCTAACTTGAACGGTATACCCCGCTGTGCTTTGATTGCACTGTTCTATGAGAACATGAGAACACTGGGAGATATGCTTGATCCAGCTGATGATTATATAAATAAGCTCAAAGTGAGAGCTTCAGGCATTATGGGTGATCTGTGGCAGATGTCTGTTCACTGTTCATTTTTGTGGAGGACATCAGCTCAGTTTTGGCAGAATTTTTGAGTTGTGATTTGTGCCCAGTGTAGATTGTAAAATAACTGTGCTGGTTTTCATGCGGTCTGAGGTACAACATCTTGCATGTCTACAGCAATTTTGTGGTTTATTTGAATCGCCATTTTTACAATATTTAAAATTTTTATAATTTATTTCTTCAGATTTTTATTTTCTAATTTCTCTGACCAGCAATAGGCTAATTACACAATTATATTCCCCTGAACTCTGAGGAAGGATTACATAGTGCTAAAGAAGGATGCCCAACAATGGAACATTTCTGAAAAAATACCACAAGCATGTTAATCATCGTTTCACATATAAACATATAATAAAGCTGTGATTGTGAAGCATGCTGTAAAAAAAACGATGGGAAAGTACACTTTCATCTAGGCTAAATTACCATTTTTTTCTGACGCATTCTTGGCCAGCTACAGGACAGGGCTTTTGGAATACACCTGAAGTGATCGATCAGATCACTGGTCTCTTGACCAGACATGCTTTTGAACAGACAATCTTGAGAAAGCTGTGAACATCTGCCCAGTGGCGTCAGCTGAGCAGCAGTGATATGTAGTGTAAGACCCGAGATTGCCCCTTCTTCAGTATGTTCTAGTATTGCGGTGTTCCATCTCCTTCTCACCAGAAGGGGGCACCCCGTCATATTCCACCGCCCTCGCGCTCACAATTTAGTGCCGCACGGCGACACACAGCAGTGGTTTGGTACTGGATTAATCACCATTACAAAACAGATCAGCCAAACTTGCAGGAACCCCTGAAATATGGCCTTAATCGTTCTGATTACATTGTCCAAACTGGGCCGCTCCTTTCTCTCGATCTACCTCCCCTGAGGACGCAGACATCTGAAGCAAAAAGCGCGGTGACACCCTGCATCTCCATTAACTCACAGCTAAGAAAAGGACCAAACAAAATACATCACACAAACACAAAGAGTGGGCTGGGCAAAAACTGAACCGAATTATACTCATGCTATAAATCCAGTAAAACACGCGAGGCGATAATTTGATGCCAATTGGCTGCCTTTAATATTTTGTTGCTAATGTTGTTGCCCCGTATAACATGCTTTAATGTTTACTGCGTTGCGTAAGGTTGAATGAAGTTACTGCTATAGGGCTGTTATAATAATGGAAAGGTTTTGAAGCTGTAAAACTTTTTTTTTAAATGTTTTTTTAGGCTCCTTTAAAGATTTGGGTGGATACGTTTTCCCCTTTGGAGAAATGATTATTATTTGTATTTTTTTGGTGAAATGTCCTGGCTTTTTTAGAGACAGTGTGAAAGAAAATGCATTACCATGGAAACAGGTTGAGTTTCATTCGGCAAGGTAAATAATTAGTGATGTATGCGCCTACGTTTGTGTGCCTCAAATAGATTTGTTTTGTTCTGGCTAATGAATTTGATTTTTTTTAACGAGGTTTGATTTGAATAGAAACATTTATGATCCATTCATTTAGGCCTGCTAATGCTATTTCATAGTTCAGAGGCATGTTATTTACGACTGATATTTAGCTAAAGCTATCACTCGATTATGTTCTGCTTTTATATTGTGTAACGGAGCTAATAAAATAACTTCAATTTAGAAAGTGTCGAGTTTACATTTTCACGTATAGCTTTTCTGTGTGTTCCTGTCACTTGTTCGCTGGTAGGTATCGATCAGGGCGAAAGGTGAAACGTCGGTATCACCCGAATAAACGTCTGTGATGGGAACACGTCGGCAGATTTCCCTAGGGGCTTAACAGCGTAGCTACTGCGTGAGAAGAGGCTACAATTAAGGGTTCATCTTTAACACGGAGATATAAGAGGAGCCCTGCCGCCATCGAATGAAGCCAAATTCTCATTAAAAATACGGGCCCCTCCTCATGAATAACATCCTCCGCAGCGCACCGCCGAAGCAGGCCCCTTTAAACGAACAGATTCATTGAATTCCGCGAGTATAGATATGCTAATCGAACACGCGCGCGTATGAGTGACAGCGGAAATGTCTCTGTTCGGGTTTCAGCTACCGTCACGCGTGGAAATGTGTTTTCTTCCGTTCTGTTAATTTCAAATGGATGTTTGTGTGTAATTACTCATTCGTTGCTGTCAGTTACACTGGTTTTTTGATGGACTCGCTTTTCTGTCTTAAAAAATATTGAGTGACTGACATTTTTTTTTTTTTTTTAAAGAGACCGAGCTAAGATAAAGCTATGGCCAGAAATGTCACTTCTGAGTCATTATCCTCAAAGTATAGTTTTTCCCACTAGGATCACTTTCTACCTGTATGCAAATAAAGTAAGGAGATTACTTAAAGCTGCAGCCCCTGGCGGCCGGTACGTAGCCTACTTATGTACATTTTCATATAAACTTGTTGATCCGAGGGTTGTGGATATGAATGCAGCTTCTTAAGACCGCCAGGTTAACTTTTCACCTTGAAAAATAAGAGGAAAATATCTGCCAGTGGCAAATAAGATAAGGACGTTCGTGACTCAAAAGACCAAAGCTGATATTTTACTAAAGCATCAAAAGCCAGTTTTGGATATATACATATTTCGTCTCTGTTCAGGTTTTAAAGGGAGTAAAGTTTATTCCCATTAGTCACCGTAGCCTATTTCTCGTGGTCAAATTTATTTGAATATATATTGATAGATACCCATTTCAAGCAAGGGCAGCATTAACCTTCTTTTTCCAGTAAATGGTTTCAACCTAAATAATTAGAATCAGAAAAACAGTTTTCACAATGTCAAATGTGCATGTGTTCATTTAAAAAAAAAAAAAAAAAAAAGTACATTAGTTTATCTTTATGTTGGTAAACATTCTAAGTTTCAGGTTATCAAACTAATCCACCCGCTCCTGAAAGACTTGTTTCGGCCACGTGAAGCATCGTAGGCTATATGTATTACAGGATGTAGGCCTTAAAACACTGAAGGGGTTGGCTGTATACTTTTGCCTTTCATGATGAAATAATGCAATAATCATTTTCAAATACATTAGATACCAAACACAATTATGCCCATCAGCAGAAGAGAAGTCAAATAGAACATGAGTGAAATAGCCTATCAGACCAGTTCTGTAAATCCAAAGCAACACTCAAAGAACAGCTCGGGAAGATTGTATTTCTTTTTGGTCGATGGTGGCAAACCGTGTCATTGCCGGATGAGAAATTAGTCTACTTATCTGTTCAAACTGCTGGCTTTTCGAGGCCATGTTAGATATTGATTGTGATGCACAAAGAATCATGCAGCTGTGTTTGAGAAACGCGCGGAATGCACGGTTAACATCGGCTAAAACAGGGAAGTGCAGAGATGAGCTTGCTGCCCTGTGCAGACTGGCCAGGTAAACCTTCCCACACACCTGGGAGGAATGCAGCACCTTGCTGTACTTAACCCCGAACTGCCCTCAGCTAGGCTCGGAAACACGTGCAAACGAGGCCTACGGCCCCTTAGCGATGAGGGATTGTGCCAATGACTAGAAGCGCCTCTCTGAGACAAAGCACCTTTCCGTCATTTAAGTGGCCGTCATTTAAAAAAAACTATTATGCCACATCTGTGAAATCTCACGCTCAAGATAAAATAACAAAAGAGGCACACGTTTGAGTCATGCTTTAGCACTGACAGTTCAGTTTCTCACAATGGCACATCTTTAGGGTCCAAGGATATCACTGGAAGTGACAGTGAAACTCATTCCTAGGCTGGCGGAGGCTGAAAATATAGCAGTATTATAGCAGATAAAGATGTACTGACTTTAAACAGAAACCAGCCAGGTAGAGCCAATATATAAAATAAATATGTACTGACTTTAAACAGAAACCAGCCTTCCTCTTATCAAGTACAGTTTAGTTCACAGGCATTTCGCAATGTAGGAAGTCATAACATTGTTTTTTCCAGAGTTTGAGTTGTTTTAATTATTATAATTTTTGATATTTTTATTTTTATTTTTGGCGACTGTCAAGTGCTTTTTACAGATCCAAATAAAGACTAGGATTAAGAGCTTGGTCACAGTCCAAAATTGTGATGAGGCTGCAAATCTTCACTGAAAAGTATATATACATATAATCTTTTTTTTTTATTTCACTTTTGTGTGGATCTGTGTCTGCGTAGCGGCGAGAAGCAGGACCGGGGGCTGCAGAAGTCACATGGTCAGGCGGCGGTTCCTCCTTCATGCGGCTGAAACAATGGCATGTTCACGGCTGTGCTAATTATTATTCTGAGAATGTACCAATTTGTTCCATCCAAAGTGACAGTCAGCCGTGGGTCTGAAAGGGGCTGGGGGGGGGGGGGGGGTTAGCAACACAGGCCCAGGAAAGAGGGGTCTTTCATTCGGGGAGGTGGTGGGGGGCAGAGCCGACCCTGGGGCGCATGTGGGCACACGGGGGCACTGTGCCCGGCTCCCCAGGCCGGCACCGGGGCTTGATCGCGGACGGCTGCGCCGGGGCCAGGCCTGACGGCGGTAAATGTCACCCTGCGTCCGCCAGGGTAACTGCCACGGTTGCTAGGCTGCGCAGAGCCGCGGGAGCCCGCGCGGATCCCACAACTTCGCTTCTCTTTTCTCTTTTTTCTTTTTTTGTCCTTTTGTTCTCACGGAAAGAATTCAGATGCAAACGTCTGTGGAATAAGGCAGCAAGCCTATTTGTTTATTTGTTTGTTTATTTATTTGTGTATCCTTTTCCAGGCTGCAAAGTACACATAAAAAAAGGTTTTATTACCTTGAGAGTAAGGGGAAAGGGGAAAACCGGGCTGGTTTTAATTAGCCTCTGTGACTGAATGATGTGTATCATCCCTGGATATTGTATTTCACAGTTTCATGCCAATTTAGTTTTTTTTTTTTCTACCAAGTTGGAATGAATGTCCTGCAGGCTAATACAGCAACAACTTCGCATGATTGTGTGACGACAGCACATGGATTAAAGTGCTCAGAGCACATCAGCCCTGCTGTGTGTTCCTGTTCCTTTTTTTAAGGGTTCATTGGTAAAAGATGTTCCCACTGCCTGTGCTGGTGATGATGCTGGAACTGTCGTAGGAGGCTTTGTTCTGTCCCGTTTAGACCAAAGAGCTGTTCTAGATGAGCGTGTGGATGCCACAGCACAGATACATGCAGTATAGCACCCCCCCCCATACCCCCCCACCCCCACCCCCACCGCCTCAGCTCTGGCTCTTATAAAGTCTCATAAACTGCAGGTGTGCACATGGACTGGAGCACACAGCTGCCTCGAACCAGCTTGCCATGTAGTGTATAAGCCATAAAGCCTACATAATGCAGTCGTAAGCATGACACAACAAAGCATTTACAGTACAAAGTATTGTTTATAAGACTGATGTAATTATTCAGCGATTTTTAAATATTTCAGATTCTGCAAAATAACTGCCATGTGTTTCATTGCTTAGTTTTATTGCATTTCTTTGCATTTCATTCCATTGTGAAAAATATGTTAATCAAATATGATTATGATTACGATGATAATGAGTAGTAGTATTAGCAACAGCAGCAGCAGTAGTAGTGGTTGTTATTGTTGCAATAGTAGTAATATATCCTGATAGTATAGTATGTCCTGACAGTACATTGGATTTCAGTAGATTGTGGGATATTTTTGGTAAGGGGGTGCAGTGCAGTGTTGGCGCACACATTATTTTTTTTTGGGGGGGGGGGGGGTTGGGGGGGATGCGTTGCGAGGGAAACTCCGATCCTTGGCAGCAGACAGAGGGACGCTTGTTGATCTCCCCCTGCCTCCGGCACAAACATTTCTCTAACGAGGTGGGTGGGTGGGGGGGACGGGGACGGGGGGGGGGGGGCACGTCCGCGGCCCGCGAGCGCTCGCATAACGACCCGGCCGGCGCCTGAATGGCCGCCCTGACCTGTGACATCGTTAGCGGCTCATTAATATGCGTGCGGGGGCCCTGTTTGCCCGGCTGCTCCGAATCGGGCCACGGCAGAGCGCATTGTTGCCCCCCCCCACCCCCCCCCCCCCCCCCCCCCCCCCCCCGTTTTGGCAGCGAAAGGTCCCCCCCCCCACAGCACCCTTGGCGGCCGCCTCATTATGACATAATCCCACATTAATCCCGGCCGCTATTAATAGTTTGTGACAGCTAGCCGCGGCCGGACCCTCGCTACTTTTCCGGGGTTAAATCGCTGAGCATCGCTAAGCAAACTCTCTGTCGGCTGATTAATGCCTCCCGTCGGGGGAAGTGGCAATAAGGCTTAAATCTGAGAGTGCGCTGAATGCCTCCATTAGCCGCGTTGCTGAATTTCACTTTTCCTTTTTTTATTTTAAATTTGCACCAGGGCATGCTATTGCCCCCATCAGAAACAAAACTATTGTTTCTAAATTGCTTTTGTTCATGTATTGCATGCAGTTTATAACACGATTGTGTGGAACAGTGGCTCTGAGCACTTTGGACAGAAGGAGCTTCATGTCCCAAACACAATGTGTCCTCTAGGCTGTACTAGAAAAAAAAAGTGAAAATAAATGACTAGAGAGATGATTCATAATCATAATATTGTATGACACTGTAAATTTTAATCACTGGCATTTTTGTTGAAAAGTGAGCAACTGATAATGTGAGTGTAGAATAGAGCAGGAAGTGATGTACTAGGGGTTGACTATGGAACAGGCTGTGATGTAATAGGGCCAGAGTATGCTGCAGGATGTGATGTAATGGGGTGAAGTATGGAACAAGATGTGGTGTAATAGCGTTAGAGTATGGAACAGGATGTGTATTAATAGGGGTAGTGTACAAAGCAGAATGTGATGAAATCAGGGTACAGCAAAGAGCAGAATGTCCATCCATCCATCCATCATCTATACCCGCTTATCCTGATCAGGGTCAAGGGGGGTGCTAGAGCCTATCCCAGTGTGCATTGGGTGAGAGGGAGGAAAACACCCCGGACAGGATGCCAATCTATAGCAGTATGATGTAATAAAAGTTAGAGTATAGTGCAGGATGTGATGCAATAAGGGTAAAGTGTGGAACAGGATGTGATGTAATAGAGTTAGAGTATGGAGCAGGATGTGATGCAATAAGGGTAAAGTGTGGAACAGGATGTGATGTAATAGAGTTAGAGTATGGAACAGGATGTGATGTAATAGAGTTAGAGTATGGAGCAGGATGTGATGTAATAGAGTTAGAGTATGGAGCAGGATGTGATGTAATAGGGGTAAAGTGTGGAACAGGATGTGATGTAATAGGGTTAGAGTATGGAACAGGATGTGATGTAATAGAGTTAGAGTATGGAGCAGGATGTGATGCAATAAGGGTAAAGTGTGGAACAGGATGTGATGTAATAGAGTTAGAGTATGGAGCAGGATGTGATGTAATAGGGGTAAAGTGTGCGTTTATAATTGTAGGTAATTCATAGCGGTGCAGCGGGAGAGGCTAAAGACATCAGGCTGTGGGTATCTGCGGGCAGTGCCAGGGGGGTCAGGTCCATTTCTATTCAGTGACTTCAGGAAATGGATCGGAAAATGGCCTTAATGGTCAGTGAGGACTCTTCAAACGGTGAACTGAATTATAATTCCTTTTTGGATTTGAAGAGAAAAGAACTGACGTCAACCCTGACCAGTTATATTTTGATTCATTGACATTAACAAACTGCAGTACAATACTCAAGCTGGAAGATAACTATCTGGCTGTTAATAACTGGATATTTATCTGTTGCTTGTGCTGACTAAAGCTACAGTAGTTTGGTAATACTTGCTAGGTGTGACCTTTCATAAGAGATACATACTCCTTCATAAGATGTACGTAACATCTTCATAAGCACTTAACAAGCATTTGTAAATGCTTATGTCAGTGATAGCAAAAAGGCATATGGTGTTTTGAGTCACCTCTCCAAGCAAGTGATATTATCATAACATGCACACATAATATGTCTATGTGTAGAAACTGACATTAGTGTGCCATGTTGAATGTGCCATGCTGTACTTATGAAAGATTTATGTTGGTCTTGTGACGAAGCAGTCAGTAGTGGTCCTTGGCATAGGCAGTTGTCTAGGACAGCAACTTGCTATGGGTGGTGTGTGACCCGCATACAGTGAGTGTGTGTTCCCAACTGTCCATTCTCCTCTGTTGCATTTGTTTTTGTTTTTGTATGTTTTTGAATGTGCATCATTTCTCAACATGCAGCACATTTCCTTAGTTGCCTTTGCTTTGGCTTTTCGTACGTTTTTAAAAAATTTGCATCGTTCCCGGATTTGCAGTGTGTTTCCCTTAATGTGTGTGCATCGACATTATGAGGTCAAAGCCATCTGGTGCCCAATTTAAGGGAAAAAAGCATGAGAGAACAAGCATGCAAAAGACAAAAGTAATACATCTATCCATTAGTCCATTATCTATACGGGCAAACACTGCGCTCCCTCCAAGACTGGAGTTAAACCTACAAACACAGCGCCCCCTCTAGGACTGGAGTTAAACCTGCAGGCACTGTGGCCCTCCAGGACTGGAGTTAAACCTGCAGACGCTGTGGCCCTCCAGGACTGGAGTTAAACCTGCAGACGCTGTGGCCCTCCAGGACTGGAGTTAAACCTGCAGACGCTGTGGCCCTCCAGGACTGGAGTTAAACCTGCAGACACTGCGGTCCTCCAGGACTGGAGTTAAACCTGCAGATGCTGCGGCCCTCCAGGACTGGAGTTAAACCTGCAGACGCTGCGGCCCTCCAGGACTGGAGTTAAACCTGCAGGCACTGCGGCCCTCCAGGACTGGAGTTAAACCTGCAGACACTGCGGCCCTCCAGGACTGGAGTTAAACCTGCAGGCACTGCGGCCCTCCAGGACTGGAGTTAAACCTGCAGGCACTGCGGCCCTCCAGGACTGGAGTTAAACCTGCAGACACTGCGGCCCTCCAGGACTGGAGTTAAACCTGCAGACACTGCGGCCCTCCAGAACTGGAGTTAAACCTGCAGACACTGCGGCCCTCCAGAACTGGAGTTAAACCTGCAGACACTGCGGCCCTCCAGGACTGGAGTTAAACCTGCAGGCACTGCGGCCCTCCAGGACTGGAGTTAAACCTGCAGACACTGCGGCCCTCCAGGACTGGAGTTAAACCTGCAGACACTGCGGCCCTCCAGGACTGGAGTTAAACCTGCAGACACTGCGGCCCTCCAGAACTGGAGTTAAACCTGCAGACACTGCAGCCCTCCAGGACTGGAGTTAAACCTGCAGACGCTGCAGCCTTCCAGGACTGGAGTTAAACCTGCAGACGCTGCGGCCCTCCAGGACTGGAGTTAAACCTGCAGACGCTGCGGCCCTCCAGGACTGTGAGTGTGATTCTAAAATGTTTTAGTTTAGCTAGCGTTTTAACACCGCCTACCTACAGAAGATGAAGATAAAACATCTATTTTCGCCAGTATGAAAGCACACAGTTCTTCCTCTGTGTGAGCGTACCTTGTGCTCAGGATTCGTATTTGGTTGGAAATCCTCAGAGATCTGGTTGAGTGTTTTTCCGATTTCCCCGGCTTCTGCAAAATGCAGGTGTAACTTTGACCCTGTTGGGTGTGGTGTGCGGCCGGTGTGTGTGAGTCAGATCCATGCCCACGCCGTCTCTCGCCGTGAATCACCGGAAGCGAACGGACACAAACGCCTCCACGTGGCCCTTGACCTGACCGCTATGCTACTCACGCTACGCGTGACTGGTGTCGCCACTGGAATCAGCGACACAAACCTCAGTGCGCTTTTCACTCCTCAGTTACAAACAGTCACATGTCCGCTAAAACTGGGAGGCGGTGTTGAGCTTTTGAGAATCTCATTCTACGAGCTGAAACTACTTTAACCCTTTGGACAGGGTTTTTTTTTCGGAATGTTTTTTTTTTTTTTTTTAACATTCTAAGTCACTGTTCTAGAACTCTGTCGCTTTCAGTCTCCAGCAGCGATTGTGACATCAGCAACATTCTAAGCACATGTGTGTGATTGCACACCTTGAAGGTTTTACTGTGCAAACTATGACCTGCTAGTGCGCCTGTTGGACCCTGGGTATGAGAGGGAGTGACAGAAGAGATCACATGCTTCGGAGAAGAGCACACGTATGTCTGTGATGTCACGAATCGACAGCAGCGGCTGCGATGAGCGTTGCAGTGTGAGCATGATTTGGGTGTTCCGATTCGGGGAGAAGAAGGGGAAAAAAGCATAGAAAGATGACAACAAATAGCAATGTAAGGGGTTCCAGTGATTACAAATCAGATTTTGAATCTGCATTTGCTCATCGTGTTTGTAACAATCAAAGTGGTGTTGTGGTTCTGAGGGACATATTCCAAACTGAATTAGTGAACAAAGGATCTCTTCTGAACATCTGTTGCAACAAGATCTCCATGTTTTTTCTTGACTGAATGATAACGGTTGGGGAATGTTTCCAGAACATTTCCAGCATTTTATGCGACATGCCTGGAGCGTTTCACTGTGACTGACAGCTCTGGGTTGGGAAAGTTCTCCAACTGTTTGAGGAACGTCCACCTCTTCCTGTCACCTCACAGCCAAACCCGGAGCATGACAGAAATCCTCCCCGATGCTCCGGAAACACCCCCCGTTACCTGGGCTGTCGTTCCCTCCTGCCTCTGAGAGCCGTTTAAAAGCCCCTTCACTCCGCGCTCCTGCACGGCCCTCTCAGTGCAGACGCTTCTGCGTGACGCGACAGCGCGTTGCCATGTGACCGCGGTGGCATTCAGAGATGGGGTGGGGGGGGGGTTCAAATCTGAGCGCCAACCCCACCCCCTCCAGATACAACCGGTCCACTGTTTGGTCCGTTCCGAAGGTTGTGGGTTCAATTCGGGACTTTGTATTGCCATAAGGTTCAATTGCCACAAGGGACTTTTGAATAGGCTCACGGTCATTAGACCTTATGTTCTGAATATCATAAAATATTGTAACTTCAAAAGGGTTATTGTCACGCCACAAATTGCAATGTTAACAATTTGCCGACGGGGCCATTACACCGAGGTATGTGTAAGCGTGTAAGTACATGATGCGTGCGCACACGCCGGTGTCAGAAGCTTTAAAATTAATCAGCTTCGTTTGTGTGCGCGCGGAAAGATGCAGAATGTTCGCTAATTAACGGGCGATGCTGATGTATGTAGATGTGTGTAATACATTTTTTTTATTTAAAAAAAAAAAATGTGGCCCCTGATTTGAAAGGGGCGGCAGCGGGCAGCCCAGCGTGAGCGTGACTAATAGCTCTGGAAACCTGACTGAAGCCCGCAAAGTAAATAAGACTAATGGAGACCTTCCCCATCAGACACGCGCGTGCAGCGGCCATTGTCTTCCCCATAATGTGCACTCTGCTGGAAACGGCAAATGGGCCCTTAAAGTGCATTTATAATTCATTTATAATTCCGCTCCTCTGAGTGCACTGTAAACGCAGCCCGATTATTAGCGTGGGGGGAGACCTGAATGGGGTTCTGCCGGCGATTCGGCGGGAGTGGCCGCACAATGCCCCCCCCCCCGACCCGCCCCCCCCCCCCCCCCCATCCCAAACCCCCACCCCCCCTCGGCATCTGCTGGGACCGCGGGACGCCCCCCCCCCATCCCCCCCCCCCCCGCGGGACGCGCGGAGGTAATTTCGCCGCCGGTGTGGCCGCCTTCTTTTTGTGCGTCCGAAGCCGCGGCGTGTCGGCAGGTGCGTGCCGCCAAATTACCGCCCGCCAATTAGCATTTTCATCCGCTGAGAAGCGCGCCATTATCATATCAAAGGGCCTCGCTTTCGGGAGGGGGGGGGGGGGGGATGGGCGGGGGGACGGGCAGGGGGGGGGTTAGGGGAGATGCGGCGCGGCTTCAATTTGAGCAATTAATGCGAGATGAAGACACTTGTCACGCGTCCCAGAGTTCCCGCGACCGCGCGCAGCGTCAGCCGCCGGGGAAGAGGAGGCCCGTTCCGCTCGCCTCTTTACTCACCCACACGCAGAAAAGGAGGGAAAATCACCCGGAAGCATCCTCACTGACGCCATTTTGGTTTTGATTTTTCTGTTTTTTTGGGTGGTGGTGATTTGGTGGTGGTTTTTCTCAGCGAGATCGTGATTTTCCCAAACCTTTCTTTCTTTCTTTCTTTTTTTTCCCTTTGCAGAAAATGAGAGGACTCTTGTGAGGAGGGAGCACAGCATTTGCGTAGCGCGGGACAGAACGCATTTCTCAACGCCACACGGGCCTAATTAAGACACATGGCTTCTCTCGCTCCAGGCCGCTCCGGGCCTCTCTCACGCCCTGAACACTAATGAGCCGGCGTTTGCCATCACGCTGTTTGGGATTCGTACGCACAGAAAGCGCTGCGTCATTTCGAACGGCCGTTGAATTCATCCGTTTTTGTTTTTTTTAAACGGATGACTACCTGAACGTCAGCCGTTTTTTGCGCCATTTTGATGGTCGCTAAATTCAGAGCACCTTCCAAACAGGCTCCTCGTTGCAGCATCTCATTTTCCTGTTAAGAAATGCTACGTAATTTATCTCTCTTATTTATTTATTTTTCGGGCAGGAGTTTCTCTGAAGCGCTCTGTGCTTTCATTGATGTGGGTACGTGGGGGGGGGGGGGGGGGGGGCACTTACAGGAGGGCTTCAGACACAGCTGCTCATTGTGATCTCCGCTCCTGCGCCTCCTCTGCCAGCCGAGCGCTCCCCGCGCCTCCTGCCAGACCTCCTCCGTATTCCCAGGCCGGCTCAGCTGCTCCTCCCCGGGCCTGAATGGAATTTGATGGCGCGTTTTGTTAGGATTTTTAATTTTTTTTTCCCCGGGAAAAGCCGTCTGCGCAGGAATAATGCCACAGAGCCGTCGGCCTGTTCCGGCTTCTGCAGCTCAATGTTTCTGTTCTCCTCTAGCACTGTGTGACCAACACACAGCCATAAATGGGGTACAGCACGGCATAAACACACACAACATGCAATTACAGCGTACAAAATGTTAATTTATGAAAACCGGTAACCAACGACGCTGTTTGCAGTAGTTAATCTTCTGTTAAATAGCTGACAGCAATGTGATTATTGTGCATCACATAGCATCATTAATACAATAACAATTTCTGATTTTTATTTTAAATCTATGCTGCTGAGAATATCTGGAGCCCCCTTCTTTTTCGTGAATACTTTGCAGCTGGAATTTCTGGTCCGAGTTGCAACGTGTTGAAGCTCTTAGGAACATTAAACGGAATTAGAGATGTTTGACAGAGCAGTTTAAGGTAAGCCTGCTTCTGCTTAGCATTCAGGCGGCATTAGAGACACGGCTTCTCTCGCCATCCGTCAGTTAAAGAAAAAAAAACACTGTTCCTGGGAGATCAATCATGAAAAGGCTGCAATTTAATTCACTCCTGCCATTTGATTGGTCGTCACGGTCGTCACGGACGCCTTTCAGCACAAATGGCATTGACGGAACTTAACCACACATGATGCTCCTCAACTTTTGGAGCAGTGTAATGTGTCCCGATTCCCCTCCCCCCCCCCCCCCCCCCCCCTTATCTCTAATTCTGATGATATTCTGCTTTCTCCTCTTTCTTTCCTGTGGGTTTGCACCAATTCTTGATGTTTGTGACAGGCCATGATAGGGCACAGCTCTTATCGCCATGGGGTTCGGGGGCCTGGCTAAATTGAAAATTGCAAATGAAATCCGCCGGGTTTAAATTCATCAGCTATTATGTCAGATGACCTTTGGCAGCCGCTGATAAAAATGAGTGAATGTTAGCTCTGATCCAATTTTCGACACTAACCATTCCTTTCTCTCCATTCACAGTCAGACAGCGGATTCGCTGGAAGTGAAAATGATAGGGTTTCAAGAGAGCGCCATTGTGTTGCAGATTAAGATTTTTCTTCCCCCATTTCCCGGGGTTAGCTCCGTGGTCCCCTGTCTCCCGGCTCGCCATTGTCCAATCAGGCTCAATATCTGCTTCAGGAGACATGTAAGCCATCCCCACAGATAAACACTTACAGGGCGAAATGTTGGGACTTAATGGTTTTGCTTTAGAGGCAGCGAGGGTCACGGTGTACCAATATTGACTGGCGCGTGTTAGTTTAATCTGACATTCTGGAGGGACGGGACACTCCACCCTGCCCCGCGTTTCGGAAGCCGCCCCTCAGACGATCCGCACGGTCGCATCCGAGACCCCGCTCTCAGGCCTGCAACTTTTCTGCGATTTATTAAAGGGTGTGATTTAAAAAATTTTTTTTTTTTTTGGTCAGTTCTTCTCCGACAAAATTTCAGGCTTCCGCCTCAGAATTCCATGATTTGGTGAGGATGCCCATTCTGAAGGGCGAAACTGAATCATCGATTACAATTGCGTGGCCATCAGGATGTGAGAATGACTGAAGCACATTTTAGTTTTTTGGGCTGTGGAGACTCAGACGAACGAGATGCAGAAATGAATCTTTAATTTTTCAGCGATCTTACACCTGCCAAAAGACCTTGGATATTAAAAAGCAAGGAACGATAAAAAAAAATCCGGTATTTAAACTGTTGGATGGAAACTAGATCGCTCCACACACTTCAGACCTGGATAGAATTCAATCGGTCTGGCCTGGGCTGGTTTACTCATGAATGCCAATCAGTCTCTTACTTAAGGTGTCTTTTACACACAGCACTGGCTGTGGCCTTAGCGGCTGTCCTGCGCTTGTAAGGGCTGGAATGACTGGGATGATACCTGTAATTACAAAGCTGGCAAAAACGTCTTTTTTGAAGCTTCATAATAACCGCATTTGGATTGTTATGGAAAGTCTAAAAAAAAAATAAGCAAGTAAAAACCCAGTAAATACATATGTGTACCATCACAGACTGTAAAGCATATAAGTGGACATCCATTATCTTAGAAACACTGTGACATTTAAAGAGAAGAAGTTACTCTTTTGTTGAGAAACATTGCTGATTTTCAGCGTTTATGGAAAACATTCAAAATTGCATCGTGAACCTATCAGTGGAGTCATGCGATGTGAACATAATTCAATTAATAGCCAGAATTGTAGTTTTGATTATCAATACAAAAGTAATCAGATGATATGTCAGAAAATCTGGATTTTTTAAATCACCGATGATACAGGCAGTCTGTAAAACACAGGTTTAATGTTTTTGGGGGGTCTGTGGGGTTTTTCATCCAAATACAACCTGCATTTTATACCTCAGCTCGATGATAATAATGCTATGCTGCTAAGCCAGTTGACTTAAGGTTGACCCATGTCATTGAAATCAACATGAAAAACATACATACAGTTATTATATTTGCTAGATGGGTAATTTGTTATTGCAATATTTAAATGAAGAAAATCTAAGAAAAACAAACTGAAAATATTTTGCAACCTTGTTATCTCACCAGCTAGGTAAACAACTTTACTGGTAAAACTAGTTTCTGCTGTGAAAAAGCTGACATAATGAACATTATAAGGAAAATACATAATCTTATCCAAACTGTCAGAACAAATATTATGGTCTGATGAGGCCCCTTGTGACGTGAATGGTCCATCCAACTGCCGTCTCCCTGGTCTAAACTTGACATCCACTCACCTCCACTGTCCCTCCCACAAAATCGTATCTAAACAATGTTGTCTATGTCAACTATTAAACGCACATGCTTAAGAATGATTTCCCTTTGCGGTCTTTTTTATGAAATGAATGAAGGTCAAGACTTGTTTCAAATCAAAATAAACCTATGAACTATTGAGATGAACTATAAGTTTTGAATTGTGGGACAGACTGATTACCCCCCCTTCCTCCCCCCAACACACACACACACACAGATTTAATTGCACTTTACACAGTCACTTATCAGGACCCAGCTGTATCAGCTGACCATTTGCTGTGAGTGACAGTAAAGTAAGCCAATAGAAACCCTTGATGGTGCACTGCTAAGCCCTCCCCTTCATCATTGTGTACTGTGCTTGTTAAGGGTTTCCCACTGCTTATAATATACAGGCCGGGGGGTGGGGCTTCAACAGTGAATAAAAAAGAAACAGTTGGAAAAATCTGTTCCATTGTTTGTGATTACTAGAAATATCAAATACATGAAAATAAATAGCCTTTGATTCTTCAGAGTGGGCAGACCATAAACCCACACAGGGAATGACATTTATAATGTTCACTCTAAAGTCACCATTTAAACGACAGATAACATCAGCAAAGAAATGTATGATTATTATCATTATTTTAATTATTATTATTATTACTTTTTAATGTCTACTTCATGGAGTTTTAACCTATGAGACACGCTTATGAAGCCATATACTGCCCACTCTGAAAAGTGAAGTAATTTCCTTTCAGTTCTTATATATTTTCCGAATCCATGTAAAAAGGACAGAGAAATAATTATTTTTGATAATCTTGGCTGAATAAAATGATGATTGCCTGTCCATAATGTCACTGGTAACCAAACCTGTACCTGAAGATCTACAATCCTATAGGTTTTCACTCAAACCGTAACAAAGCCACACCTCACTCAACAGCTAGAGGTCTCCTTGTGCTGGTAATTAGTAGAGTCAGGTGTGCCAAATTAAGCTCACCTGGTGTTAGCGCACGTGGCAGTAGCTCACCTGAGGTTAGCGCACCTGGCACAAGCTCACCTGAGGTTAGCGCACCTGGCACAAGCTCACCTGGCGTTAGTGCACCTGGCACTAGCACACCTGAGGTTAGCGCACCTGGCACAAGCTCACCTGAGGTTAGCGCACCTGGCACAAGCTCACCTGGCGTTAGTGCACCTGGCACTAGCACACCTGCCACTAGCTCACCTGGTGTCAGTGCACCTGCCCCTAGTTCACCTGGTGTTAAAGAACCTGTGGAAACGCAACTACTGTGGCTAAAGACCTTAAATAAACACAGTGTGGCTAAAGACCTTAAATAAACACAGTGTGGCTAAAGACCTTAAATAAACACAGTGTGGCTAAAGACCTTGAATAAACACAGTGTAGCTAAAGACCATAAATGAACACAGTGTAGCTAAAGACCATAAATGAACACAGTGTAGCTAAAGACCATAAATGAACACAGTGTAGCTAAAGACCATAAATGAACACAGTGTAGCTAAAGACCATAAATGAACACAGTGTAGCTAAAGACCTTAAATGAACACAGTGTGGCTAAAGACCATAAATGAACACAGTGTAGCTAAAGACCTTAAATAAACACAGTGTGGCTAAAGACCTTAAATAAACACAGTGTGGCTAAAGACCTTGAATAAACACAGTGTAGCTAAAGACCATAAATGAACACAGTGTAGCTAAAGACCTTAAATAAACACAGTGTGGCTAAAGACCTTAAATAAACACAGTGTGGCTAAAGACCTTGAATAAACACAGTGTAGCTAAAGACCATAAATGAACACAGTGTAGCTAAAGACCATAAATGAACACAGTGTAGCTAAAGACCATAAATGAACACAGTGTGGCTAAAGACCATAAATGAACACAGTGTAGCTAAAGACCTTAAATAAACACAGTGTGGCTAAAGACCATAAATGAACACAGTGTAGCTAAAGACCTTAAATAAACAGTGTGGCTAAATAAAGACCATAAATAAACACAGTGTAGCTAAAGACCATAAATGAACACAGTGTAGCTAAAGACCTAAATAAACACAGTGTAGCTAAAGACCTAAATAAACACAGTGTAGCTAAAGACCTTAAATGAACACAGAGTGGCTAAAGACCATAAATGAACACAGTGTGGCTAAATAAAGACCTTAAATGAACACAGTGTGGCTAAATAAAGACCATAAATGAACACAGTGTAGCTAAAGACCTTAAATGAACACAGTGTAGCTAAAGACCTAAATGAACACAGTGTAGCTAAAGACCTAAATGAGCACAGTGTGGCTGTGGGGGTCTGGGTGCAAAGGGGTGGGGGGGTCGGGCACAATGAGGTTCCACTCTGGAGCCTGGTGGGACAGTGCGTTGGTGCTGGGGAGGGGAATTTAATCAACGGCTCTGTAACCCCTTCGCCCCCCCCCCCACGCCCCCCTCCCCCGCTCCAGTGTGGATCTGCACACAGTCTGCGCAGGCTGCAGGGAAGACTGTGCTCACGGCTGCACAGCACAGGGCTCCTGCACCTGTGCACCTGTGTACGGACACAGTCTGACACAGCGTTCACACACGACGCACACACAGCGGAACTCAGAACAACACCCCGCAGATCCCTGCTCTGCCTCCGCGGCTTATTTTCCCTTTTCCTTTCTTTCCCTTTTTACTGAAATTTAGGCCTGTGTCACTCATTGTTAAAACAGTTAAAATGATACTTTTTTGGGAATTTTATTTATTTATTTATTTTTTTTGCTTTGATAGATATAACTCGTATCACCGAGAGTGTTATTTTCGTAAAATTGGTGTTTTTAGCTCATTACATTAACCGTTTTATTTACGTTTTTTCTTTTTCCTGTTTCTTAATTTTTTTTTTTTTAAACATTTTTTTTCTTCTTCTTCTTCTTCGGCGCGTCGCGGGTCTGGCGTCGCACCTGTCGCAGGTGCCGCCCATTAATCAGTTATTAGCGCAGTTTATTTGGCGGCTGACAAGTTGCAATTTCCTCCGGATTCAGCGCGTTTGTCAGGTGGGAATTATGTGCGAGGCACATGTGACAAAACACATCACCCTTCTCTCCGCGCGGCTCCCGGGCCTCTCCCGCTCTCCCGCTCTCCCGCTCTCCCCGCTCCCGCTCCGCCCGCTCCACAAACAATATCTGGGACTCAGAAGTAATAAGGCGGAATGTATAATTAATTACCCAGCTTGCTCTAATTAGGGATGAATAAGTTGTGTCCCTCTCACCATCACAAATGTGCTGATGGGTAATACCAGTTTATGCTATATTAACTGCAAATATGCAATCCTTCTGAGAGCACTCTCCTTGATGAATTTGATGAATGTGACAATAATTAGCGGAGACAGATGAGAGCTAAATTACTACTGACAATGTAATGCTATCCTGCTGGAGGGCCTGGAAACGAGGCAGGCTAACACGGCAGAGCCGCGGCCCATTTCTAATTAATAGTCTTTTTGCCAGCGCGAAAAAAAAAAAAAAAAAAAAGAGGGGGAATGGTAATTGTTTTTTCTGAAAGGCCGTGGGGAGCTATCAGGGTAATAAAGTTAATTAGCAGAACAAACAACCTTTCGCCGCTTTACCAGAACGGGGAAAAGTGTAATTCAAACTGAGAAGAAGATATGACTAGATGAGGAGATAGGAGAAGATTTTTTTTTTTTTTTTTACACAGGAGAAAAACAGAAAAAAAATCAATTATTCTATTCTTTTTTTTTTCTTAGTAGAGTATGTGGGAGGAGGGGGGAGTGGATATTTGCAATTGAATGCCAAATTTGTCTTTTTTTTTCCTCCGCAGTCCTATCTTTATGTTGGCTCGGAAACTCATTTATCTCTCCTCGTTCCTCAAGGATAGGCCCGACTGTGACCGAACGCTAGTGGCTAGGGGCTGTCGCAGTTTTTGCCCGAACGCTAGCGGGCTGTCGCAGTTTTTGCCCGAACGCTAGCGGGCTGTCGCACAGTTTTTGCCCGAACGCTAGCGGGCTGTCGCACAGTTTTTGCCCGAACGCTAGCGGGCTGTCGCACAGTTTTTGCCCGAACGCTAGCGGGCTGTCGCAGTTTTTACCCGAACGCTAGCGGGCTGTCGCACAGTTTTTGACCGAACGCTAGCGGGCTGTCGCAGTTTTTGCCCGAACGCTAGCGGGCTGTCGCACAGTTTTTGCCCGAATGCTAGCGGGCTGTCGCAGTTTTTGCCCGAACGCTAGCGGGCTGTCGCACAGTTTTTGCCCGAACGCTAGCGGGCTGTCGCAGTTTTTGCCCGAACGCTAGCGGGCTGTCGCAGTTTTTGCTCGGCTTGTTTTTTTTTGTGTTTTTTGAAAAGCAGTGTGAAGGTTTTACTTAAGTAATTTGTCTGCCCTTTGCTTCGTCAATGAAAAAAATAAATAAATAAATGCTGCACGGTTTTTGTACACAGACCGGGACAAATTATGTTTTTAAAAAATATTTCTTATGCAAACTGAAAAGACGTCGAAGCGTGGTGATCTTTTTTGTTCTGAGGTCGTATCTTTTTTAAATGTCAGTAACCTGCAGCAGTTGATTTAATGAAACGGTGTTCTCATCATGGCCTTGGATAAACAGTGGTGTCTGCTGGCAGGCTGTACTGTCAGGGTACGGAAGTGTGTGTGTGCACACACCCAGCTCAGCTCCATCTGCACTCGAAACCGTGGATGCTGTCTGCCAGGCTCACGAGTGGTGAAGCGAACGTGCCACCGTACCAATATACGCTTCCGTTACCCTGCGCCGATACTCACCATCAGCCATAACATACACCATGTCCTCTGCAGACAAATGTTTGTACACAAGGTGGTGGTAGTCACACCATTTTTCTTGTGTAATTAAAACCCAATGAGGCATGAGCACAAATGAGGGTGAAGAATCCTCTTTTGCTGAGAACAATTCAATCTCAGTTTCAGTGACCGGCGTCCATAGCGGGTATAGAACGCAGAGCGTGTGAAAGTGCCATTTCAGCGTGTGGAAATGCCTCGAACAACAGGTTTTTTCATAAATGAAATGCTCATCAAGTGCTGAGAAACATGGCACGGCTCACCTCGAAAAGAAGAAGCCAAAAAAAAAAAAAAATAATGCACAAGCTGCGGTCCATCTTATGCGGGACAAAAAAATCTAATGTTTGTCTTTTCTCTTTCTGTTTTAAGCGAAGGGCGGCTCTGATTAATAAAACCGCGCGTGTTGCCGTGGCGGCGTGTTGCCGTGGCGGCGTGTCGCCGTGGCGCTCGCGGGGGGGGGGCGGGAGCGGGGACTGTTGACAGCGTGCGATAAACCCGCAGCCGCCGTACGTCGCGCTGCCAGCCGCTGCTTTGTCTCGATGCGCCGTTCGCCCCGGCTCACCTGGGAGCAGCGATAGCTTATCAAAGCCCAAACAGTTCCTCTTCACCACGGGCGGATAATGGGGCCTTTCAATTCATCAGAGCGGGGCCCGCCAGCGCCATGGGAACCGCCGGTCAGCTGACAGCTGGATGGACAGCTTGACGGCTTCCCGGAGCATCATGGGAAATGGCTGTCACCTGATGTTCGCGGTGGCCGGCGAGATAACCTTCAGCGAGACAGAAAAAACAAACATTATACCTGCACTTTAGTAATTGAGAACCGTGACCCTCCCCCCCCCCTCCCCCCGGCCCCCCCCCGGTGGCTGTGAAACTTGTGATTGATCCTCATTAGATTGATAATTCTGATTGATTATTGAACCTCCAGGGGGGAAACAACAGAAGCTGTCCCACCAGGGCTGAGGGAGGGGACGCGTGTGTCAGGACGTGTCAGTCCGCCCCCCCCCCCCCCCCAAGCGCCCCCTCCCCCCGCGCCCCCCCCCCACGCCCCCCCCCAGCGCCACCTGTCCAACACAGCGTCCCTCCGATGAAGACAAAGGGCTGGGTGGTGCTGGCGCTGTGGGTGGCGCTGGCTCTCTGGGCGTACGCGCCCACATCCTGCGTCCTGACGCGTCGTTTCCTCCCTGCGCTGCACAGCCTGGCCCGCCGGGGCTAATGCTCCGCTAACGTTCTTTACCTGCAGGCCGCGCCAAACCCCCAGCGCGTACCTCGTAACATTTTTTTTGGGTGAGGTGATATTATTGTGTCTCTCTTCGCGGTCTGGTGTCTGGGTCTTGCTTTTTATAAACATACATCACAATGCATGTTAAAATTTTTGAAAATGTTTCATTTCCCCCCTCATGTTCTGGTGTCATGTTTAGTCCCGCTGAGGACATTGGGCTGCAGTGTTTATTTTGGGAGCGTGGCGGGCCCGTGGGGGTGTTGGGGGGGCCCGTGGGGGTGTTGGGGGGGCCCGTGGGGGTGTTGGGGGAGCCCGTGGGGGTGTTGGGGGTGTTGGGGGGGCACGTGGGGGTGTTGGGGGTGTTGGGGAGCCCGTGGGGGTGTTGGGGGTGTTGGGGAGCCCGTGGGGGTGTTGGGGGAGCCCGTGGGGGTGTTGGGGGGGCCCGTGGGGGAGTTGGGGGGGGCCGTGGGGGTGTTGGGGAGCCCGTGGGGGTGCTGGGGGGGCCCGTGTCGTGTTTTGGTGCTGGTGACAGGGCTTTCCGTGCGGGTCTTGCCTGCTCTCCCGTGATTGCACTGGGACGGCGGCCGGGCTTTGATCAGGGGCCGTGTTCGCGGTAATCAGCCACATTGTACACGAGCGATCTGTCACGGTCCGCCAGGGTGGGGGCGCGGGCCGGCCCCCCAGTCACAACAGCTCATCTCCCTGATACGGGGGGCTACACCGGCTCACTCACAACACACCGCTGTTTTCCTTTTTTTTTTTTTTTACACAAGACATCCCCGTCTCTTTCTACAGCACGTTTAATGTAACTGTAAACGAGAGAAGAAAAACAGAGGAGGAGGAGGAGGAGGAGGGAGGACAGAGAGAGAGAGAGAGCGATTAAGAGCGAGAGAGAGGAAGAGAGATTGAGATAGAGTAAAATGGAGAGAGGGAGAGGGAGAGAGATTGAGGTAAAGTGAGATAAAGAGAAAAAAAGAGTGAGATTGAGACAGAGAGAGAGAGATAAAGACAGAGAGAGGGAGAGGAGCGAGAGCGAAAGAGAGAGGCAGAATGAGACAGACAGAGAGATAGAGGGAGAATGAGAGAGAGAGAGAGATGGAGAGATGTCCACAGGTTGCCTGACCATTCCGGCTTCATGGAGCCAGCATGCGGTGAGATGACAGATTCGCAGTCTAAACAGGCTCTTGTGGGAAAAACGGGTCATTAATTTCCTTCCTTCATTATTTCTTCAGAAGGAAACGTGTGGCAGTGTTTCCATAACACAGCAGCGAACCTCCAGGGCACCAGCCGGTCATATGTTTATGTGTGTGACGTGTATTTTGACACAGAAATCTGGAGTTATAATGGCGATGCATTCTTATTGGCTGGTGTAGATCGACGCGCGGCTCTCGCCCGCGTTTGGCGCTGTGACGCCGCGGTTCGCTCCCGCGCCCGGGGGGGGCCAGAGGTCATCGCCGGGCGTGGCCGCGGGGAACGGGTCTCTGTGCGCTGGATTCCGCTGGGCTCGGAGGGGGAGGGCGCTGCTCTTATTGTGATGCGTACGCGGAGAGGCCTCAGACCCAGGACAGGGCCTGCTGGTGGGCCGGCTCACACGGCCTGTCTCAATGCCTCTACCGGGGGGGGGGGGGGGGGGCGGAGGGGTGACTGGGTCCCATCCCAATGCCTCTACCAAGGGGGGGGGGGTGGGGCGTGACTGGGGCTCATCCCAATGCCTCTACCAGGGTGGGGGGTGGGGGGGTGACTGGGTCCCATCCCAATGCCTCTACCAAGGGGGGGGCGGGGCGTGACTGGGGCTCATCCCAATTCCTCTACCAGGGTGGGGGGTGGGGGCGTGACTGGGGCCGATCCCAAAGCCTCTACCGGGGGGGGGGGGGGGTGGGGCGTGACTGGGGCCGATCCCAATGCCTCTACCGGGGGGGTCTGACTGTCATGCAGATCTATGGGAACAGTACTCCCCCCCCCCCTCCCCCCCCCCAGGACCGCTTTGTTTTAAATTTGTAGCTTTTCTTGGGAGGGGTTGGGAGGGGTGGGGGGTGGGGGGTAATTGCCGGACCGGGTTTCACTCTGAGAGAGATTAGGAAGTGTTTAGCAGGTTAAGGCATGACTTAGTAAGACCACAATTTGTACTAATTTGTTGGATACAAAGACACCCCCCCCAACCCAGCACTTAAATGTTAGCTTGGCTAAGCATCTTAAGGCTATTATTGATATTACTTATAATGCTAATGAATAACAATGCTAGTACATGTGATTATCAAATAGAAACGTCTGTTTTTGCTGAAAATCTAAAACGGATATTAATACAGCGACCAAAGTGTTCTTTCACAATTTTTTTAAAAACATTTAAACACTGGTTATGAGTTTTATCGGTTATGGGTTTTATGGCTTGTAAGTGTTATGGGTTGTGATTGTTGTGGGTTATGAGTGTTATGGCTTGTAAGTGTTATGGGTTGTGATTGTTATGGGTTATGAGTGTTATGGGTTATGAGTGTTCTAGGTTGTGATTGTTATGGGTTATGAGTGTTCTAGGTTGTGATTGTTATGGGTTGTGAGTGTTATGGGTTATGAGTGTTATGGGCTGTGATTGTTATGGGCTGTGAGTGTTATAGGTTGTGATTGTTATGGGTTGTGAGTGTTCTAGGTTGTGATTGTTATGGGTTATGAGTGTTCTAGGTTGTGATTGTTATGGGTTGTGAGTGTTATGGGCTGTGAGTGTTATGGGTTGTGAGTGTTATGGGTTGTGAGTGTTATGGCTTGTAAGTGTTATGGGTTGTGAGTGTTAAGGGTTGTGAGTGTTATGGCTTGTAAGTGTTATGGGTTGTGAGTGTTATGGGTTATGAGTGTTATGGGTTGTGAGTGTTATGGGCTGTGAGTGTTATGGGTTATGAGTGTTCTAGGTTGTGATTGTTATGGGTTATGAGTGTTATGGTATGGGTTGTGAGTGTTATGGGTTATGAGTGTTCTAGGTTGTGATTGTTATGGGTTGTGAGTGTTATGGGTTGTGAGTGTTATGGGCTGTGATTGTTATGGGTTGTGAGTGTTATGGGTTATGAGTGTTATGGGTTGTGGGTGTTATGGGTTGTGAGTGTTATGGGTTATGAGTGTTATGGGTTGTGAGTGTTATGGGTTATGAGTGTTATGGGTTATGAGTGTTATGGGTTATGAGTGTTTCTAGGTTGTGAGTGTTATGGCTTGTAAGTGTTATGGGTTGTGAGTGTTATGGGTTATGAGTGTTATGGGCTGTGATTGTTACGGGTTGTGAGTGTTATGGGTTATGAGTGTTATGGGTTGTGGGTGTTATGGGTTGTGAGTGTTATGGGTTATGAGTGTTATGGGTTATGAGTGTTCTAGGTTGTGAGTGTTATGGCTTGTAAGTGTTATGGGTTGTGAGTGTTATGGGTTGTGAGTGTTATGGGTTATGAGTGTTATGGGTTATGAGTGTTCTAGGTTGTGATTGTTATGGGTTATGAGTGTTCTAGGTTGTGATTGTTATGGGTTATGAGTGTTCTAGGTTGTGATTGTTATGGGTTATGAGTGTTATGGTATGGGTTGTGAGTGTTATGGGTTATGAGTGTTCTAGGTTGTGATTGTTATGGGTTGTGAGTGTTATGGGTTGTGAGTGTTATGGGCTGTGATTGTTATGGGTTGTGAGTGTTATGGGTTATGAGTGTTATGGGTTGTGGGTGTTATGGGTTGTGAGTGTTATGGGTTATGAGTGTTATGGGTTGTGAGTGTTATGGGTTATGAGTGTTATGGGTTGTGAGTGTTATGGGTTATGAGTGTTCTAGGTTGTGAGTGTTATGGCTTGTAAGTGTTATGGGTTGTGAGTGTTCTAGGTTGTGAGTGTTATGGGTTATGAGTGTTATGGGCTGTGATTGTTACGGGTTGTGAGTGTTATGGGTTATGAGTGTTATGGGTTGTGGGTGTTATGGGTTGTGAGTGTTATGGGTTATGAGTGTTATGGGTTATGAGTGTTCTAGGTTGTGAGTGTTATGGCTTGTAAGTGTTATGGGTTGTGAGTGTTATGGGTTGTGAGTGTTATGGGTTATGAGTGTTATGGGTTATGAGTGTTCTAGGTTGTGATTGTTATGGGTTATGAGTGTTCTAGGTTGTGATTGTTATGGGTTATGAGTGTTATGGGCTGTGATTGTTACGGGTTGTGAGTGTCATGGGTTATGAGTGTTATGGGTTGTGAGTGTTATGGGGGCACTGCCACTGTATTCTTGAGCAAGGTACTTAAGCTGAACTGCTTCAGTTATCCTCCCGCAGGGTAAATGGATTGATTGTACGTATGATGCAAGCTGTCGTTCTCGATAATGGTGTCTGCTAAATGTCAAAAAATAATGTGTGTCCATGTAACTCTGTATCCTTAATGCTGAAAATTCTGTGACTCTCTCCCTACCATTGGAAATTCATTCAGGGGTATCAACCAGTGCAGTACTGTGGGAATGGATGCTATGTATTGTAATGCAGCACCTGAACCTCCTGCTACCAACCAGACACACCTGTAGGTAGGAAGCAGAGAGGATGGAGGGAAGTACCTGAGGAACTTTTCCATGCTTACCTTAATGTTACTATGACGTTATCATAACGTTGTTATGATAGTAATGTCAAAAGCTATTAACTGCAGCTGGCAGTTTGCATGCAGTACAGGTGACGGCCTTGTAATGCAGCCTGTGAGTGTCATCAGCCATATCTGTGGGGGGGGGGGGGGGGGGGCAGGGGGGTTTACACCCACCCCAGACCTCCCGCGTTTGATGAGTGCCTCTTTGTGGGAAAGATGCTTATGGTTCCACAACCACACCCATGACATTACATTACATCACACGGTACTATTTTAACATTTCATTTCATCACATGGCACTATGTTTACATTTAATTCACTTAGCACATGCTCTTATCCACCGCTACCCACAACAGTGGAGAGCATCAGTGTTCGTCTCAGGAAAACAAAAGTGTGATGTCACCAGAGGGCACAGAAGGTCAATTTATAATCAATAGGTGTAACAAGCCAATAAGTGGTATTGTAAATAAAAAGCAGACACCACTATACAGCTGACCTATCCGTACACAGCCAAATCTGTAGCATCACTCTCCCTCCAAAATGCTAGATCAGTTTTTCACAGATCCAAAGAGGAGTGGAGGGGGGGTCAATGGCCTCTGCGGAAACTGCCCCCTTTTTCACGTTGCTACTGATTGGTCAATTTGTTGCTACAGGTTACCAGATGACGTAATCACACTAAATTCTGTGACGTGTTGACACAACCATTTTAACACCTTTTCAGATTTAAGCAGAGGTTATTCTCTAGCTTCTCAGAAATGCGGGTTGCCAGGTGTGTTCTGAAAACTTGCCAGGTAAAGTCCCCAGGTAAATTGAGAAGTCACTACACGATAAAATGTTCAGCATTATAAATAAATGTGTATAAATTTTGTCACGTTTTTATGGAAAAATGGATGGGGATGGGGGGTTTGAATAGTCACTAGATCTGGAAACCGGGTCGCTTTATTGGCTGGTGTAAATGACTGATCCTGGGTCAGTCCTCCTGAAACCGACCATGCTGCTCGCCTCAGACTGGCTCTCCTAGGGGTCGCTGGGCCTTCCAAATAAAATCCTTTTTTTGAAGCTAGAATTATTTTAGGAAACAAGCTTTTTTTTCCAGCCGCTAACAGGTATAAGTGACGCTGCAGTTACGTTAATATCACAAGACTTTGGAGGGTGAGACTGAAATAATTTACAGACTCCCAGCATGGTCACATGCTCTCAGTAGGCCTCTGGACACATGTAGTCAGTATTGACACCTGTAATCAATACAGAGCCGAACTGTGGGGTCGTGACCCGCAGATAACCTCTGGGTGCATTCATCAAACAGACTCTTAAGAACAGATCCCGTTTGCCAACAAATAAAAGCCTGTCGATAGGATTGATTAAGTGTCCTGGTTTGTGTTACTCCAGCGTGTAACAGGAGAAAATACGCAGGGTTAGAAGAGACTTGGATCTTAACTTCAGAAACATCTGTGTGTGGGGAAACAACATTTACGCAACAGAACATACACAAGAGCAACCAACTCTTTCAGCTGTTTAGTGTGTCTATCTCGCTCTCTACCTCTCTCTCTGTTTCTTTCTTTCTCTTCATCCCAGTGAGCAAAAGCCAGAATCTAGAGGTCTAAGAAAAAATCTAGGTTGAGAGACATTTTGACATAAACTATGACTATGTTAGCCCCAGTATAGCTCAGGTTTTATCTGGATGTCCTACTTGGCTAGCCTGGCTATGTCCTAGTTGGCTAGAAAACTTTCACTTTTCAACCAAATGTAGAAAAGAAAAGAAGAAAAACAGTTCATGATACAATACAAAATGCAAGATATTACATCACATGAAAAATTTTAAGTGGACAAAAATGTAGCCGGGTTTTCACCTGAATGCCTAGAGAGCATTTCACTGACGTCACAACAAAAATCAAAAAATGTCCACTGAGATTTATCCTTTCTCTCTCTCTTTTCGTTTCATCAGTCTCTTTCAGTTTTTCTCTCTCCCTCCCTCCATAGATACACTCTGTTTCCTAGGTCTGTGTGACAGTTCCCATCTGAAGCTCATCTGCCAGTGAAAAGGCTGATGTAATCTCTTCCGTCCACTTTGCTTCTGTAAAAGGAGGGAAAATCTGTTCTGCGGCGGTTAAACTAAAAACCTGGATGAAGCCATTTTCGATCTGAAGTTTGAAAATGCGTTTGGGATGTGTGTCACTGCCACTGATGGTGTAGCGCAAAAATTCTTAATCTGCCACTAAAGCACATACTGTGCATGATCACTATTCTACTGGTACTGTGCATGATCAGTATTATACTGGTACTGTGCATGAACACTATGATACTGGTACTGTGCATGATCACTATTAAACTGATACTGTGCATGATCACTATTATACTGGTACTGTGCATGATCACTATTACACTGGTACTGTGCATGATCACTATTACACTGGTAGTGTGCATGATAATTATTATACTGGTACTGTGCATGATCACTATTATACTGGCACTGTGCATGGACACAATTATACTGGCACTATGCATGATCACTATTACACTGGTAGTGTGCATGATCATTATTATACTGGTACTGTGCATGATCACTATTATACTGGCACTGTGCATGGACACAATTATACTGGCACTATGCATGATCACTATTATACTGGTACTGTGCATGATCACTATTATACTGGTACTGTGCATGATCACTATTATACTGGCACTGTTCATGATCACTATTATACTGGTACTCTGCATGATCACTATTACACTGGTACTGTGCATGGTCACTATTATACTGGTACTCTGCATGATCACTATTATACTGGTACTATGCATGATCACTATTACACTGGTACTGAGCATGATCACTATTACAGTGGTAGTGTGCATGATCACTATTATACTGGCACTGTGCATGGACACAATTATACTGGCACTATGCATGATCACTATTATACTGGTAGTGTGCATGATCACTATTATACTGGTACTGTGTATGATCACTATTACACTGGTACTGTGCATGATCACTATTACAGTGGTAGTGTGCATGATCACTATTATACTGGTACTGTGCATGATAACTATTATACTGGTACTCTGCATGATCACTATTATACTGGTACTGTGCATGATCACTATTACACTGGTACTGTGCATGATCACTATTATACTGGTACTGTGCATGATCACTATTATACTGGCACTGTGCATGATCACTATTACACTGGTACTGTGCATGGTCACTATTATACTGGTAGTGTGCATGATCACTATTATACTGGTACTGTGTATGATCACTATTACACTGGTACTGTGCATGATCACTATTACAGTGGTAGTGTGCATGATAACTATTATACTGGTACTGTGCATGATAGCTATTATACTGGTACTCTGCAGGATCACTATTATACTAATGCCATATAACATTATTAAAAAATTAACATTTTTAATTGTTGGATTTTTGACTTGTATGCCATTGAATATTCAAATAATGTTTTTTTAAAATGGGACCGCATTTTTGTGTGTCTGTGAGTGTTTGCCTGCACGTGTTTGTGTGAATAGGACAGAGGCACTACTCCAAGCGGCACAGAAACGTCTTAGAGAAAAAAAAAAATAATAATCACGGACATTGTGGAAGATTTCCATGGTAACGTGAAACAAGTAGCAATTTGGGTTTGGCGTCTAAAAATAGATACGTTATCATGGCCAAATGCTGAGCCACCTCTTTATGTATTCATTGGGTGTGTGAACAATTAAAGCAAACAGGGAGGAGCGGCAGGAAAGAGCCGGGATGGGGGCCCGTGTCCACGGCCTCTCTGTTGTTTCCTCTGCTTTCAGTGCGTTTAATATCCATTTGAGTGCTCCCTACGGAGAGCCATTAATAAAACATGAAGAAAATGCACCGCGTGTCCGCATGTGAAATCAAACTGATGAAACGCAGCGTCTCGAGATGCGAGACGGTCTCGATGCTAAGCGTGGTGCGGAGGGGCCGGCTCGCTCAGCCACACGTGGGTCAGGCCGGCTGAAATTTCGCAGCGCCCGTCTGTGTGTATATGTCAACGCGTTCTTCAGATTTTTAAAAGAAATTATGTTTTTTTTCATACATGGCATTTTAGGCTTTTATAAGATGCTCTTATCCACTGTAATTTGCAAAGCTTACATTATTTACATACAATGAGTTCATACAGTGGGATATTTAGCTGAAGTAATTCAGCTAAATATCCCGCTGCTTAAAAAGCCTGGCTTGTGAACAGGTTAACAGGTGTTCACAGGTGATTCCAGGCGTTAGCCCTCAAACAGGTAATCACAGGTGTTAGTGCTCAGATGGAGCTGCCACATTGAGCCCCTGTGTAAGGTGGGTTACATCAGCCATCCACCTGAGCAACAAGAAAAATACGTAAAACAGCCATATAAACGTATAATGGCATATGAAGGCATATGTCTAGTGATCGCTCTGCCGCAGTGGGTGCAAACATCCATTTCCTTTCCTGTCTTTACTAACCTGAGACGCGGCTGTCCCACTGTTTTACTGTGTCGGGCGGTGCAGTCCCATTTAGAGTGGGGCACTTCCTGCTGTAATATTTAGAGTGGGGCACTTCCTGCTGTAATATTTAGAGTGGGGCACTTCCTGCTGTAATATTTAGAGTGGGGCACTTCCTGCTGTAATATTTAGAGTGGGGCACTTCCTGCTGTAATATTTAGAGTGGGGCACTTCCTGCTGTAATATTTAGAGTGGGGCACTTCCTGCTGTAATTTGATCTCATTCGCACTGGCAGTCTGAGTTCGCCGTAGCAGCACTGGATTATACGTTGGCGATGATCATCGGCGTCTGCTGAGGGATCGGCAAGGCTTTGTGAACCCAAAAACGGGCGTGGCTATTCGTGATTTGCTCATATGAACTATTAGACTTTTTTTTTTTTGAGTTTTAGTGGATAATAACACCTTTTTTATGGCATAGATATCTAATCAAAGACAGGGTCAAACAACTGAAATACTTGAGCCCTTTCACACCAGTAAAATCCTTGCAGATGATTGACAGTTTTTCAGACATGTTTTCATAGGTTTTTGAGTTTTTTTCACCTCTGGTTATGGTCGTATATTGAGGTTGTATGCTCACCGGGGCAGCTAGACATTGGTAGTTTAAGTTTAAGCGGGGGAGGGGGGGGGTGGTTAAGCTGAGGGTTAACATGACCCCCCGCAGGGAGGCACAGTTAGTTTTATCCCACTGGTTAGGAGCGGGGGGGGGCTTGGTCAGTGTTCCTTGGATTACCCTTTAGACTGAGGCCTCTATATACTCATCACAGGCCTACAGGTCACCCCACTTCAAATCAATTACATGCAAACTGTGTCAATTATTGCACCTTGATTATAAATGAAAAATATATTTTTTAAACCAGATGTTTTCCCTCATTTGTTGTAAATACTTGTTTTTTCTTATAAGATCCATGATAGCACATGCTAACTGCACCCGAAGTGCAACGAGCGAAGCCTCAAGTCCATC
This sequence comes from Anguilla anguilla, assembly GCF_013347855.1. Lineage (NCBI taxonomy): Eukaryota > Metazoa > Chordata > Actinopteri > Anguilliformes > Anguillidae > Anguilla > Anguilla anguilla. Next base: position 1,990,333 of record NC_049204.1, on the reverse strand, counting down.
ACTGTGTGCAGTCACAGCAGCCAAACGAGGAGGGGACCAGTCGCACAGACGCGACGCTCTCAGACCGAGCTCTGGCTCACAGACGGTCCAGTCTGCTGGGCTGCAGACAATGCAGCTTTGTAAGGAGCCCGGGCGATATAATGGAGATTACTGGGCCACAATGTTCCACAAACACATTTTTAAAACCGGGCTGGCTGGTGATGAGAAAGCAGTCCTCTGATGGTGAAGTGTAAACAGGGGACATGTTTCAGAGAGGCCGATTCCTTCTTGCTCTGGTCTTCGCTCCTCCGAGGCAGTTTTTTTAAATTATTTTTTTCTTCAGAAAGGGGGTTTTCAGAATCGTTTCCATGGCCCAGAGAAAAGGGGGCGGGGTCCCTCTGGCTGCTCAATGCTGCTCTGCGCTGGACCCACCCCCCCTCACCCCCCAGCACCCCCCCACCCCCACCTCCTCTCCTATTCAGCTCTTGCCTTAGTTTATCAGGCCATTGAGGGCTTGAAGAAAAAGAAGGGGGGGGGGGGAACCCCACAAAGACTTTAAGTCTGATGTTTGGATTTTGCAGAGAAGGGGGACAATAACTGAACCGTTTATTCAGTTATTGAAACAATGTGTGTTGCTTTGGTGGCACATGGCTTATAGTTTGTTTGAAATGTATGTTTCTTTTTGAAAATTCAGCACTACACACTCACACACGCACCCACACACACAAAAAAAAGAAATCTTCTCAATGCCACAATATAATACCATCTCAAAGTTCATGTAACAATGCGATTTCCCAATAACTTAACAACACACTCTCCAGCTAATACCGAAATTGTTTATTTCGAATACAGAACGAATTAAGGCGTTTTGAAAAGGCTGGACTGCACAGAAAGAGAGTCCCCCCCCCCCCCCCAACCCCTCACCCTCACCCCCACCTCCCCCCCCCCCCCCACCCCCCTTCTCCTCAAGGTTACTCGGAGTGTCCTCGCGCTTATTCAGATATGGCTTATCTGTATTTCTCCGGCGCGGCGTTGTGAATGGAGAGAAAGGGCTGGAGTGCGGAATGGCGGGGCCGGGCCCGGCCCAGTGCCATCCCTCATCCTGCCGCGCTTTGTGCTCCGCGCTCTAAAGAAGCTGTCAGCCTCTTTCGGCGCTCGGCAGAAAAGGCCAAATCTACAGTACAACAGAAGTCAAAAAAAAAAAAAAAAAAAAAAAAAGGAAAGTTTTTTTTTTTTTTTGTGTGTTGGCTCCGCCATTGTGTCGGGCCGAGCGAAGGGGGAATTTTAGCAACGTGTAATTTACTCAGGAGGCTTTTTACTGTACATAGCTTTAGTGATGGTAATTTACTCCTTTTGTAAGTGTGAAAAGATAACCATCAATCAGTTGTCAATTGGTCAATTGTGGGAAGTGATGAAAAGAAACTGGTTGAACAATCCCCACTCCCTGGCTACCTAGAGGATCCAGGAGCCCTGGGAAAAACCCGGCATCTGGAGTAGGGAAGGGGAGTGGAGTGGATCCGACCTGCAGGTGTGATAATCCGTGGTTAAAACTCGAAGGAGGACAGGGGTAAGGTCTGAGATTTTTAAACCTGCTCTTTCAGCTGCTGCTCTTAAGGGACTGTTAGCAAAAGAGATTCATCGCTCCGGTTCGTTAAAACGGGGAAACCTAAACTAATTCCAGTTATGGCATACTAGCAGTAAATATGCAGTAAGTTCAGTGTGTGCTCTTATCACTGAAATAGTCATGTGAATATGATACCAGACTTTTAAATTCATGTAATAGTGAAAGAATATATTTACTTATTCACATTTTTCAACAATAACTCAATAGCTGAACTTATATTTGAACTGATATTTTTTCAGTGAGCTGAATTTCAAATATTCAGCTTGTATATCAAGTTTGTTCCTTGTTTTTTTTTTTTTCTAGCTGCAATTTCTATGCATGCATGTTGTTTCGTCATTTTAGAATCTACCCTTGGCTTAATATTTGATGCGTTCACTTTAGTATCGCTTCAAAATGTGAATTAAAAAAAAAACGGCATACTTACTATACTTATAATAAGATTAAGGATGTTGTCATGTGAGGAATCAGAGTTGTTTGTCGGGACGGTTCCTGGTTGTTTTAGATCAGAGAAATGATTCTGAACCCCCCAATCAAAACAAATGAATGTTCAGGCCAGCCTCCCCCCCCCCCCCCCCCCCGCCCCCTTGCTCACTTGGTTGTATAAGCGTCCTGCCCCCCACCCCGGGGGGGGGGGGGGGTTTTGGGCGATATTGATTTTGGTTTACGGGCGCTCCTCTCCGCCGGAGGGCGAGGGGGATTACCGGGCCGCGGAGGGGACCAGATACCATCGGCGCGCTCCATCCCGGGGTTTCCTAGCGACCGCATTGTCTATTCTGCTCCGCTATGTGAAAAATGTTGAATATCAACAATGGGCTTCAGTGCGGTATTGTTGAGTTTTTTTTTGTATGAACTAATCTTGCCTCGCTAAAAAGAGACCTACAGCTCGGACAGAAGTCCGCAGGCAGAGCATTCTGAGCTCCCCGCGCTGCGAGTCGGACGGAGGGCTGGCAGGGGGGGGGACGGGGGGGGAAGACGCGCGCGGCTGGTCCCGCTATCCGCTGCTCCGAGCCGGGCCGTTCCGCCGCCGTCCAGGTGGCCCGGCCCCGCCGCTACCTGTGTGGGCTTCGAGGGGGAGAGAACGTACCCGGGATGTACCGACGGGGCTGGGGGTCCTCTGGAGGTGGGGGGGGGGAAAGGTAAGCTACCTGTGACGCCTGACCTGGAATCTTAGCGTGGCGGGTGCGCGGGGCCTAGTGGAGAAACTTTTGCTCAGGTGTGCCGGAAGGTTCTGCAGCCACCCCCCCCCCCCCCCCCCCCCCCACCTGGGGCGCATGCTGGCTGTTTTGGGTTTTTGGGCTGCAAATAAACACACACCCCCGGAGCAGGAGTACAGCTGCAGCACAGGAGCTGAGGTACCTGGCGCAGGTGTGCGTGTGTGTGTATGTGTGCAGGTGTGTGTGTGTGTGTGTGTTTGTATGCATGTGCGTGTATCTGTGTGTGTATTTAAGTGTCTATGTGCGTGTACACATGTATCTGTGTGTGTTTGAGTGTGTGTGTGCTTGTATGTGTGTGAGTGTGTGTGCATGTGTGCCTGTGTTAGTGTGTGTGTGTTTATGTGTGCCTGGGTGAGTGTGTGTGTATGTGTATGTGCACGTGTATCAGTGTGTGTGTGTGTGTGTGCGTGTATCTGTGTGTATTTGAGTGTATGTGTGTGTGCGTCTGTGTATCTGTGTGTGTGTATGTGTGTGCGTGTATCTGTGTGTATTTGAAAGTGTGTATGTGTGTGAGTGTGTGTGTGTGTATGTGCGCGTGTATCAGTGTGTGTGTGTGTGTGTGTGTGTGTATCTGTGTGTATGTGTGTGTGTGTGTGTGTGTGTGTGTGTGTGTGTGTGTGCGTCTGTGTATCTGTGTGAGTGCATGTGTGTGTGTATGTGTGTGTGTGTGTGTGTTTGAGTGTGTGTGTGTGTGTGTGTGTGCGCGCGCGTGTGTGTATCTGTGTGTGTGTGTGATAGATTCCTCCTTTCCCTGGCTGTTGCAGTCTCAGTGTGAGCACCTGCAGACAGACAGAGAGCTCTGCCATGCTGGTACCTTCTAATCACAGGTGTTCTGTGAGCCGCTGCCCCTGCAGACAAAAGAGAATTATGTCTCCGGGCTGCGAGCGCCAGCGTTAATTGAGGCTCGTTGGGGTGGGGGGGGGTGGGGGGGTGGAATGTCTTATTATTTATTTTTCCTGCGTGTAGTGGAGAGAGTGAGGAGGCAGGCTGTGGAAGGACAGAAATGGGGGTGCACTGTTCTTGCAGAGCAGATTTAAGGGGGTGCGTTTAATTCAAATGCCCAACGGGTCGGTTCCGGGCACGAGGACTCATGTACCGGTGTCTTTTTCGGCAGTTGTCTGAATGTGGTTTTGAGCCGTGTGTGAAATGCTCTCATTCTTCCCGGCTGTGGTCATGTTGCTTCGGCTCAGGGGTTTTTTAGGGGGGGCTCCAGCTCTGAGTCATCCTGGGGTGTCTGACTTCTGCACACTGATGGTTTGCTGGGAAGATGTTTCAGTGGAACACCAGAAGGCCCTGTGACCCCCTCGTTCATAACCGCTCGTTCATAACTGCTCGTTTATAACTGCTCGTTTGTGACCGCTCGTTTATAACTGCTCGTTTGTGCCGCTCGTTCATAACTGCTCATTTGTGCCGCTCGTTTATAACTGCTCATTTGTGCTGCTCGTTTATAACTGCTCGTTTGTGCTGCTCGTTCATAACTGCTCATTTGTGCTGCTCATTTATAACTGCTCATTCGTACTGCTCGTTTATAACTGCTCATTCGTGCTGCTCGTTTATAACTGCTCGTTTGTGCTGCTCATTTATAACTGCTCGTTTGTGCTGCTCGTTCATAACTGCTCGTTTGTGCTGCTCGTTTATAACTGCTCGTTCGTGCTGCTCGTTTATAACTGCTCGTTCGTGCTGCTCGTTTATAACTGCTCATTTGTGCTGCTCGTTCATAACTGCTCATTTGTGCTGCTCATTCATAACTGCTCGTTTGTGCTGCTCGTTTATAACTGCTCGTTTGTGCTGCTCGTTTATAACTGCTCATTCGTGCTGCTCGTTTATAACTGCTCATTTGTGCTGCTCGTTCATAACTGCTCATTTGTGCTGCTCGTTCATAACTGCTCGTTTGTGCTGCTCGTTCATAACTGCTCGTTTGTGCTGCTCGTTTATAACTGCTCGTTTGTGCTGCTCGTTTATAACTGCTCGTTTGTGCTGCTCGTTTATAACTGCTCATTTGTGCTGCTCGTTTATAACTGCACATTTGTGCTGCTCGTTTATAACTGCTCATTTGTGCTGCTCGTTTATAACTGCTCATTTGTGCTGCCCGTTTATAACTGCTCATTTGTGCTGCTCGTTTATAACTGCTCATTTGTGCTGCTCGTTTATAACTGCTCGTTTGTGCTGCTCGTTTATAACTGCACATTTGTGCTGCTCGTTTATAACTGCTCATTTGTGCTGCTCGTTTATAACTGCTCATTTGTGCTGCTCATTTATAACTGCTCATTTGTGCTGCTCGTTTATAACTGCTCGTTTGTGCTGCTCGTTTGTGCTACTCGTTTCTGAATGCTTGTTTGTGACCAGGCAGCAGTTGTTACTCAACAGTTGTTTGTGAGTTTGTGGTGGTGCACGGTTAGGAGATGGTTAGTGAACACTCATTTGTGCGTTTGTGCGACACACACAAATACACACACACCACACACACTCTCTCTCTCTCACACACACACACACAAATACACACACACACCCTCTCTCTCATGCACAAATACCCACACACCACTCTCTCTCACACACAAACACACACACACACCACACGCACACGCACACACACACACACACACAAACACACACCACACACTCACACACTCTCTCTCTCACACACGCACAGACACTCACTCACACACACACACACTCTCTCTCTCTCTCTCTCTCACACACACACACACACACCGCAGCGCTGGAAAGTCGTCTCTGGTCCTGGTGGTGCCCGCAGCGCTGAGCTCCCTGGCTTCCCCCCTTTCCTCGCCCGTCATTGTCAGTCAATTACAGGGTGGAACTGAACTAGAAAATCTGCTACAATCTAGCAATTAGCACAAAGGGCTTCCAGTGAGGAGCAGAGGCAGGGCTCCCCGGCCCCGGCAGCCAGGCAGAAACGGCCCTGATTGGGCACGGACAGTGCACTTCACTTCCGCTCGGATACACCCTAAAGATGCAGCCCCCTGCCCCACAGGTCTGAGCCGGGGAGAGGCGCATTACCGTGCGCCTTCGCGCCCCCCCCCCACCAGCCCCCCCCCCCCCCCCCCCCCATTGTGCGGGCACGGCCCTCCTCCGCGGCCTCTTCAGGAGCCATTACCGCCACACTCCCCCGGCGGGGGCCCACAAAGGGCTGAGCGGCCAGGAGACCGGTGGGGTGGGGGGGGTGGTGTTTTTTAAAAGGAAGCAGATGCTAATTCAGAGCCGTGACAGTAAGCCTTGTGGACAGAGAGTGCGTCGGCCTTTATGATTCTCTACGCCGCGGTCCAGAAAGCATCTGCTTTGATGGGTCGGTTCTCAATGCGGACATTAAGCTGGGGGCTGTGGGACCACCTCGAACTTTTCATCCCTCCCTGACCAAAGCAGGCCAGGAAAAAAAGCTCTGTGAGGACTAAACACTACTACAGGCCACACTCAGTGTGTGAGGATTAAACACTACTACAGGCCGCACTGTGTGTGTGAGAATTAAACACTACTACAGGCCACACTGTGTGTGTGAGGATTAAACACTACTACAGGCCACACTCTGACTGTGAGGACTAAACACTACTACAGGCCACACTCTGTGTGTGAGGATTAAACACTACTACAGGCCACACTCAGTGTGTGAGGATTAAACACTACTACAGGCCGCACTGTGTGTGTGAGAATTAAACACTACTACAGGCCACACTGTGTGTGAGGACTAAACACTACTACAGGCCACACTGTGTGAGGACTAAACACTACTACAGGCCACACTTTGTGTGTGAGGATTAAACACTACTACAGGCCACACTGTGTGTGTGAGAATTAAACACTACTACAGGCCACACTGTGTGTGTGAGAATTAAACACTACTACAGGCCACACTCTGTGTGTGAGAATTAAACACTACTACAGGCCACACTCTGTGTGTGAGGATTAAACACTACTACAGGCCACACTCTGTGTGTGAGGATTAAACACTACTACAGGCCACACTCAGTGTGTGAGGATTAAACACTACTACAGGCCACACTCTGTGTGTGAGGATTAAACACTACTACAGGCCACACTCAGTGTGTGAGGATTACACACTACTACAGGCCACACTCTGTGTGTGAGAATTAAACACTACTACAGGCCACACTCTGTGTGTGAGGATTAAACACTACTACAGGCCACACTCTGTGTGTGAGGATTAAACACTACTACAGGCCACACTCAGACCGAGGACTAAACACTACTACAGGCCACACACTGTGTGTGAGGACTAAACACTACTACAGGCCACACTCAGTGTGTGAGGACTAAACACTACTACAGGCCACACTCAGACTGAGGACTAAACACTACTACAGGCCACACTGTGTGTGTGAGGGTTAAACACTACTACAGGCCACACTCAGTGTGTGAGGACTAAACACTACTACAGGCCACACTAATTTTGCAAACACTCGTCTCTTTGAAAGAGAAAGTAAATTAATGTACAGAATAGGGAGTGCCTGGGGACAGGCAGAATTTAATTTATTGTAAAATTAGCAGAGTAATATAATAGTAATATTAGAAGCAGCGCCAGTGCTCATTACACAAACAAAAATTGTTGCTCTGATCAACTCTGGAAAGCATCATTGTTGAATTGTTCAGTAAACATTTTAAGTTATACTATCCTAAATTATTTTTCTTTTTTTGACCCATTTAATGACCTTTTGCCTTTGTCAGTATAGCGGCTATTGCAGCCAACACTGTAATCCTTTAACACCTGTGTATATGCGTTCTGGCGATGGTGTAGGTAATATGATGAAAGGCATTCAAAAGAAACGGTTGTCAGGATTAAACCCAAAACAAGGCAGATGTATCCATCAGTGATTGCCCCCACACGCAAGCTTGTACAAGGTGTCATAACTTAAGTTCAAACTATCAATGCTTTATTGTATTTGTTTCAATACAGATCATTTGCAAGTTGAAATGCATGTAATTGGTGCATGTACAGTTCAAATTCGCTGTGCTAACTAATTCAGTCATAATTGTCATTCCTTTGTTAGAATTTAATTGTATAATTATTCTGTGGAGCTTAAGACTTCTGTTTGTTTATTTCCTTTGGCTTTTTATGATTATTAATCTCAGCATTGCTTTTTAATCAGCTTTAATGTGTTGGAAACTCACTTTGATCGGAGGAATTCAGTTTGTGTCCAAGACAACTTCAAAACAGCATTCATATTCTTGTCTGGAAGCCAAGCCTTTTAACGGCTAACCGAATGAAAGGCTGGTCTTCAGAGCACATTTCCTTCTTTTAAGCTGAAGAGTAACTGTGGGCTTTATTTCTTTATAATCATGAACAGATTTTCTCTAGCCCCATCTGAAATACAAAAAAAACAACAACAAAAAAACTCCATATTTTTTTTACATGAAAATATCTGAAACATTTGAGGTCTGTAATGATTGCATATTTGCGAGGTTCGTAGTGATGGCCAATGGTGAAATGGAAGCACACAACATGAATACTCATGCACACTCCGGAAACACTCCTGACATCTTGATACATTTCTGAACACTCTTAGTGCACCCCTGACACACTCCTTAACACTCTTGGTGCACCCCTGACACAGTCCTGAACACTCTTGATGCACCCCTGACGCAGCCCTGAACACTCTTGGTGCACCCCTGACGCACTCCTTAACACTCTTGGTGCACCCCTGACAGTCCTGAACACTCTTGGTGCACCCCTGACACAGTCCTGAACACTCTTGGTGCACCCCTGACACAGTCCTGAACACTCTTGATGCACCCCTGACACAGCCCTGAACACTCTTGGTGCACCCCTGACACAGCCCTGAACACTCTTGGTGCACCCCTGACACAGTCCTGAACACTCTTGATGCACCCCTGACACAGCCCTGAACACTCTTGGTGCACCCCTGACACAGTCCTGAACACTCTGGGAGAACCCTTGGCCTAGTGTCCGCAGTCTCCAGATTTTATTTCATCACCTTTGTGTTTGTTCCCTTCACACCACCCCACCCCTGCCCCCCCATGCCCCCCCCCACCCCTTTTGGCCCTCTGCAGCCTGCCAAATTAGCCACTCAGTGACTGCACTTTGCAGAGGTGGGTGTTTGTGATGTGTACATCTATCCTCAGGGCTGAGAGTTAATCCCCCCATCCCCTATCCCCCACCCTCGCCCCCGCCCTGGGGACGCACGTCAAAAACTAATCTCTCACCGCGCAGGCCCTGACCCCGCCCCGCTCCCGCCAGCTTCCGGCAGGCCCGCCAACGCGCAGGAACTGAACCTCGCTCTCGCTGCTGCGCTCGCTCCTGAGCTCACTTCTGAGCTCACTCTCGCTCCTGAGCTCACTTCTGAGCTCACTCTCACTTCTGAGCTCACTCTCACTTCTGAGCTCACTCTCGCTCCTGAGCTCACTCTCGCTGCTGCTCTCGCTCTCACGCTTGCTCCTGCGCTCGCTCTCGACTCGGACAGATTCTTGGACGTGCGGCGTGGTCTTCTGCCATCTTGGCCGCATGGCGAGACACACGGTCGAGGCTAATCGCTTCAGACCCGTGGCATGGCGCAGCGTCTACCGCCCCTCCCCCACCCCGTCTCTGCTGGGATGGGATGGGCGTCCTCGCCAAATGCCTGACTAAATAAATATATAAACACGTGAGATTCCTGTCGGACCAAAGCCTACATTTGATATTTATGCGACCGCTTATTTTACATGTTTCTGATATTTGTACTCATGCTTAGCGTGCTGAGAAGAGAAGCGCTGGTCTGACTGTACTGCGTTGGTGTGTAAGGCTGGTTTTTACACCCTGGTTTGACTGCACTGCGTTGGTGTTTAAGGCTGGTTTTTACACCCTGGTTTGACTGTACTGCGTTGGTGTGTAAGGCTGGTTTTTACGCCCTGGTCTGACTGTACTGCGTTGGTGTGTAAGGCTGGTTTTTACGCCCTGGTCTGACTGTACTGCGTTGGTGTTTAAGGCTGGTTTTTACGCCCTGGTCTGACTGTACTGCGCTGGTGTGTAAGGCTGGTTTTTACGCCCTGGTCTGACTGTACTGCGCTGGTGTGTAAGGCTGGTTTTTACGCCCTGGTCTGACTGTACTGCGCTGGTGTTTAAGGCTGGTTTTTACGCCCTGGTCTGACTGTACTGCGTTGGTGTTTGAGGCTGGTTTTTACGCCCTGGTCTGACTGTACTGCGCTGGTGTGTAAGGCTGGTTTTTACGCCCTGGTCTGACTGTACTGCGTTGGTGTGTAAGGCTGGTTTTTACGCCCTGGTCTGACTGTACTGCGTTGGTGTGTAAGGCTGGTTTTTACGCCCTGGTCTGACTGTACTGCGCTGGTGTGTAAGGCTGGTTTTTACGCCCTGGTCTGACTGTACTGCGCTGGTGTGTAAGGCTGGTTTTTACGCCCTGGTCTGACTGTACTGCGTTGGTGTTTAAGGCTGGTTTTTACGCCCTGGTCTGACTGTACTGCGCTGGTGTGTAAGGCTGGTTTTTACGCCCTGGTCTGACTGTACTGCGTTGGTGTGTAAGGCTGGTTTTTACGCCCTGGTCTGACTGCACTGCGTTGGTGTGTAAGGCTGGTTTTTACACCCTGGTTTAACTGTACTGCGTTGGTGTGTACGGCTGTTTTTTACGCCCTGGTCTGACTGTGCTGCGTTGGTGTGTAAGGCTGGTTTTTACGCCCTGGTCTGACTGTACTGCACTGGTGTGTAAGGCTGGCTTTTTTACGCCCTGGTCTGACTGCACTGCGTTGGTGTGTAAGGCTGGTTTTTACACCCTGGTCTGACTGTACTGCGTTGGTGTGTAAGGCTGGTTTTTACGCCCTGGTCTGACTGTACTGCGTTGGTGTTTAAGGTTGGTTTTTACGCCCTGGTCTGACTGTACTGTGTTGGTGTTGGTGTTTAAGGCTGATTTTTACGCCCTGGTCTGACTGTACTGCGCTGGTGTTTAAGGCTGGTTTTTACGCCCTGGTCTGACTGTACTGCGTTGGTGTTTAAGGCTGGTTTTTACGCCCTGGTCTGGCTGTACTGCGTTGGTGTTTAAGGCTGGTTTTTACGCCCCGGTCTGACTGTACTGCGTCGGTGTGTAAGGCTGGTTTTTAACGCCCTGGTCTGACTGTACTGCGCTGGTGTGTAAGGCTGGTTTTTACGCCCTGGTTTGACTGTACTGCACTGGTGTTTAAGGCTGGTTTTTACGCCCTGGTCTGACTGTACTGCGCTGGTGTGTAAGGCTGGTTTTTACGCCCTGGTCTGACTGTACTGCGCTGGTGTGTAAGGCTGGTTTTTACGCCCTGGTCTGACTGTACTGCGTTGGTGTTTAAGGCTGGTTTTTACGCCCTGGTCTGACTGTACTGCGTTGGTGTGTAAGGCTGGTTTTTACGCCCTGGTCTGACTGTACTGCGTTGGTGTTTGAGGCTGGTTTTTACGCCCTGGTCTGACTGCACTGCGTTGGTGTGTAAGGCTGGTTTTTACGCCCTGGTCTGACTGTACTGCGCTGGTGTTTAAGGCTGATTTTTACGCCCTGGTTGTTGTGTTCTGTGCAGTACCGTGTGTGGCAGTAATATGGAAATGAGCAGCTGAATCTCTCTGAGACATGGGGATGTGTGCCCCTGTTCATCCTCAGCGTGCACACATGATCTGCGCCTGGCTTACATGGACAGCCAAGAGCCGCTCGTCTCAGATGTCAGATTCATTGTTCTCCTGTTGTCCAGTACTTGAGTTTTTTTTTCTGTCAACAAAAGAGGGATGCAGAGAAATAGGATTATGTGAAAATCGCATAACCAATAAAATAAATAACACCTTTTTCACTGATTTGTGTTCCACTGGATTTTCAGACCAGACAAGTGCTGTCTTTTGCTTTTGGGGGTGGGGGGGGGGGAAACAAGGATTCAAGAACCTTCAGAGGTTGAATCAAAATGGTGATTTTAAATTCTAACGGAGAAGAACATGTGTGATATTATGTAAGCAGAACGTGTGGCACTGTGCAGTCAGGGGGAATAAAATCCACTCCATGCGCTTGTGTATGGCGGGATGGAATGTGCTGTTCAGAAGATAAACGCACATCTGAAATAAGCTGATGCAGTAGCCCCACAGGGTCCGCTGCTGTTCTGAGGGGCCAGACCTCTCTTTCATTTTCCATAATCCACCTTTAACAAAACACTGCAGCAGAGGGAAGAGCAGGAAGAGAGATGTGCATCCTGTTCTCAGGCCCCGTTTGGAGGGCTTCACAGAGGTGCATTTTTTTTAGGTTTGGGGGGGGGGGGGAGACTGCAGTTCTGCTGATGTGAAGGTGGGGTGGCGGGGGGGGGGAGGGGGCTGAGGGGCAGGGTGTGTGAAAAGGGCAGGGCAGACATAAGTGGGTGGGGCAAAGGGGTGGGTGGAGAAGAGGTAGTGGGTGGGGCATATGAGATGGGCGAGGCAGGGGGCAGGGCAGATGGGATGATGAAATATGGGTTGGGGCAGTCTCCTAGTGATTTGCTGATTCTGCATGCAGTTGCATTAGGGATTGCTCGGCGCTGTGTAGTATCACGGTTGTGAAACTGACTAATGGGGGGGGGGGGGGGGCACTGGCCTTTGACCCTTCAGCTAGATCCGTAACCGGAATGGCTTCGGTCAGCACACAGCAGAACACACAGCGCACACTGTGTTCCTGCAGCGGCCAGGTCAGCTGGCCAAACGTTTCCCAAAGGGGGAAAAAACACAAAAACACAAAACAGAGCAGAATCCAACAAAGCTCGACTGTCAGGACGAGGGCTGCGTCGGATGCCCGAGTGAAATTTCTGAAATTTCTCGCGAGTCGAAGCTTTCCCAGGAGCTGAGCCGAGCCAAGCCGGGCCGGGCCGGGCCGAGCGAAAGAGCCACGCGCTACGCAACAGCGGGAGAACCGGAAAGTTTGGGCAGAAAAGTCCGGAATGATTTATCCGGTTTTAACTGGCCGGCAGGGCTGCCCTCCCTGTGCCCAGCGCAGGCCAGTGCGGCTGTGAGCACAGTCTGCCTGTGACCTGGAATATATCCCGGAACAGACAGGTGTGGACTGAGTGTAGTGCGCGGGGGTGGGGGGGGGGGGGTGAGCAGCACCCGCTTTCGGCGTCCTGCCGCCCAGCCCTCGCGCAGGTTTGAGGTGGGGGGTGTTTGGGGCGGGGGGGGGGGGGGGGGGAGGGGGGGGAGGTCCCGGGTTCGACGATTAGCGAAGGCCTGCCGCTGGGAAGCTGAGAAAATGAGGGCGATTACCATGACAAACACTGTCATCTGACTGAGAATGGAGCCTGGGGAGAGAGGGGCATGCTGGGATACGGAGCCGCGCATCACAAAGGAAGGAGCGAGAGGCTGCAATTTACCTAGCAGGGCTCTGAGACTCCTCCTGACCACAGAGAGAGAGAGGGAGAGAGAAAGAGAGAAGCAGAGAGAGAGAGGGAGAGTGTGTGGGGAGAGAGAGAGGTAGAGAGGGGGAGAGAGAGAGACAGAGAGAGAGAGAGAAGGGAAGAGGGAGAGGGAAAAAGAAAGGTAGAGACAGAGGGAGAGAAGGGGGACAGAGAGAGAGGCAGGGAGAGAAAGCGACCGATAGAGACCTAACCTGACCCAACCCATATATGCAGCACCAACCACTCACCCCTTCCACACACAACACTCATCCTTAATACACACAACACTCATCCCTATTACACACAACACTCACCCCTAATACACACAACACTCATCCCTATTACACACAACACTCACCCCTAATACACACAACACTCATCCCTAATACACACAACACTCATCCATAATACACACAACACTCACCCCTTCCACACACAACACTCATCCTTAATACACACAACACTCATCCCTATTACACACAACGCTCACCCCTAATACACACAACACTCATCCCTAATACAAACAACACTCATCCATAATACACACAACACTCATCCCTATTACACACAACACTCACCCCTATTACACACAAGACTCAATCCTAATACACACGTCACTCACCCCTAATACACACAACACTCATCCCTAAAACATGTCACTCACCCCTAATACACACAACACTCACCCCTAATACACACAACACTCATCCCTAATACACACAGCACTCATCCCTAATACACACAACACTCACCCCTAATACACACAACACTCATCCCTAATACACACAGCACTCATCCCTAAAACACGTCACTCACCCCTAATACACACAACACTCATCCCTAATGCAATTCTCACCTCTAATCGATGCATCATGAAAAAAGGGGAAAAACTAAATCATGAAAAGCTAATAACAGCATATTGCAGCATCGGGAGTACAGTATGAAAAGCGCTCTGAAACATAAAGGAATGATACTGAACGTGTGAAGGGTGTGTGTGTAAGACGGGTGAAATGACTCCCGATTCGTAATTACAATGCAGTTGACATTTTAAAGGATGTGTGTACGTTTCACGGAAAATGTTTTCCTGTCGGCGCTGCTGGGGCCAGCTCTGTCCGTGTGCAGTACGAGGAAACGTGCACCTGTGACACCACTCGACACATCCGGGAGGGGGGGGGGGTGATTCTGTACCCCGTAAAACGGAATCTGCCCCCCCACACATCTGTCAGCTCGAGGGGTTAGGGGGCACAGGTGACCTGGCTGCTGGCCACAAAGTGAACCGAAGTCTTCTTCAAATCTGCTGCCAAGACTGAAGAGGGCCGGGCGCGTGTGATTTCGGGGTTCTCCGCCTGACGTCTCAGGCCCATCTGCAGCCAGATGTTCGCAGAATGGCAGGCAGGCAGGCAGCCACCGCGCGGCGAGAAGACGCGCTAATTACTCCCATTTACACACGTCCCCAAAAAAATCCATAGAGAAGCCCTGAATAGGAAATTAGGCGTCTTGGATGGTGAATAACCTGGCGAATGTGTGTGGTGTGATCACATGACTGAACCTGACTTTGTAAATAATGCCCCGTGCAAATGAGGTGCTAATGAACTGTACTTCTTTAAACACTTTTCTGAGACATGACATAAATACTGCATACGTAAATATATATGGAGTATAAACATACCATATATATATATATATAATATTATATTATATCTTTGATCGCAGATTATGTCTATGGCACAACCCTATTTAAGTGATAATTGCGCTTGGAGAGGAGACGCGAGCTCTGCATGCCGTCTGTGTCCAGGTCTCTCTGCAGTAAATGATATAGCCCACCCCCTATACTGTAAATACAGGACTGGTATTCATTTGAAAATGGAAAGCACATTAATGTTATCCTCACCCTCAGACTATTGGTCCGTTATGGCTTTAGATCCCCGGTGCTGATAATATTAAGTGGCATTTGGCGCGCGTATCTTTAATAAAGTGGCTTTACCCGCGAACATGTTATGTTATGAATATGTTAATTTTGTGTATGGAAATCGCCCCTTTTCTGCACAAAGAGAAATGTATAATCCATTTTAAAGATCTCAAACTTAAAACTCGGTTAGTCGTAGCTTTATATTGGGCTTCCGTTTTGCGCTACCTAAATTGAGAAATTTAAATATGATTATAAATGAAAGAAAGCCCTTGAGATGATCAAACAGCTATTTGCTCTAAACAGTTGTATCCGTATTTTCTCACTGAAACGCAGGCTGTTTTCGGCTTATTGAAGCCTGTCTGCACAGGTGTTTATAATCAAATTATTCAAAATTCATTTTTCACACTTCCCGGAATTAGCCCTAAGTAGTTATGTTGCCGTCTGTTTGCACTATGTGACATTTCCCCGCGCAAGCAACAGGATAACTGTCATTTTAGAAGCAGGTGCTCGCATTGAAGAAAAAAAACTTTATCAGACACATAATAGTATTTAGCATTTAAAGGATTTGCATGGCAGTGAATGTTGATTGTCCAGGGCTTGTACAGTAGTAGTGTACGATGCAGTATGTGTCCTGCGAACACGGAAGCTATGGTTTCTCAATGCACCATCAATATACACGGTATTTAATGCGTCTGTGACTTGCCGCGGATTTACTGAAATGCTCAGTTAGTTTGCGGCCCGCGCGGGATGTCGCGACGTACAGCCGTTACCAGCGTGTAGCGTTCCACGAGAAGGTTTACCGCTTTCTCAGTTAAGGATTTTAACAGACGGTTTAATTAGTTTTTACGGATACACTATACCGGGACAAAATGTATGAAAAATAATTAGGAATGCAAATCAGCCAAAACAGTATTCGTTTTATTCTTATCGTGTATCGTAATTGCTGCCATTGTTTTTGCGGAAGGAAGAGTGGCTGATAAGAGGGGAAGTTAGACACTTCTAATAAAACCCAAGTTCCCAGTTAAAGTTCGCTTTGAATATTCATTTACAGTCTGCCACACATGGTCTCTTTCCACGCAAGGAAGCGGCACCAACACTGCAAGACAATGTTTAGTAAATGCTGTCTTTGCTGTTTTACAGATAATTCAAAAATGCCTTGGCAAATGATCAAATTTAATTAGCAATATAAATGCCAGGAGGACCACATAATGTACAATTGTCTTGATATCTTTCCAGAAATTAGTCTTTTTAAATGAATTTGCTGTATTAATCATCTTAAAAAATATTTTTGATCACTGAATTAATAGTTTTCCGTCCTGTTTTTAGGTATTCATTGACATAGGTGATTGCCTCTTAATTACTACACCAGCCTCTGTCTATTCAGCCTTATTAATTCATGTTTGCTGGCACCGTCCCAGTAGGCTGGCTTGCCCTATATCTTCTAATTGCTTCTGTAATTGAATTTGCCCGCTGTTTCTGCGCTAGTTTTTTAAGCGAGTGTGTTTGTTCCCGGGTTTATTGTGTCTTTGTGAAGCAGCCCCCGGCAGACAGAACATACATCCTCTTTTCTCATTACTCATTCATTTTCCACTGCCTGCGCTCCCTTATTTATTTATTATTACCTTAACCCTATAGCCCAGTCTTACAACCTGCATATTAAAAGTGGGGGTGTGTGTGGGGTGGGTGGGTGGGGGGGGGGGATTAATTAATTAGGAGTGGTGAGACAGTTACGCACGCGTCCACTCGTTCACGCGTTTGATAACCCTCCACAGACCCGAGGCCCAATTTCAGTCACGGAAACACAGAGCATAAACAGCGCGCATTACAGGGATACGCGCTTTCCCACCAATACGCTGCCAGCGATGATTATGTGTGTGAATATGACGCCTCGCTTTGCGCCGCGCAAACAGTCGCGAGCCGTCTAGCCGAATGGAACGGCCCTATCCCTTGCTTTAACTGACAGGTGAATGCGTGTGCGCACATAGACGTGTTTACGCACATCAGCGATGGTGGCTGTAGGGGCAGTTACCCACCACCAGGGGCCCTGTACCAACACCATGGGCCCCATTCTACCACCAGGGGTCCCACCCTAACACCAGGGGCCTGGGCCTAACAACAGGGGCCCCACCCTAACACCAGGGGCCCTGTCCTAGCACCAAACAGGGGCCCCACCCTAACATCAGGGGTCCCATTCTGGCATCAGAGGCCCCACCCTAACATCAGGGGCCCTGTCTCAACACCAGGGGTCTGTACTTGCACAAAACAGGGGCCCCACCCTAACACCAGGGGCCCCATTCTAGCACCCGGGGCCCCACCTAACACCCGGGGCCCCACCTAACACCAGGGGCCCCACCCTAACACCAGGGGCCCCACCCTAACACCAGGGACCCCATTCTAACACCAGGGGCCGCACCCTAACACCAGGGGCCCCACCCTAACACCAGGGACCCCATTCTAACACCAGGGGCCCCATTCTCGCACCCGGGCCCCGTCCCTGTCCCACAGCCGCTCCCCGCTCCCTCTATCAGCCTCCATCTCGGCCGCCGGTGAACCTGGACGGCCCATTGTCCTGCTGACAGGGGCCTGTTATCCCTCAGACCTGCCCCCCCCCCCAAATCCCGGCGCGGCCGGGCGGCGTGTCTTTCAGGCTTCCCCTCCGCCCGCGCCGGCATTGATTTGTTTTCTCCCGGTCCTCCCGCTCCCTTTGTCCCCTTATCGGGACCGCAGGTTATTATGTGCAAAGTATTGACGGGACTTGGAGGGCCCGTTTGGTCGATGGAGAGCTAATGCATCCTTAATCCTGCTTTTGTTACGCCGGAATGTTCCGCTGGGGTCTCTGATGGGGAAAGAGGTGCAAAGCTGTTGATCCTGGTTTTTATTTGCTTGGGGGGGGGGGGGGGGGTGGGTGGGGAGTGGGGGAACGGGGGGAACCCACCTATCAATCAAAGGGGAGGCCATCGCAGTCCTGAATGACACGGGCACTCGACTGAAGAAATTTGATAAGAGTGCATTGTCAGGCGGCTCTCTCTCCCCCCGATAAGAAGCGCATTTGACTGGCCCAGATAAGGCGGCGGGGGCTTTGAGAGGCCGGGTGACACCACCCGCCACGAGGGGTTACGCGGCTTTGGGCGAAAACGATACTTTTCGCAAAACAACAAAATACACATTCGGCGAGCGTGTAAGCGGCAGGAGCCGCGGACACGGCGGGATTATTTAGCGGGGCGGGCGACGGGAGCGGCGGCTCGACATCGCGGAGGGCGAGGCCGGCGTCATGTAGCGTGGCGCGGCGTAGCATAGCACGACTTAGCGTAGCGCGGCGTAGCGTAGCGCGGCGCGGCTCGCTCGTGTTCGAGCTCCGCCTGCGCGACGTGGTCACGCTCCGGGAGGAACATCGCGTGACAAACATGGCGTCTCTATCTGTGTCTGGCGCTCTCTGGCGCCTAAAGCTCACAAACGTGGCGGGCCATCCTCGCGTGATCCTTCAGTGTGTTTCCTGTCTTCATAAACAACGGCTAACAACTGCCTTTTTTTTTTTTTTTCTGCAAAACCGCAAGCTGAAGAAAACCATTTGAGATCGCGCAAATCTGAGTGCCAACTCCTCTATCGATCTTCTTTCCTATTGATCAAGAGGAAAAAACACTTTTTTCACAGACTGAGAGTTTTATTTGCAGTAATTAAATGAAATGGGCTTTTTGGCGCTGCAGCCCTGCAGTTTTCATTGATCATTTTATGAAGTGCCCCGCGAGTCTGTTCCTCGCGACCCCATCCCCCAGGACCCTGTTCCCCCTGTACCCCATTCCCCCAGGACACTGTTCCCCCTGTACCCCATTCCCCCACAACCCTGTTCCCCCTGTACCCTATTCCCCCATGACTCTGTTCCCCCTGTACCCTAGTCCCCGCGACCCTGTTCCCCGTTCCCTAGAGACACACTTCCTGTGTGAGGCGTAGACACCGACAGCCAAATTTTCTGGAGTTCAAATTTCTGGTGTCGAGAGTTTTAGAGTGAAAGTGTTTTGGCTCTGGTGTTAAATGTCGTACGGTAAACACCACCTGGTGTGAGTAGCTTTGTGAAACAGAGTGTGAGATTGCGTTGTAAGTGTTGACCGTATCTTATGACCTGTAGTGTTTGTTTTCTCAATCCGGGATGTTTACTGTGAGCGTGGCTTCCCTTCCCTTCCCTTCCCTTCCCTTCCGGGCCTCAGGCCTAATGTAAGCACCAGGGGGAAGTGTTTTCATGCACCCCCTCATCCTCAGACAGCGCTCTGTCACAGTGGCGGGGCGGGGGCGAATAGGGTCCAGCACACCCCTGTCCCGCACAGGCAGGTGAGCCCACACACAATGGGGGATCAAAGAGTGCTTTCGGTGGAGCTGAGCGCGCTGACCATACCTTTCATCCAGGTGCTCCATTCAGGCGTAATCGTTTAATTTCTATATTTTCTGCTTCACAGATTAAACATATATAAAGATAATAATAAGAATAAGCACGGGCCGGAATGCGGTCTGCGTATATATCCACCGAATGGGATTTCATATTGATTTCTTTTTTTTTTTTCTGCACTAGAAAAGGGTTAAACTTTCCGCCATTTTCCCCCGTCTTGAAAAATAGAAGGACGGTGACCTGTAAAGAGATTTCTTTCTCAAAAGAAGAAGAAGAAGAAGGAGAGAATAAGAAGGCAGAGACGGCCGGAGGGCAGGAGCACGCGGCGTATTGTGGGGCCCTACATTAACACAGCGTATGATGAAGTTGGGGTTTTTGTGCTGCTAATGACTCGGGGCGAAGGACTCGGGAGCGGGGGGGAAATCGATGGCGGAGTGCCTCAGATTAAGCGCCGCAAATTATCCGCGCTCGGCGGCTCCATTGTGTGCGCCGCGGCGGCGGCGGCGGCGGCTCCGGCGGGCCGAGAGCGGGCCGCGCGAGGCGGAGCCGCCAAATGGCGCCGGGGCCACGAATCCCGTAGTATTGATCACGCCGATGGGGGGGGGGGGGGGGGGCACGAGGAGCCAGCGGATCGCTGGGGGGTGATTGGGGGGTGGGGGGTGTTGTGGGGGGCCAGCGGGTCGCTGGGGGGGGGGGTGGGCATGTACCTTTTCAGAGACATACTGCTGTCACAACCCCCCCCCCCCACCAACCCCCTGTTCTCATATCGGATTCGCACCCATTCAGTAACGCATCATGGCGGTTCCGTAACTCTCGGTGTAGGAAGCAGGCCGCTGCTCTCTCCGCGCTGTTGCTAGGTTAGCAGCGGCAGAGCAGCGGCAACCCAACAGCCCACGAGCTCAACCAGGGCCCCTAATTTACCAGCGTGTGCAAAAAGCCCCCATCTCCATCCCCATCCCCATCCCCATCCCCATCCCCATCTCCATCCCCATCCCCATCCCCATCCCCATCCCCTCCCCATCTCCATCCCCATCCCCTCCCCGTCTCCGTCCCCGTCCCCGTCCCCATCCCCATCCCCTCCCCATCTCCATCCCCATCCCCATCCCCTCCCCGTCTCCGTCTCCGTCCCCGTCCCCGTCCCCGTCCCCGTCCCCATCTCCATCTCCATCTCCATCCCCATCCCCATCCCCATCCCCATCTCCATCCCCATCCCCATCTCCATCCCCATCCCCATCCCCATCACCATCACCATCTCCATCTCCATCCCCATCTCCATCTCGTACAGCTCAGGTTTTATAGAAAGGAGGACAGTGTTTGCCATGAGGACAGCTCTATGTAGAGAGCATTAGCACGGGCTCACAATGCCAGGGTAATCACTGGCCACATTGCAGGACTTAGTCTCCAAAATATTATTGAAGGGAACCTAAAAGATATTACAAAGGACAGTGAGGAGATGCAGGACCTGAGGACCTTCACAGCAAAAGGTTCAGTGTAAAATTAACTGAGCTCAGCTCTAATAGAGCACAACCTCCCCTGGCTTCCGGTGCACTGTGCTGTGGGCAGTGTGTACACAGGCACACGTTACACTGTTACGCCTCTGGGACGTCCCGTGCGATCAGCGCTCCCCTCCGTATTCGTGCGTCGCCTCACGCCGGTAAGCAGCAGCAGCACGTGCGCTCGCCCCACACTTCCGCGAGAGTAATGAGATGCGCAGGTAGCGCGTTGGGTCGACAGCGTGTGGTAATGATTCTCCAATTAGCGCGCATTTGAGCTGGAGAGCCACACGCCCGCGTTAAGCAGGACAGATGTGAGCAGCGGGAGGCTAAGGAGGAGTCAGCTGAGCTCTCACACACACACACGCTCGCACTCACACTAACACACACACACACACACACAAACACACTCGCACTCACACACACACAATCGCACTCACACTAACACACACACAATCGCACTCACACTAACACACACTCGCACTCACACTAACACACACACACACACTCGCACTCACACTAACACACACACACACACACGCACTCGCACTCACACTAACACACACACACACACACACACGCGCACGCACTCACACTAACACACACACACTCGCACTCACACTAACACACACACACACACGCACACACAAACACAAATGCGCACTCACACTAACACACACACACACACAATAACACACACACACACACACACACAATAACACAGGCACACACATACTCGTATTCACACACCTGCACACACACATACAGGCACACACACACGCACGCACAGGCACAAACACACACACACACACACACATAGCGCAGAAGGACAGCAGATGTTTCAAACTGCTGTGCGCACTTGTCGTAAGTAGTTTTTTTTGTGTGTTTTACTTTAGGGGAACTCTTTATGACCCTGCAGGTCTTTCTCATGAGTTCCAGTAGCGGGACACAGACTGGGGCACAGACTAGGGCACGGGCTGTTAAGGGCTCAGTAACTCAGACCCACTCTTTGCTTTTCACAGACGAGCAAACTGCAGTGATTTACCCCCCCCCCCCCCCCACCCCCCCGCCACCCAGAACCCCCTTTATGGGCTCGCTGTGAAATTCTACAACTACTGTTTAAACTAGCGGGGAGGTGGGGGGGGGGGACGACGACAAGACAAACGTGTGTGGAGTCACGGCCAGTCTGCCTGGCCCGGGGGCCGCTGTCTGACCCCCCCCCCCCCCCCCCCGGCGGCATTAGCCCCTTTGTGCAGGGGCTCCCGGCTCGGGGCCGAAACGCTGACAGCGCAGGGCCCCGCAGGATGTGAGGCCCCGCAGGATGTGAGGCCCCGCAGGATGTGAGGCCCCGCAGGATGTGAGGCCCGGCAGGATGTGGCTCCCGCGAGCGTAAACCCCGCCGCCTCCCGTTTGTGTTCTAAAGATAAAACAGCGTATCTGCTATGACCTCATCAGCACGAGACCAGATCTACTCTGCCATGCTGCCACAGCACTGAGAGAGAGAGAGACAGAGAGAGAGAGAGAGAGAGAGAGAGAGAGAGAGTGCGCATACCTGTGTATCTGTGTGCATGTGTGCGTATGTGTGTTGCCACCCATGTGTTGCCATGTGTATGTATGTGAGGATGGGTGTGTGTTGTGAGACGGTGTGTGTGTGTGTGTGTTGCGTGTCTGCAAGACAGAGACAGTTCTCCTCCTGACAGGTGTATAATTTGCCTCTTGCCCCCCTCTATGGCTAAAGTGCTGTAATGTCAGCATATATCTCTTTCCTCTGATATATCTGACACTGAACAGAAAACACTGTTTTCTCTACACACTGTTATTCCCTTTTTTTTAAAAATAAGCTGCACAACTAATGGCTATAATATGTATAATATTCACCTGCTCCTTAACGGAGGTTTCAGAACAGCGCTTTATAAAAGGCAACGGCTAGCGAAATATTTTCAGACAGCTCTGGCATTTTAAAATGGCGGTTTTTAAAAAATCTGATTTGGCGGTTTTGCCGTATAATACTTGGTTTCTCTGCGTTCCTCTGCCGATATTGTGTTTGTGGCGGCTGATGGGGGGGAGGGGGGGTTGCGGGATTTGGGGGGCGAAGGGGGCTTTATTTCCCCCAAATTTCTGGGGCTCGCAAAGTCCGTCTGAAGACAGCCAGTGTGATCCAGCGCGCTGGACGGCCTTCAAACCCGAGCCGCCACCTCCACGGCGTCTGTCAGATGGCGGTCCAGCGCCGGCGCCGGGAGAGACGGGCTCTGTTCTCCCGGCCTGTCTGAACCGGGGCGGCCCCCTCTTAAACCTGCGCTGGGGGTGCCAACTCGTCCCGAGGATCAGAGCTGTGTGTCCCACCTACAGCCGCCTGAACCCCCCCCCCCCCCCACAGCCCCTCCAAACCCCCCAACCCCTCCCCGAAGAGCAAGCACGTCTGGAAGCCTTCCCGCTCACTCACACAGGCCTGGCCACCATGGTTACGGAGAGCCTCTTTCCCGCGCGACGCGTTTGGGCACTGTGGACAGACCGTAAAAAGCCAGCTGTGGGGAACAGCACACAGCACAAACAGATCTGTGTAAATATTACAGATCATAAATTTCATAATGAAAATAAAAACTGAGACTGTCACACCCCCCTGTCCCCCCCCCCCCCCCCCCCCCCACCGCCCTACGCCTGACGTTTTTCTGGAACATCTCGCCCGTTTTCGGTGCTTCCCAGGAAGGTGGGGTGGCGACAGGGTCCAGGGCGTGTCCACCTGTGCCGTTTTTATTTTACACCTGCACGGCGAAGCCAGGTGTTGCGCTGACGGAGCAAAACGGGGCCTCAGGTAGCGCCCGCCCCGCTCTCAGCTCCCCGCTCTCCGCTCCGCTCATCTCGTCTTGCGCGTTCGTTCTCATGCTGCATTTCAGTCTCGGCTGGTTTCTAAATTACTCTCCACACTTAATTACAGAGGATGAGGGGAACGCATCGTTTCTCTTTGTTATGGGCTGAGCTCTCAGTAATCCCAAACAAAGAACCTGGCTCAGGAAGTCATAGGATTTGCTGGCGGGATTATAGTCTCGCGGATAATGATGTGCAGTCACTAGAACCAAAGCTCTATTTTCACTCAAATTGGCCAGTAAACAAAAGCACTGGTATGTCTGATGGTGAGAATAACTGTCTAGTAAGCACAGGGAAAGATAGTTACCGTCTCCAGCACATGCTGAAGCAGGATTTAGTTATGATGATTTTGCAGCAGCTGCAGCAGGTAATACCATCTATATTCTATATTTGCTCTGGATAATTAATGACTCCTAAATGACTAAATGTAAATGTGTATGATACACATAAAGCTTATACTGTACAAAGACACACACATATAGATGCAAAAAAATACACACACACACACACATATATATATACTGTATATATATAGAAACAATGTGGAATTCTTCAAGATTTTAAAGCTAATTTGTACTCTGCGCCTGTGCTGGTGGTTGTCAGGGTGTGTGTTCAGGGTGTACTCTGTGCTGGTGGTTGTCAGGGTGTACTCTGTGCTGATGGTTGTGAGGGTGTATTCTGTGCTGATGGTTGTCAGGGTGTGTGTTGAGGGTGTACTCTGTGCTGGTGGTTGTCATGGTGTGTGTTGAGGCTGTACTCTATGCGGATGGTTGTCAGGGTGTACTCTCTGCTGGTGATCGTCAGGGTGTACTCTGTGCTGATGCTTGTCAGGGTGTTCTCTGTGCTGATGTTTGTCAGGGTGTACTCTGTGCTGGTAATCGTCATGGTGTACTCTGTGCTGGTGGTTGTCAGGGTGTACTCTGTGCTGGTGGTTGTCAGGGTGTACTCTGTGCTGGTGGTTGTCAGGGTGTACTCTGTGCTGATGGTTGTCAGGGTGTTCTCTGTGCTGATGTTTGTCAGGGTGTACTCTGTGCTGGTGATCGTCAGGGTGTACTCTCTGCTGGTGATCGTCAGGGTGTACTCTGTGCTGGTGGTCGTCAGGGTGTACTCTGTGCTGATGGTTGTCAGGGTGTACTCTGTGCTGGTGGTTGTCAGGGTGTACTCTGTGCTGGTGGTTGTCAGGGTGTACTCTGTGCTGATGCTTGTCAGGGTGTACTCTGTGCTGGTGATCGTCAGGGTGTACTCTGTGCTGGTGATCGTCAGGGTGTTCTCTGTGCTGATGCTTGTCAGGGTGTACTCTGTGCTGGTGGTTGTCAGGGTGTACTCTGTGCTGATGCTTGTCAGGGTGTACTCTGTGCTGGTGATCGTCAGGGTGTACTCTGTGCTGGTGATCGTCAGGGTGTACTCTGTGCTGATGGTTGTCAGGGTGTTCTCTGTGCTGATGCTTGTCAGGGTGTACTCTGTGCTGGTGATCGTCAGGGTGTACTCTGTGCTGGTGAACGTCAGGGTGTACTCTGTGCTGGTGATCGTCAGGGTGTACTCTGTGCTGGTGATCGTCAGGGTGTACTCTGTGCTGGTGATCGTCAGGGTGTACTCTGTGCTGGTGGTTGTCAGGGTGTACTCTGACTGCAGCACGTCAGCTTCCTGTCTTCTCTCTCTCAGCGTTTCCCATCCACACTCTCTTAATTGAATGCAACTGAAGCGAAGCAGGATGTGCGAATATCACACACACGTCTCCCACTCCCCATTCTCTCCGGGCGCTCGCTCAGAATGCCATCTTTTGTCTGCCGCTGGAAGTTGGATAAAATGTTTTTCCTCTTCCTCGGTGGGCTTAACAATAATGACGAGCCTGGCGAAGGTGCGGTGGGGGGGGGGGGGAAGCAGGCTAATAACTACATTTTCGCCGTTATCAGACATTAATGTGGAAAATGTCAACAGGGTTTAAAACAGGCTGGCAGCGGGACAGGCCCCCAGTGGGGCGTGCAGCGGGTCCGAGGGGAAGCCCCGGTCCTCCCCTTCACACCCAGCCGAGGGTGACGCTCTTGTGTTAACACTGCGGCTGCATTATCCCCCCGCATCGCGGAGCGTGAACTCTCATCCCGACAAAACAACACCCAGAGCCGCGAGCCGGCGTCGGCCCTGGAGGTTCGTTAGACTCCGACAGGGATATCGGATCACATTTCCAACGCAGGTTCCTTTCTTGTGCAAATGTGAATTATTAATTAACAGGCCGCTGCATCTCAGGGCTGGTCTGCTCTGAGGACTCTGCAGAGCTTTAGGTGCTTTTAGGTCATTTCTGTGTGTGCTTTCAGCAGAGATGCGAGGAAGATGATCTCAGATATGATGCTGAATGTGTCAGGCTAAAGTACAGATACTTATAAGGACGTGTCTGGTTTAAGTACGGGAGACCACAGGGAATCTCTCTCTCTCTCTGTGTAACAGTTTTGAACTATTTCTTAAACCGAAGCCCGATGAATCGTCAAAATTCAGCGAGGTGGATCTACCGCGAGAGATTTCTCCTGCCGCAGGTGTGATATAGCGCCTTGATCAGAGGACAGGACAGCAGCGTCCCTCCCGGGGACGTGACCCCGTGACCCCCTGGCCCCTCCAGCGCTATTATCCGAGGCTCCGCAAACGGGGTGCCTGGCACGTTTTGGGGGTGCTGTTCTCAGGACAGTCCTCCAGGGCGGGGAGGAGTATAAACATGTATAGTGGAAGCTGAGGGAGAGGACAGTACTCTGCCTCTAACTGAGGGGGGGGGGGCACAACAGAAAGAGGTCTACAGGCCATCGATAACACCTGAACATGCTTTCACATCTCCTTGTTTAAAAAACAGGCACGCACACACACACACACACACACACACACACACATACACACAGACACATGCACACACAGACGCACACTCATTCACGCACTCACACACATACACGCGTGCATGCACACGCACAGTGACACACACATACACACACACACACACACAGACGCACACTCATTCACACACTCACACGAGTGCATGCGCACGCAGTGACACACACACACACACACACACACACATATATAGACACACACACGCACACTCACACACATAGACACACACATGCACACTCACACATACATACACACACACACACACACACACACATATATAGACACACACACTCATTCACACACTCACACACACACACAATGGCCGCGGACCAAAATATTTAGCTCCTTAATTTTAATTCCTGAATGCTGGTGTGCCTGGGTCCCATTGCAGTCTCCGGTATAATTTTATTCGGGGAGATTGCATGGTGATGTGGTAATGAGAACGGGCCCCGTCAGAACGTGCGGTGCCTGGCTTAGCGGCTAGTGGCTAGCGGTTAGCTCTCCCTTTCATTCGCTGGCTTGGAAGAGTCTGTGTGGGGGATTGGGCTGACAGTGATCGACAGGCCGGCTGCCCTGAGCGCTCTCAATGTCTTGTTTTTCTCACTGGTTACAGATTCAGCCTCCTGCTTATAAAGTAAATGCATAAAAAAAGTCTTCTGAAGTGTGGTGTTCCAAACAAACACCATGCTAAATTCATTTATACATTTTGAAAAGAACCTTTCTTGTTACTTCTATCAACGTCCAGCTATTTTTATAAATACTAATATATATATATATATATATATATATATATATATATATATACATATACATACATACTTATCGATCTTTAAAAATGAATCCGTCTGACATGAAGCTTTTTTTTTAAGTTACATTTTAACACTCCCCTGCATTTTTAATTAAATCGCACACTAGGCAGCCATAGTACTACTTTGATTTTTAACCTGCACATCAAATTAAAAATGAATAATGTGATCTGTGGCAAAGCATATTGCTAACAGTAAATCTGTTAATCCTCCTGACTGTATACTTCAACTTGGGGTAACTTTTTGTAGCACTTCAATTATATATATGTGTGTGTGTGTGTGTGTGTGTGTGTGTGTGTGTGTGTGTAAAATGTTACAAAAAGTTTAAATATATATTCTATCATGGGGTGAAATGTACTTGGAAAATTGAGTTTTGAAAAAACCTAAAACATCTTCAGATTTCTGCTCTGCCTCGCAGACAGCGCATTTTAATACTCAGTCATATTTGTGTCGGAGCAGCACAATAATCCCATAACCTGAGTCCCATTTTGTTGTTGTTATTAGACTTCCTCCGTATAATCTGTTCAGCTCCCTCCTCTGCTTGCCAAGGGTTTCACCTTGCAAGCTAATTAAAGGGGCTCGTATTTTGATTGAAGTCATTATTACCTCTTCTTTGTAGCAGCACCTTGGAGATTAACAGTGAACCGTGTTCCACGAAAAGACAAAGACTCGCGCCGACGGGAATGGATTAGTGTCAGTTCGGAGCCATAGGCAGGCAGAACCCGGCGGTAATTCCTATAGAAAGGTAGACAAGCGGAGGGCCTGTGACGAAACACCTTCTCCGCTCAGACTCTTTGTTTCAGCCGGCCCGTTCTTTCTGAGCTCCTTGTCAGACCCGATAAAGACCTCAGATCCGAACCAAATCCAAAGTCCGCGTGACACGGAAACCGAGGTTCGTCTTAATGATCAGTGACACGTAGTATATTTTGCTTGGATAAACTCGTATAACCCCATTGTGGCTCCATAACCACTTTATTGATTAGCCCGATGCTTAATTAAAAATGGCATCAGCTGCAAATTGAATACTGTTACAGCAAATGGCTGGTTGACCCTTTTATCCCGCAAGCCAAATTCAATCACCTTTCCTCGGTGGAATAGGATTCTAAATACAATCCACACCGAGGAGTTATTATATTGAGATTTTAATTCCACCGATCAGCCTTAAATCCTCACATATTTGTTTAACGTTTAAAAAGCTTAATATAAACCCTCCTGATACCGCCCAATAAAGGCAAACAATGCACTATATCTAAATAAATCCCCAGGAAAAAAAATATTTTAATTGTTCAGCTGTCTGAGACAAGCTTTCTCATGTCCACTTAAGAATGATGCGCCCCCACCCCCCCCACCCCCCCCCCCCCACAAAGTTTTACAGAATAACTTTGTCCGTTATTCCTTCAGCATCAGTGTCACTGTTATGGCAGGGCACAGTGATAACAGTTACATTAAATTACTGATGGCGGCTGTGTACAGCAGCATAAAAACAACAGTAATTATGACAACAACAACAACAATGACGACGTTATGACAATAACAATCTTAATCATTGCTACCTTCATGTATAATATTTGTGATCACGCTACGTCTGTGAAATTCATTTGACTTTTCCATGTCTGTTCTCTAAAAGGAGAAGAAAAAAAATCTTTATCAAACCCCTATTCTATGGCCTCAATAAACAGAGCCCATGAGCTCGCGGCAGCTTTTGTTGGCCCTATACAAGAGAGAACAAAACGGTTATTCAGGATAACGCTTTAGATTTTTATTGTGGGTAGTATTCACAAAGAACAGCGTTATTGTATTAAAAAGAACCATCTGTACCAGAAACAATGGCTTCAAATTATCTTTGAAAGCCCACTGAAAAAATATAATACATTTCGTTCTCATTCGGTACGCTGGGGGATAAAGCAGACTTGGTACAACTGACTTTTTGTTGTTCTTGATGCATTCTTCGTCTTTTTAAATCGCCCCCTTTTCAGTTTTGTGTAGCCATAAACGGGCTTTTCTTGTTCCAGGGGTAGCGAGCTAAGGCTAACGTTCAGCGAGGACTAGGTGAGTGCACGTTGGAGGGAGAGCACCGAATCCCGGACAGGCAGTCGGAGGATTACGGCGCAGGGAACAACAGAGCTTCTGGGAGGATGCTACTCTCCCAGCCCCACGAGAACAGGATCAAGGGCGGCTGAAGTGTTGCTCTCGAGCCGGGCGGATGTAGCATCCTTCTCTGCCAATCAATCTGCGGAGAGGACAGCAGCCGAACTGGCACGTAAGTACATCCATGCAGCAATCCGTGAGAGACGAGTGGATGGAGCGAGTGCGTATTCACTGCTCGCCGGTCTAGTGCAAAAATTAGGCATTATTCAGTGCGCTTCTGCCGTACTTAGCCGGTACTCCTTGTACGTTTGACTTCGTTGGGTATCGCTATACGTCAGCAGACTCATACTCTGCGGTGGCTACAGCACCAGTTCCGATGCAAACCAAAACAGAAGCAGGGATTTTTGCTCTAGATCTGTTAAGTAACATGTTCAAATAAATCCTCCAAGTTAGTTATGAAAAACCTACCATAAACAGCTGTGAACGGGAATCACGGTAGTGGACGTATTTCAACACCACTTTAGTTTTTTGTTTTGTTTTGTTTTTTTCTCAGAAAGGTGAAAAGGTTCCGGGACATCTATTAAATCCCTGTGCCCCGGTGTCACGCTATATCCTATTTGTTATTCCGTATAGTTCAACAGTTCAGTGCACATTAAACAAATATGTTCAAATGGGTTAACAGCAAGTTTTAAATGTCATACTTTGGTTACCACGCTTGCGTCTCTCTCTCCTCATATTATCATTTAACACAAACAGAAACTCATTTATACTTTTGACTACAGGAGGTAAACGTTACGATTGAAACCTAATGTTAGGCAACTGGTGTATAATAAATATATATTTTTAATAAAAGTTGAACTTACAAATATTTTCCACAAAATTACTTTAAAATAAGTCTGAAAAAGTCCATTTTAGAATGCGGAAATGATGTTGTTGAGGCTGTTGTTGGACACATTTTATTGACGGTAAATTTCTTTAAATATTGTTTTTTTCAAGACTTGTGTTGTCCGTTATTAAAAACAGAGTTACAGGCTAAATAATAATTCGGTTAATGTGGTATTAGCTAATGGCCTGGCTTATTGCTTACTGGGTTGTCGTTTAAATTTAGAAACAGTATATACGAAAATACAAGCTCATCTAGGTATAGCTTTACAGGTACAAATGAGTTATAGATAAAAAAATCTATTTTTAACAGTCGGTTGCAGGTGTTTGTATAGGCTACTTTTGTTCAATTTGACCAAATTAATTTACTAAATGATGGATTTATTGATTTTTAAGGGCACTCGTGAGAATATTTATGAAAACTGCATTTTGAAATCAATTTAAAGCAATTAAGACTGGCTTCATACTGGATTTTTGGACCTTTTTGCAGTCACTGGCACGGCCCCTAGTGGACGAAAGAAAGATTACAGGCCTCTCTTTCAAGGGTTTAGACCGATCTCACCTGATTATGGTGCTTCAGGCCCCTAAATGGATGATCGGTGTTGAAAGGTTCGGTCCTTTCCCCTGTGCATTTCAACTCGTAAACACTGAACTTTGAAAGCATTGCTGAGAATTCTTCGTGATTTCTTGAATTCTGCTGAATTTTCGCGAGAACAGGTTTAAATTATTATATATTCTTCGTGTGTGCTTTCTTCTCAACTTCAGTTAGGAGCGAACTGGAGGTCCAAAAAACAAAACACAAATAAATGAATAAAATAAAATTAATTAAAAACGTTTTCATACGTTTTCAACAAATGTCTCGAATGCGGCGGAATTACCCACTATCCCCCCGACAGTGGAGCTCATAGGGAAGGGATGTGATTGAGCCTCTGTACTGTATTACAACTAAACACAAGCTGGTCCATCTTATTTTTATTTAAGAAAGCCAGAGTCTGCGTTACCTGCCATGCCCTACTCAAGTTCTATCGAATCGGGTGTTACAGTTCACGTGCCACCGCGAGCAATTGGTTCTATTTTTAATGTTGCATTTTTGTGATTAAAAAAAATCCATGGGAGGCGTGCCCTATATACGTGCATGTGTGTGTGTGTGTGTGTGTGTGTGTGTGTGTGTGTATATATATATATATATATATGCATGCTATTTTCTGTGCCAGGAAAACCTTATTTTTTCCATCATAACCTTTCTTTGGTTCTTAGGCAACCCTTTAATTTCTGACTCAGTATCCGAAACGTATTATATACAAAGGAAAATAAAAAATGAACAAATTAATTCATTAATAATAAAATTAACACACACACACACGTACGTATTTGTTATTTTGAACTGTTGCAGTAGGATGTATTTCTTCTTTTCTATTGACCCACTAATTTAACCATACTCAGCTTACTGTGCATTTACAACGCTGAACGAACGTATTTGAAAAGAAAAACACAACTCACTAATTTATCCATGGAACAGTCTATTATAATAAACACAGCTTTTCTACCTATATTTTAACGAGGCCTGTTTTAATAAATCAGTTCTGTAGAATGATTGGTTAAACATTGTTTCCTCAAATACTGGTGGGTCGTTGGAAGTCCCTGCTAATTAGCAATGCAGAGACATTCCATTTAACAAGAGCGGTCTCCAAGAGTCTGCGCTTCCCCGCTGCTCGCGCGGCATTTCCATAAGCAGATCAGCGGTGGCGGGAACGCACTCAAACGCAGATGTAGGAGAGAAGCGTTTTTAACAAGCATCATAATAGTTCGACGCTTGCCTTTTTCTCACCCAATTACTCAGAAGTAAAATATAACAAACAGCATCTATTTAAACGGAATGCACCTGGAGTTCACAGTGACTTTTGGACCACATTGGCTGTCAAAGATAAACATAAATATTTTATGGATAATTGCTATATGTTCCTCGTGTCAGTAGGCCTATAAAGTCTTAATTTATTGTCGGCCAATTTTTTTTCTTCCAGAATCTCCGAACGTTTTAACGAATCATTATTCGTTATTTTCTGTTTTGTCCTCTGTCCATTCTAAAGTAGCCTACAGACAAGTTTTTGTTTCGTTGTTTTTTTTTAAGCAGCCCGTTATCGTATTACATATAGCAGTTCCAATATTTTGTTAGTGTGAGCTAACTGAGGAAGGAAAACAGATTACAAGAGTGCAATTCTGTAAATGTGAGGATAAAAAGTCATTTAAAAAAACATAGATATATTTAGCTTACATTAAATTAATATGATATTAATGCACTTGCACAATTATACGGGCCAGCCGTCTTAAATAAATAAGAAACTGGGGGCGAGATGTTTTTTGGAGGGTTATTTTATGTTTGTTCCATTTCCACCAGTAGACGGCGCTGTGGGAGCATAACAATGTCATGACACCCAACCGAAGGCCACATTTTACCTTTTACGTAGGCTATACGTTCGCAGCTGTAGGTATCGTCCCACAAACATTTAACGCGTGTATGTTTGCCTTATCCCGTTATCCAATTCTATTGCTATATTACTGATTAAATCGTTCTCTATTCTTTAACGAGGCGAATTACTCCACCATTCGTAGCACGGTGACTATTTCATGGTATGAAATGGGAAAACCGCTGATTTGACTCCACAAACTGATGGTGATGTTCGTCACTTACATTCGTTTTTCAGTTATCATATCCACTGGCCTTGATTTTGTCGCATTTGAAGGTGTTGGCTATGGACAGTTTTTCATATACTATTTGTGGTCAAGTACGTCCAATCAACTAAGATCTTTAACGGCGTGGAAGTAAATAAAGAGGAGCTTTTGTTTGGGGCAATGTAGGGACAACAGCCGAAACAAAACTACTTATTTGTGAAGGACAAACCTCCATTTTTGTTTTAGCCTATTTATGTCCTTCCATTTTTAACAAAGGGGAAACATCTAAAATTACCTTTCCTCTTTTACAATACAAAGAACCCCGAACAGTAGCCACCCCCCCAATCGCCACACACACACCCCCACCTCAGGTCACTAACAAGTTTTCTTCCTTATTTAAAACATAAAACGCAGTGGATTGAATGAATTCGTAGCAATAGTTTAATCAGTTATTATTTAATCAATTGTTGATGTTAACTCATTTGTTATGCTTTCATTTTTGGGTTTTTTTTATTAAAATAAAAAAGTGCCTTTACGGCTCACAGTTGAAAGTACTAACAGAAAAAAGCTTTCGGTTAGCCTACAGGAATTTGGACAAACATGGCATCCTAAAATAAATACCACAGAAACCACATTTATATGTATAATAAACCATGCGACTATACATTTGGACATAAAATAATTAATGTATTATTCGGAAGATATAAAAACTTTGAACAGTTTCTTATCATGTGCACTGGAAGGTGTCATGCTGTTTTTGTTTTGCTTTAGCTCCGCGGAAGAGTTGTAAAAGTATCTTGAAGTGCTGCCGCAAAAACTCGAATCCGAGGTCGTGGAAGTAAAATCATTGTAACCCCTACCAGCTTTATTTCACGAAATTCAAAACTTCTGGAGCCCATTTTCTTGTGATTTGAAGTGAAGAGCACTTTCGGTGACAGCCTAGTCAAATTTTCTCACTTTTAACACTTGCTGTAATAATAAATATGAAGCTTCTATTGGTTGGTTTAAGAGCAGCTTCTGCCTCAGTGCAGCACGGCTGACCGCGAGTAACCCCGCCCCTTTATGCTAATAAAAGACACAATCCTGGCCGAGGGAACAGTCGCTCTGTGATTGGTCAGGTAAAACCCATTTATTCTCTGACAGCCCTCATCACATGAATGGTTGTCTATTAACTTGTTCAAAAAGTATCAGGAGTTGTCAAGGCTCAGCCGGAGAGGGAAAAGTAGTTTGTTGATTCTTAAAGACCAAGAGAGAAGTTTGTGGACACAACAGGACCGCAGTGGGCGAGGGCAGAAAGTCGGTTACTATTTCAGTAAAGTTACTGAAAGCTGCAAGGTAACAACAGCGAACTACCTCTGCTTTGGACTTTTTTCCTTTGGTGTAGCAGGTTACACAAAATCAGTTTTAATGTATAACATGATGGAAACCGAACTCAAACCCCCCGCACCTCAGCTCAATTCTGGGGGTACGGGGAATTCTAATTCATCTGGAAACAGCCAGAAAAACAGTCCGGACAGAGTCAAGAGACCCATGAATGCCTTCATGGTTTGGTCGAGGGGACAGCGAAGGAAAATGGCGCAGGAGAACCCCAAAATGCACAATTCGGAAATTAGCAAAAGACTCGGGGCCGAGTGGAAACTTTTATCCGAGAGCGAAAAGCGACCTTTCATCGACGAGGCGAAGCGACTCCGCGCGCTCCACATGAAGGAACATCCGGATTACAAATACAGACCGAGGCGGAAAACCAAGACGTTGATGAAGAAGGACAAGTACACTCTACCAGGTGGGCTTCTTGCGCCGGGCGGTAACGCTATGGGCGCCGGGGTGGGCGTAGGGGCTGGCTTGGGCGGTGGGGTCAATCAGAGGATGGACAGCTATGCGCATATGAATGGCTGGACCAACGGAGGCTATGGCATGATGCAGGATCAGCTGGGTTATCCGCAACACCCGGGTCTTAACGCTCACAACACGGCACAGATGCAGCCGATGCACCGCTACGACATGAGCGCCCTTCAGTACAATTCAATGACCAGCTCGCAGACCTACATGAACGGATCGCCCACGTACAGCATGTCGTATTCCCAGCAGAGCAACCCGGGGATGGCTCTGGGATCCATGGGCTCGGTGGTAAAATCCGAGTCCAGTTCGAGTCCGCCCGTTGTCACCTCGTCCTCGCATTCAAGGGTCGCGCCGTGTCAAACCGGAGATCTTCGGGACATGATCAGTATGTATCTACCGGGCGCCGAAGTACCAGAACAAACGGCCCAAACCAGGCTGCACATGTCCCAGCATTACCAGAACGCGCCGGTACCAGGAGCAGCCATCAACGGCACGCTTCCACTATCGCATATGTAAATGGACCTTTATTATAGAAACTCTACTTCTCTGGACTATTTTTGTACAGAACAATTTGGGGGAGGGGAAAGTTGTATAGAACTCAAGGAAAGAACACAAAACTTTTTTCTTTTTCCTTTTCTTTTTTTTTTTTTTCAAAGAAAAGTTCTAGATGAACGGTAGGAACTTTGCAAAAGTTTTTTGAAAGGTGTACCAGATTTTAAATAATAATAAAAAAAATAGGGAGAGAGAGAGAGATAGTCTCAATCAAATGCTTTATTATTGCAATCAACTTTTGTACAGTATTTATCAAAGAAACATAACAATCAAAATGTAATGTTTGTATTCTATAAAAATGTTAAATTTTATAAACAATTCTGCACAAAAAGAAGCAAAGAAATTGCAGAATATTTGAGTTCAATTTGGTTCTAATATTGCAGAAACACAGAAGTGATGAGCAAGGTAAAGGTTTCGCCCGAGGGCGTAAATAGAGTACTAAACCGTTTTAATTTTGTTTAAAGATTAAACAGAAAGGACCTTTATCTTACCGGTTGGGCATAATTGATAATTTATATTTTTTTGTCTCCCACTTTCCATCTGTTAGAGATATGAAGATTGTGTTTATTATTTTCTCATGGTTTGTAATATTTCTGTATATTTACTGTGATATTTTAAGTTTTTATTTTCATTTTTCATTTCCGTAGTTGTATTTTAAAATTTGGCCTGTACCGAAAGCGGTCGCCGACACTCCATGTATATATTTGAACTAATAACATCATTATAACAGTTACAATTTCAGCTTAAGTTTTTTCCAACATGCAGTTTGAAATGAATAAATTTTTGAAATTTGGATACTTGAAAATTGTTCGAGTTTTGATTTTGTTTATCATTTCAGTTTCCTGTTATTGTCAGCTCACTGTCAATGTATTTGTTTATTTATTTAAGCAATAGAGGGTACTTACAATATCAAAGAGAAGTGCATATGCATATGTATGTCAATGGCTTAATATTTCTAATATTTTATAACATGTATTATGTATAACTACAACACATTATCTTGGAACATTTGGTTCATTATGAAGAACAAAAGTAAAACATTTGAGCGACATGTACTTGAAAAATCGGCGTTAAGCACGCACTTAAGTCTACAGTCAAGTAAGTACAGGGACATGTCCCTACAACCTAGTGCAGTTTTAGAGAAAAGATGAAAAAAATATCATTAATTATGAGCGTTATATTACAATGTAAAATGAGACTCAAGTTAACGACGTTTCTATTTTTTAGTGGAAACAAGCTTCGCGTCTAAGGATGTGCACGGAACCCGCTACAACTCAAAAGTTTGTTGCCCGTAAACCTTTGCTTTGAAGTGAGGAGATAGAACGCCCAGAGCGTTGAAGAATCTCATCAAGGTAGTCTTTCCTTTTACATACCTATTTTAATCACATAGATATATAGATGTGTTTTAATATAATTCTCTCTGTTCTGTTTCATAGCCGAAATCGGTTTTAATACATTTCAAAATGCTGATATACTTAAAATTTCAAGGTCTACATATTTTGGAAGTCTCTCGCTCTCTCTCTCCCTCTCTTTCTCTCTCTATAGAGTATCTATACAAATTTGGAATGCATGAAGACCTTGGTAACTGAAGGATATTTTGTATTTGAAAAAAATAATCAATTATGGCAGTGTGAAATTCAGTCAAAATTTTGAGAACCCGAAACCACCTTGGGCCTAGTGAATAAATACAGTGTAATACATTCATCTCAGATTTAAACTTTAAAATGAGGTTAGTTGAAGAGTGATTGGTGGAATACTAAATTTATTGAACGCTGTTAAACTGGCCGTTTCCATAAAAAGAAATAACCACACAGCAAGCAGGAGCGTTGCTGATTCAAATGTAGGCTTTAGAAAAAATGTCCGTAAAATGCGATAGACTTCATTTGTGTTTTAAAATATATTTGTGTAAAACTGTAGATTTATGGTAAAAGTAAAAGCGCGAGCCGGGCGCACTCGCAGGGTATTTTAGCACGTACTTCCAAAATGTCTCGCGCACATTGGCAATCCTGTAATAACATGGATCTGTTTGGGGTATTTCTTTTCTTTTTTTGTCTGCATTTTGACGGTTCCAGATCATTAGGGGAAATCCTCCGTAAATACGAGAAGCTAAATTCAGTAGAAACATTTTTTAAGCCGACACACACACAAACACACACACAGACATGTACAAACAAACCTCAGAACTCAGAGAAGGAAAAATGCGTGTATATATTCTCATTAGGCCCATTTCTGAGGCTTATATAGGCCTGTACGCTCAACTGGGAATATTATCCATTGCATGCAAAGGTAGATTTTTGTCAACGCTGGTTTGTTTTTGATTGTTAAAAACCGTTCCTAGAGTTAAATGTCAGAAGGCCTGACTCGCATTTCTTAAGCAAGAGTGAGTTTGTCACTCCGCTGCATGGTGCTGCATTTAAAATGAGCCCAAGGATAAGATTATTGTATCCCTGGCGAATTTAACAGCGTTTTAAATCTGAAGGGTGTTAGAATATTTCGCTGAACTGCAGAGGTAGATTAGCGCAGTTGCTTGCCAAGGCTGGGAAGCTTCTATTACACAGCGTCTCAAGGGAGAAGAGCTCACATTAACCGCTAAATGAATATTTGACGAGGGCTCATTCCAAAGTATTATTCCTACAAACGTGTCCCTACTGGACTTTCAAAAGGGTCAGGGAGCAGTGGTTCAATTAATTATTTATACAACCGAAGGAATTGGTTGTAATAGCTGAACATGTTTGATAAACTAGGAACTTTAAAGGTCGAACGCAGGTGGATCATTTTTTATACACCAAGGATGTTAATATTATTATAATTAAGAGTATTTTTAATGTGGGGCCTATTGCCCGAAATCAATGAAGGGGTAGTTCATTTGCGAGTAGGCTATGTTATGTTAATCGCAGAGATTTGAAGAAAAAAAAAGGCCGCTCTAATTTTTTTTTTTCAAAAAACACACAAGTGGAACAGTTTCATTGTTGTTTGGGATTAAGCGACAGTCTTTAAACGAATTGTGATAAGCTATGAAGGGACATGAACTAATAATTACACGACTGAATTGATTGAACTTGAAGGACTTTTGTGGTGAACTCCATCGAGGTTTTGGAACTGACAAATTCTTCACATAAAAGAGACCAACCCTCGGGGGGACCGGATACGCCGCGCGCATCTGGGGTGATCGGGTTCTTATTTAGAACCTTAATCAGACAAACATTATACAAAGCTTTCTCTTATCGAACTTAGCTGGTACTTCAGTTACCTTGCGAACGTAAACCGAGTGCGTTCATCATTCATATTCAGATTGTAAGATAGACGACAATGTATAATTTTCTTCTATTTGGGATGTTTTCTTGCGAGATTTTAAACTGATATTTTATTCGAGTCGGGAGCGTTTGACTTTGCAAATGAAACATCCATAAGTAATATTTTATGAAATGTGACGATTTGATATATTATTTTGTGTGATTCAGGTATAAATATCAGAAGACCGTTGGGGACCGAGCATGCGTGTTCATCGTCCAGGGGGAGGTGCAGCGATTTTAAGAGATATTTGAACAGCAACAGGTGGTAAGCTTTTGTCTTAGTTTGTCGTGCAATACTTAACTACTTTGTTTGGTAGCTGTGAATCATTTTGACACTGTTCAGGAGTTTAGATCTGTTCGCAATTTTGATTTGCACGTGTTATTGCGTATCACGTATAGCGAGCTAATAACATAATTTGCTTTGGTAAAAGACTTTGGTGTAAAGACTTTTATAGTCTAATATGGCAAGGGAGCACAACGCCACCTATTCAACCATCGAACGGCTGGCTATTTTTCATCAGTTAACTATCACATTACCGGTTTAATAATTAATTTTTAAAAAATCTGAAATAAGGCTTTAAAATTATATCACATAATGCTCCTCGTCTGGGTTCAGTAAGTATATCGAGTATTAGATGCGTCCCCAAAATATGTGAAGGTACGTCGTGTTTTAAGTTATAAAATGTTATATAAATTATCGTCCCATTGAGTTATCAAGTAAAATATATAACGCAAAATCTTTATGAATAAATTTTGTGAGTGAACAAATTGTTTATATGAAAACGTCTAGCGTGTTTAGATTTTTTTGTTTGATGTCTTTAGAAAATTATGAGTAATTGTTGACCTAAAATGCTGAAAACTCCTCCTCGTGACGTGTTCTCTCGAGACCACGTTTACAGCATGCGTGGTCATTTAGAACGGTGCCATCATCGACTGTCAATTTCTTGAGTGAAAAAAAGAAATCACACATTTTCCGTAATTTACAGAGTCTATCGATTGTGGGCCTATATACAACCAGAGTCAGACTATAGCATACCAATCCATAAATATGAAATGAACGTACTAAATGAATCTTAATGAACGAATTTTATACTGTCTGAGCTTGCTCAACAGTTAATCTAGTTTACCTGAAATTGCATTATATTCCTTTAGCAGATGCTATTACCCAGGGCGACTTACAATGTAAGCGAACATAAATGCATTTATCAGATATGAGCAACACTAAAATAATACCTAAAATAAATTACATTTTTATTGTGAAAAATTATGGCGATTATTGTTGTTTTTTTGGTATCGTTGTTTACAGTTGAACTACTTTGACTATCAATGACGAATTATCGCCAAATGTATTCATATTCAACTAAGACCGTTTAAAAAATCGTTTAATACAAGAAATAATAGAAGGAAAGAGCCCGAAAGGGAAGAGCTGAAAGTTGAGTTGAGACAAAGAGTTGTCGTTTATTTTTCTCTCTCCTCTTTTTTTCGGGGAGGGGGGGGGGGGGGGGGTTGGGGGGGGGTGTGAGGGGCCGCAGCATTGTGCGATGCGTTGAATTGAAAACTGTCAGAGATGTCGTCTATTTTAACAGTCGCTCGTGGGGTGAATGGCACTCGCCCCCTGATCCTGTGCAGGTGCAGTAGAGCCGGGGGAAGGGGATCTCTGCGCGCGGCCAAAATGCGCATTCTGTTCAATAGACCACACACTGTCTGCCAGCGCGCAGTCAGCTCCGAGCTTCTCAGGCTTTTTTTCTTTTTTTTTTCTCTTTTTTTTTCTCAGGACAGGGCCTCGCGCCTCGCCGAGTTCATGTTAGTGCTTCAAAAAAAAAAAAAAATCACCCCGGTACCGCACTTACACTTTCCCATATAACGTGTTCTCTTTTTTAGTCCTCAATTTCCATCGCCAGCGCCTTTGGGTTTGGGCGCTAATCGGCTGCGTAGGTTCCCAGATAGACAGCGTAAGGGGGCCTCCGCGCTGTGTCGCAACAGGAGCCAAATACCGAGAAGCGGTGGATTACGACAGTGAAAACTTCTATCAGATCGGTTTTTTTTTTTGTTTCTGCTGAGATTGCACGGTTGATAGAAAGATTGCTTTCATCTCAAACTCGGGCATATTCCGTTGTTTGTCAGATCATTTTGTGCGGGTGAATGGACTAGCAGATAGAGCAACAAAGTTCTGAAGTTTTGGTGTTTTCTTAGTTTTATATATATATATAAAACTAAGAAAACACCAAAACTTCAGAACTTTGTTGCTCTATCTGCTAGTCCATATATATATATATATATAGCATCCTCTTCAAGACTTTTTATAGATCACACATAAATGGGTTCATACATACTCTGATGACTGATCTTTTTAAAAAAAAAATCTTAACGCTGCAGTGGTAATGACTCGGTGCATACGCTGACGTATTAAAGTGAGATTCTAACACATATCGTGTCAGATAAATTTTTTTCGTCATATGATTTGGAAGTCGCGTTAATAATACCATGCAGTTAAAATTAGGGTGTTTCGTTGAAATTTCAGAATTCAAGGTTTTATCTGTCTCGCGCCCCTGCTCAGAACGCTGATAATCTTAGAAACGGATAGACTAAAGCGTCATTGGACTAGTGGCCCTTTATTTGAGTCATATTTAATGGAACATGGCTGAATTTAAGAAATGTGAAACATAATTATGTATGAATTATGTCGAAATGCCATTTGAAAAATAGGCTATTTTTACATGCAATAGATACTTAACAGTGAAAGAAGCCCATATGCAATCTGAGCATCAGCGAATAAACACGTTATGTGATGTTTGCTTTATGTGCAAGTAGACCAACAATGGAACTGATATTGCCATCTTCTGCTTAAGTACAAACACATTGTTTTATAACTAATTCGAGTTAATATGTTCTTAATGGCAATATAACAGCGGATAATTGGCCTTTTTTTCTGGACAACAATGTAAATCACCATCGCTTTATGATTTAATAACGTCAAACGCTTCGTTGGATTGGCTCCGACAGAGAAGACATTTTCCTTCTGTGCAGCGTTGTTAGGAGGGAACAATACAGATCTAATTGTGGAGATTTCAAAAGTTGGCCGCTGCAAGTGAACAGCGTAGATATGGAACTTCCAGCAGATGCCCGCACTATTTTACTTGACAATACCAAAGCACACACTGGCAGGCCCTACGGGGGGAAGAATGTTTGCACGCAGATCCTAGCAACATCCTAAATCTTACTGAGACCAATCTTCTCTCTTACCGGGTTACTGAAGGTTTCACCCCTCGCAGTTCAGGGGCCCCAATGTTTCGTTTTATACATAATTTTTCATCTCTGTAACATTTTTCCTAAGAACGTCCCCAACTGGAACTTTCTTTAACGTTGTTAATACAGCATATACTGGCATCACAATAATTAAACAAATCAGCGATTGGTATATTATTATTATTGTTTTTATTATTTGTATTATTATTATTATTATTATTATTATTATTATTATTATTATTATTATTAAAAACAAAATTAAATAATTGATTCTGTATTAGCAGGCTATGCAGTTAAACCTTTTAAAAATGTAGCTACCTACGCGAATATCGGGATTAGCAGCCTTCACTCCTAAAATCAGCAGCCTAGCAACAGGTGATGACTGATGGAATGCCCACCGCGAGCTGACGCAGAGGACGTTTAAAATGTCAGTGCGTCGGTAAGTTAAGAAGGCGCAGTTTATTGATTTTGTTATTTATTGTACGGCAACAAAGTTTGTCCGTGAGTAACAATTGCCGAGGCCCTATAGAGTTCCTGTGTTTCCCAGCTATTGGGTCCACCCCATGCTAAGAACAATATATGCTTTGATGCGGGGTTCCAGACCGCAGGGGCGTTCAGAGGGATGCGGAGCAGCCTTGGTTTTAATGGACCACTTGCATAGCCAAAGAGGTAAAGAGAGGAAGGAGCGAAAGGGGGGAGGGGTGGGGAGAAAGGGGGGAGGGGTGCGGACAGTGCGTTTCGATGTCGTTCGGCTATACTTCTGACGTGAAGTTTCTGTGGCGAGTTTTGTCCTTCAGGCGCCAGAATTATAATCCATCGCAGTCCAAGATTCGCAGTTCAACACACAGAATTCTGCACGTTTATGCCAAGTGCCCATTTAATCATTCAGTCATTTAATTTGAGTTACAAGTGCCAAAACCTAACACGCCTTCTATTTTAAATTATAATTATTTTCTAAAATATTAAAGGAAAAATCTACTCTACTTCAGGCTACTGATTATCCAAACAATTAAGTGTGCGTGAAGCAAAAAAAAAAAAACTAAAAAAACTATAACCTACCGCTTTGGGTATACAGTAAAGTGAAATATTTTACCCTCATAATTTAATGAAATTATAGCTGGTGAATATAATCTTAATACTGAATAATATTTATCTATTTATTTATTTTTATTTGCTTCCTTACTTTATCGGGGGTTATTTCCAATTCTCCACACAGTTGAGAAGGGACCATAAGTCCAAAACTTTTAACGAAACTTGAAATTTAATTTGTTTTTCCTTTTTCAGCGAAAACATTTCCCTAGCAGTACACGCTCTTTAATGTGTATCTGCAGTGCGATGAGGGGCAGGTAGTATTAATTTAGGAAACAAAAACATATTTGATCAGCCACTTTGAAACTTCTAAAAAGTAGCTGACGACCTCTCGTTTTATTTTGTGTCAACGGTTTCTCCAGAGAATGCGATTTGCTTCTAAGATCCGCTGCCACACGTGTGCGTGTTAAGCGTTTTTAAAACAATTTTCGTAATATAGCCTACTCATGCTCTAGTTTCTGCTTTAATTTCTAACGAGATGAAAATATACTTAATGAAGGAAATGATAAGATTTCAGAGTAGGCGTTTTAAATAAAATAAAAAATTAAATTAAATTCAGTCGTCTGATAAATCACCGTATGCAGAATTTTTGGCAAAAGCGTGTGGAAGAAAGTTCGATTCATTTCATGCGGAAGAAAGCATTGTAATACCTACGAATTAGTTCTGCTCGGGGCTTGCATTTCAGTGCGTAAATCCGGATTGCACGCGAGCACAACTTTTTCTTTCTGCCCCGGCTGTAGCCCGTGGGAGTCTGCTATTAGCAAACCTCCCCAAGGCGGTAGCACACGAGCTTCCACAGCAGACCGTATTGTTCTCCCAATTCCTCTCGATTTCGGACTTAGTTCACACACCCCGACTCTGTTTATTACTGACGATATCACCATCTGGCTTGTCCTCCTTTCTGAGGTAGTCCCTATGCATATTAAAGTTAAACAGTAAATTGTGCCATTCTTATAAACTGTACAACAAATTATTAATTGTTCGCCATTTAATTCCTTTTTTAAATGAGCTAATTGAGCTTTCATTGTGTATGCAGGCCTTCAGATTTAATGTAGATTTATGCAAATACTGAAAAGCATTAAACTTACGTGCATTTTAGAAACTACCTGTGTTTATGCAATAGGAAGTATGTATAAAACTGTCCCTAATCATGCCCGTGCATGGCGTATGCGTTTGCAGATCAATCCAATACTAAAAACCCAAGAGTTGGTTGTCGCTTTCAGTTTAAAAAGCGATCGGCTTTTTGTGTGCTTTTCGAATAAAGGGTTTAGAAAAGTTGGTCTGGTTTCTGAACGGACCGCACAAAGGCCTCTTTTATTTCCGCCACGCAGCCGGGCTTCTCTGAAAGAGAGTACGAGGAGAACTCGGCCCGAGCGCGTGGGCTTGTTTACAGCCCAGCTCTCTGAATAAAACGATCGTATGTGTGCACATCTATACACGGGAATGATGTAAGATATACGTTAATAACTTGAAATACGCTTTATCGTATTATATATTTGATTAAACGCGTTTCGAAACGGTTATATATTTTGATCATTAACTTAATGTCCCCGTGAACTATTCTTGCAAACCAAGAGTGACTGGTTAATGAGGTAATGGTCTTATCCCTGTATTAGCTTAACAGAAGTTCCGCACAATCGCGGAGAAACACAGGCTGTAAGGTGTGACTTGGGATATAAAAAAATATGGAGCTGTCATGAGCCATCTGATTGAGTAAGATTGATTGGGGAAAGGGCCGCACACCCCTTTCAAACCGTTGCGCAAACATTTACACCCATTTTACAATGCGCACACGTCAATTGGCGGCACCAACGAAGCCATCCTCTGC
Source organism: Anguilla anguilla (assembly GCF_013347855.1). Lineage (NCBI taxonomy): Eukaryota > Metazoa > Chordata > Actinopteri > Anguilliformes > Anguillidae > Anguilla > Anguilla anguilla. The sequence goes on along the minus strand of NC_049204.1, from coordinate 1,945,372 downwards.
CCGATTCACTTTGTGTACCGATTCAATACTTGGGACTGGCTTTTTATTTTAAAAACAAGAACCGCCATTCTTGCTGACATTCCCAACACGAAACAGACTCAAAATCAGACGAAAGGAAAGTATTAGAAATGAAATTACAAACGAAGGTGCGGCCATCACCGCCGATCATTTAAAACGGTTGTGTTAAGTATACTCAATTACACGCATGACTTCACTCCAACAGTAAATTCTATTCTCCGGCTGCAGGCCTATTCTTTGACTACAGCCAGAACTGGAGACTCGATTATGTCGAATCCATACATTTCTATGGATTTCATCAGCCTAATTATTGCTCGAGTGTGGTCCATAGGTATAAACCTCTGAATAGTTTCTTTCTACCACCATGACGGAGACAGTGTTGGAATGTTAAGGGGGTTTCTTTCATAATGTCTCCAAGGGTCAGCTCGGGCGGGTTCGCGGCAGTAGGGGAAGCGTTGGTTTAAATAGCCTATACAACATGAAGTCTTATAGGCTACACACCGAGTGCTGAGGTATTTGACATCGGACTTAATAATACGTCTGTAACTTTCTGTTGACTTCACACACGGTGATTACGACAAGGAGTTATTGAAGTCTTATTATATGTCATATTTGTTAGCCATGGGCTACCTGTAATTTTAGCCTCCACCCCAGCGCCCCCCACCCCCGCCTGATAGACTGGGTTTCGCGTCGCAGAATTGCTCACAACGTCAGGCGCTGGCCTATCTGCTGAATGCGCTTGATTCATTGCAGCTGACACCTGTTGTAAATATCCGGATAGCTTCGCATTCCCTCAGAGTTTTGCAGTAATAGCCTCCTCCATTATCCTCCATACATCATGCCCCTTATCACTCATCATCATCATCATCATTATTATTATTATTATTATTATTATTATTATTCATGCTGCTGTTGTTGTCGTCGTTAATGAAATAGCTGATCTATAGTAGGCTATGTATTATTTAAATACTCGTAAGACTTAAAGGACACTCGTCGACGATACAAGAGCTGCACCTGCTCCAGGGTTACTCAGATGTAGGGCAGGGAGACGCAGCGAGGATGGAAGTATGGCAGTGAGTACGTGACTCGGTCATTGCATTTGATTGTAAATAAGGGGAGTTCACACGCCGATCGAGTGACCGAAGAGAACAAGCGGGGCATTTTAATCAGGTGGCTATCTCCCCATCGTAGAGATCAGAGCTCTGTCACTGCCGAGCTCGTCATTGTGTCCGCGCCGTCAAATGACAGCTCCTTCAGAACAGAGAGAATCCATTCGCGGGATGGGATTTCACTGTCTGAGCACTGAAACACCTCCATTACCATACGCCGTAAAACGAGTCCGGCGATCTGCGTGCTCCTGTCCGACTACTATTCTCTCGCCCGTTTTTCACACGCCTACTAAAAAGTCGAACAGTAATTTTTTAGCATTCATTTATCAACCAAGTTTGTCTATTCAAATTAGTTTCTCGGGGTAAAAATACGGTTGGCTCTAGTTTAATGTTTATTTACTAAATACGAGATAAAACATGGGCAAAGCTTACGTATAACATTGAATAATTCATTTTAACAATTAGAAAATTAGATGTATTAATTCCTGCTTGAAGTTACTTTTACCTTACTGTCACGGCCAATTATACCATAGGCTTACTGCATTGGCCTGGTTCATAATTTTCCACTTTGTGAAACTGCCAAACAGTCTTCATATATCTATGAAATAGATACAATACGAAAGACCGTATAATACAAAAGACGGTAAAGCCGCAGAGTTGGCACGGTGCCATATCATGTTAACGGTCCAGGAAGACGATGGAGTGGATCCGTGGCAGCTTGAACTGTCTTATCGATTATGTGACAGTGTGGGTCATGTAGGCTACGGTAGTCTGCATGAGGAAACGGAGATCAGACACGAGAGCACATTCAAGCACGCGTCATAACCCCCAATCACAACACAGCGCCACATCTCGAGGACCGTGGAGTGGGGCAGCGTGTTCACTGCCGGGAAATTGTTATAATTTAGCTTTATCTTAATGGAGTGAACCAAAGGTCTTAATTTGGAGCGTTTTTTCACGTACAGCTGTTTGATCAAGTGATGTGCCGATAACGAGCTTGGGCACACAAGTGGACCAAATGCAAGGGTCCGGGGTAGGCTACTTGACATCTATTGCTGCTTCTAGCTACATGGGAACGAACTACAAACAGACAGACATACAGACAGATAGATGTTTCAGGTGACGTCACTCGTGAGTCCGAAGGCAGATGGGCCCTTTTTTTTTCTTGTCTCAAGAACTTTCCTCACATGGCGACAGCACGTACAAACAATAGACTTGGAATGTAGGTCTAATGTTATCGATCATTTGTCATCTTTCATTAGTTAGCATCGTTAACTTGTTTCTTTAAAAATTTACTTCTGGCCGGATGAGCTTTCGGATTAGACTGGCCTATCTCACGACGTTTCAAAATGAGATTACGCGCCGTCCTACTTGAAGTCCCTAATCATTGTGAAAGGTATTGTGCGTTAAAACATATATAGGGGCATACGTCAACTTTATATTTGTCCCGGGGCATATTTCATACTAATCGATATACAGGCCTACCTAGTTGGGTTCCGTATTACTATTCATTAATACAGTCTTCGCTATTTCACGGTGTTGTTAGCCAACATACGTGTAACACATTTCCGTGCATTAGGTACTACAGATGCCACATCTTTCCTGCTAATAAAACACACACACGCACACACTCACACATAAAGTGAAGACTAGATCAAACAGTCATTAAACTGACTAAGAAACGTTTAATTAAAAAAAAAAGGTTTTAATTGTCAGAGCTATGCATTACCATGTCTGTTAACACAGTGGATAATATACCAGCTCATTTACTTGAGCATATTTTAGACCTTCTGGCATCAAATACTCCTCATTCTCCCAATGTTCTATGCAGTAAAACAGTCAGTGTTAAACTTTAAGGGTAAATGTGAGTCCAGTTGGGATCAAATGTAGTTAAAGGTACTCTATTAGAGTTGATCTGAACGTTTGACAGTGTGTAGACTTTCAACATTAGCGATGAATAAAATACATATTTCTGTGCTAAAGGGAAAGGTGTTCTAGGCATCAGGCTGACAAGCTGAACGCAGCACTGTTTCAGACATTCTGCACGGATGCTGAAGACTACATCGCTTAAAATCCCAGCATTGAACTTTCACTTACTTATTTTCAGAAAGTTCTTGGAACAAAAAAAAAAAAAAAAAAGGAAAAACTTTAGAAAAGAAGTTAAAATAAGGAAAGTGGGTGATACGCACTGTCCTTCACGAGTCATCCAGGAAGCACCGTAAAGACACAGCCAGGACACAGGAAGGTGACACCAATTGAAACTCATTTAGTGTCATTTTAAGGTGCTTTAATTTTAAAGGTCAGTATTTCTCGGTTCTCTCTGCTTGTGAAAACATACCCATTGTTATTACCCTCATTAAAAGTCTGACCAAGGCAACAGGGGAAGTAGCTTTTTGAAGTTTTAGGTGGAAAAATCACTTAAAAATTTGAAATTACAAAAAGATTAAGGAAGTCGCATACTTTTTTTGTGCTAAAAATTCAAACAGCAAAGTCATTGTTACATGCTTTCTACACCCCAGAAGCTGAGGACTTGACCTGAATCAAATAAGACCAGGCAACAGCCAAAAAGTAAATTAAATTCACAACAACCAACAAATAAATGCAAATAAATCAAAAGAGTTCTGGTTAAAATTCAGTATAAATTAGTTTAAAATTCAGATTTTCCTCAATCACGGTAGCATTTCATTCTTAATTTTTAAAAAAAGAAGTTATTTCTAAGTATTGATAAATGATGCGCTGGGCTAATTCAAAACTAAAAGAACAATGTAGTAAGCCTTTCTCAACTGATGTGTGCATTACTCATTATATTCATTAAGTTAGACTTTATTTTGGTATAAAAAAAATGAATAAATCTAAAATATGGTACAGGTGCACTTTACATGTGATGTTTAGGCTGGAGGGGAGCGAAACGAAGAAAGGAATAAAGAAAGATGCAACATTTGCATGATTACGGAGTAGATTATGAGGATTTTCTGCTCGCAATTTTTTTCAGTAAGTAGGATGCAGCTTGGGGTGCCTAGTCGCCGTGGTAACTGCCAGAACAATCCCGTTGAAGTTTGAAGGGGTCAGCTTGCAGGGTCAGCGGCTCCAGCCTCGGCCTGTGCCAAACTCTGTTAGCCCCAGAGTGTGCGGCGGGACGGCCGGCCCGTCCCGGGCCCAGGCCCTGGGTGGTGGACCGTTCCCCGCTCTGAGATAAATTTTTTGAGTCAGTTTGCGGTCCCGGCTCCCCAGGCGGCCGCTGAAATCGATTTTAACCCCGCGACCCTGTCCAGCAGAGGTACGGCTGACGACCTGGCTGAGGGTTTAGCTGCAATGACAGATCCCCCCCCCCCCCCCCCCCAAAGAGCAGGGTAGGGGGTGGGGGAGGGGGAGGGGGAGGGCTGCCCCATGCCTCAGGCAAACAGGCCTTCAGGGCTGGGTGTGTTCTAGAAGTGGTCATTAAAACCTTATTAATGGCTTTCAATGGCGAGTTAGCGAGCTAGCGGGCTAGCGGGATAGCGGGCTAACAGGTTAGCGAGCGCGTTTGCGGCACTGGACCTGTGAGCCTCAGAGCGTTAATCACCTCACAGCCACATCTTCAAGTTCAGGAGGGACTGCGCTCCAACAGATTTATGATTCTAAACATTTTACATTTTGGCACTCAGTTCAAAAGCACGAGTAAGCAGGTCATATTAAACTCGGCATGGCCTGGTCCTGCTGCTTTAAGCTTCTCCGACATGGACGTCACTTCAAACTTCCACGCGAGACAAATCACGTTTTTTTCCCTCTCTGTTTTGTTGTTGATTTTATTAAGTCAATGCTCGGCACATATTTTGGGGATAATGTAAAACGAACCCCTCCCCGGTTAGCCCGCTCAGATCGTACGAGACCAGGTTTGAGCCGCGTCAGTCTGCACTGACGCTGGTTCCTCTCAGCCGGGGGGGGGTCAGGTTGGGGGGGGGTCAGGTTGGGGGGGGAGGCGAATGATGTGAATCTCATCAAAGAGGGACTTGTGTGAGCGTGGAGTGTGTGATCCAGCTCACTGTAGACACGGGAAGGTTGTCATCGATGCAGGAGTTGTCAGACAAAGCCTGGCTAAAGCCATAATAGGTGGGGAGAGCGGGCTCGGTTACATACACAGAAAGGCCCCATTAGCCAGGCAAGGAGAAGCTAATCCACTAAATATGCCTGCTTCTCCCCATTCACATATCACAGAAACACACGGGCTGGGATATGCCTGCTTCTCCCCATTCACATATCACAGAAACACACGGGCTGGGATATGCCTGCTTCTCCCCATTCACATATCACAGAAACACACGGGGTGGGATATGCCTGCTTCTCCCCATTCACATATCACAGAAACACACATGCTGGGATATGCCTGCTTCTCCCCATTCACATATCACAGAAACACATGGGCTGGGATATGCCTGCTTCTCCCCATTCACATATCACAGAAACACACAGGCTGGGATATGCCTGCTTCTCCCCATTCACATATCACAGAAACACACAGGCTGGGATATGCCTGCTTCTCCCCATTCACATATCACAGAAACACATGGGCTGGGATATGCCTGCTTCTCCCCATTAAAATATCTAAGAAACACACAGGCTGGGCTGGTGCTATTCAGATAATTAAAATGCCCTCATATGAGGATGCAGCCTCCCCAAACTACCCTGGCAGGGCCTTGGGGGGGGGGGGGGGGTGATCCCATCTCTACCTCTAACCCTTTCTGTACTGTGATCCCATCTCTACCTGTAACCCTCCTCTCTGTACTGTGATCCCATCTCTACCTGTAACCCTCTCTGTACTGTGATCCCATCTCTATCAGTAACCCTTTCTGCCCCGCCCCCCCCCCCCCCCCCCCCCCCCCATCTGGACTGCTTGCTCTCCTTTTATAAGAGGAGACTTGGAGGTGCAAGTGAACTGAGTATGTTTCATGGCATTTTCCCTTTGGATATCAGCAGTCTCTTGTTTGCAGAGACTGCTGATACAGGCTAAGCAACACTGCTGTTTGGTCATGAACTGAACAATGGGCAGCCCTCTGTCCTTGCTGACACTGTTCACTCTGACCATGAGTGAGGTGGAAAAAGGGCATCAGACTCATGTTTGAAAGTGATTCACGGGTCAGTTAGCCCTCTGCTAACTGTGTTAGCATCTCAGCTCTTTAATGTTGGTTAGCCCTCTGCTCACTGTGTTAGCATCTCAGCTCTTTAATGTCAGTTAGCCCTCTGCTAACTGTGTTAGCATCTCAGCTCTTCAATGTCAGTTAGCCCTCTGCTAACTGTGTTAGCATCTCAGCTCTTCAATGTCAGTTAGCCCTCTGCTAACTATGGAAAAGAGAGAGAGGAGGAAGAGAGAAAAGGGAAAGAGGGAGTGATAGAGAAAGTGGAAGAGAGATAGAGAGGGAGACAGATATACTGATAAATGGAAGGATAGAGAGACAGAGTTAGAGGAAAAGAGAGATATATAGAGAGACACAGAGGGAGATACATACTCATAGTGGGAGACAGGGAGAGAGAGATGGATAGAGAAAGAAAGACAGAGGGAAAGAGATTCTTATAGTGGGAGACAGGGATAGAGATGAAGAGAGAAAGAGACAGAGGGAAAGAGATAATTATAGTGGGAGACAGGGAGAGAGAGATGGATAGATAGAGAAAGAGAGACAGAGGGAGAGAGATACTTATAGAGGGTGAAAGGGATAGAGAGATGGATAGAGAAAGAGACACAGAGGGAAAGAGATACTCACAGAGGGTGACAGGGATAGAAAGAGAGAGAGAAAGGCAGAGAGAGGGAGAGAGATAGATAACAGAGTGGAAATACTGGGCTCTGTGTTCTCGTGCAGTGTGAACCGCAGCAGGCCCTGCGCAGCCCTGCCCGTAAACGGAGTGTGACGCACCGCTTCTCCTCGCAAACACACACGCGTGTTCCTGACGGACTGCCTGAGTCACGCTGCTGTCACGGCTACGCTGGGGGAGGGGGGCGGGCAGGGGGGCGGGGGGGGGCACAGTCTTCAGCGGTGTCCAAACTGACCCAGGACACGTTCGGACAGCCCCGGGGTAGCCGGAAGCGCGCTTCAATGCGGCTTTGTTGGGCTGAACACATAAAGCAGTGTTGGGCTGGCAGTTGGAACTTTGTCTAAAAGTCCAGAGAGGAGGAAAAGGCCAAAGGTCCACTGGGAGCTTTTATTCTCCAGCACACGTTTGGCCTGGAAAGGTGTGTTTGCTGCATACTGATGATTATCTGGGTTCCAGCATGTCCCCCCCCCCCTGTGTGTACCGGACCTCTCTGGCTGGTTCAGTGCAGATCTCACGTGCCGTGAAACCACATGATCAGGCTAACGGTTCCAATGCAAATGTGTGTGAGGCAGAGACAGAACACACAACTGCATATCTCCCGTTTGTGTGATGTGTGTAGGGCTCACACACACACACACACACACACACACGCAGACTACGCTCACACACACACATACACCTGTTTGAGTTTCTAATCTCAGTCCTAACACACCTCCCCTATCATACTCCACACTAGCAATGTAGCTGAGGAAAGACTATGTACTCAAATTCAGCTTTTTAAATAGGCAAAATACAAATTTACATTGTACTTCATTTCCTCCAAATAAACAGTATCTCCATTATGAACCACTCAAACTGCACATAATTTAAATGCCCAGAAATCCTAAACTGTCTGGACTACAATCTTAAAACAGCGTTTTTTTTTTTTTTTTCCAATACAGAATAAATCCGTTGAAGTATTAAGGCTAGTGGATTTTGGTATTTTGGGGGGGGGGGGGGGGGGGGGGGGAGATAACCCTCAGCTAGATTCAATTCCACCTGTGGACACGGGACTCAATGAATGGGTTTGTGGGCCCTGTTCTCCAAAAGGTAGGAAAAGAACACGAGAGTAAATAATGAAAAAGACCATTCACCCATTCACCCAGAAAGTTCATATATGACAATGCTGACTGCTGCTGGTCAATAAAACAGCTTTTCAGTGTGCACTGCAGAAATCAAGCCACTCACTATACAGCCATACGCTTGAATTGTAGATGCTATTTGGGTCTATCGACTTCTTACACCCATAAAACTATTTTTTAAATGAATTTATTTATTTAATAATAAGTTGTTTGACATATTTGCTTGCCCAGACTGAGTTAAACCTTCAAACCCATCAGCAGCAACAAGAACGCGCTCACTCCCTCCATCACAATGAAATTATTTTGGTTAAAAAAACTACATTCGAGTCATTAAAGACTGGTAGTCTGGGAGGTGCCTGTCTCTTCTTGGGGGGTCTGGTGTGGTTTGGGGTTCCCCCGGCTTGCCGAACACCAGCCACTATCAGAAACGACCGACCGACCCACTGGTGGCAGCTTAACGGCAGAACTGTTTTTGTGGCAAACCCAGAGACGTTTCTGATTGCCGTCTGAATCTACCGGTGGAGCGCGGTGATTAAAGGGGGGTATTTTTGGCAGGGTCGGCTGCGCTGGTCTGTGTCGCTCGCAGT